>NC_084619.1:51726033-51951033 GCF_033978795.1 Nerophis ophidion | reverse complement strand
ATCACAATATGTTATTGGATATATAAATAATAACAGAACCATTTCAAAATAGGTTACCAAGACTAATTTGGTTGCTAACATATACAATAAAATATTGTCATTTTCTGATGTATTATTTTCACAAAGCGTGTATTGTTACTTTCTGTTGTAACATGCCTATGTACATTTCTGTTAAAAAAATAATAAAGACGTGTTCTTCTGTTTGAAAATTTACATTAGTTTTGGATGAAACTACAGTTTTTATCAAATCAATACCAAATAGTGATAGGGACAGTATTGATCATACCAATTGATAGTTCACATTTTCGGAAATATTGTATATATTTTTTGGTAACACTTCAGTATGGGGAACGTATTCACCATTAATTATTTGCTTATTAACATGCAACTTGGTAAAATATTGGCTCTAAATTAGTCATTATCAAGTACATAATAATGCCTTATTATGCATGGCCATATTAACCCTAACCCTTCCCTCAATAACCTCAGAATTATTGCTTATTAGTAACCCTAACCCTTATATGTTCTCCTGGTGTCCAAATTAAGTCTTTGTTACTTAGAAGATGTTTCCCATACTTAAGTGTTACCATTTTATTTCATAATTAGAATCAGACAAAAGACACAGGCGGTGTCACATAATCAATTATATATTTAAATAATTTCTTCTATCGGCCTCTGGCTTAAATATTTGGTTTAAAGCAGGGGTCTCAGACTGAGACGTTATTTTGCGGCTCCCACCTTAATATGAAAGTTTAATGTTTGTGCGGCCCGCAAGTTTTATATGAATGGCGCTTGACAGCGTTGTGCTGTTTGGGTCCAAAATGGCTCTTTCAACGTTCTGGGTTGCCTACCCCTGCGTTAGTGGAAAAGCGGCAAATGAGTGAAAGCGAAAGAGACGTTGCCATGGAGACGAGGGTTTTCTTACGTGCCTGGCTGCAATCACACCGCGACACCTGTCCGCCATTAAAAACAGTCACCGATAACCTGGACCAATTCAAACTGTTATTTGTTTTGTTAATTGTTTAATTAGCAATGCCTCACACGATGAACGCTACATATATTTTTATATGACGCCGGATAACACTCTGGGAGCCGTCACTTTTTTTGCGCTCGCTATTCCACCGACCGCCGTGTTGCTCTAGGGAGGAAAAGCGGAACGACAAATATTGCGGAAATAATATTATTCTCCGTGCGTCAGCTAAATACAAATATATTCCACAACCCCAAGCATGTCTTTTTCAAAGCCTGCAGTGAAGAGAAGTGTTAGTGATGAGAAAAGACAATTCCAGGAAAAGTGGGAGATGCAATATTTCTTTGTTGAGACAGGGGTACCATGACGTGTCTTATTTGCACAGAGAAAGTTGCGGTGCACAAGGGATACAATTTGAAACGTCATTATAAAACTGGACATGCTGAGGAGTATGCAACATTTTTTTTTTTTTTAATCTTTTCTTGCGGCCCAGCCTCATCCAGACTCTGTGTCCAGTGGCCCCCAGGTAAATTGAGTTTGAGACCCCTAGTTTAGAGTCATGCTGTGTCCAGAGACTTACTTCCTGAGTTTGTAAACAACAACAAAAAACATCAAAAGTATTTTTTGGACGATAAAAATATCGATCTAAACATTGTAGTATTGACCGTATATTGATACCATACTTCGTATCGTTACTAGGGGTGTGACTCATTGGGCCCCTAACGGTTTGATCCGATTACGATTCTGGTGTGACGATTTGATTCAACACCATTTTCAATTCAAAACAATTACATATGCGTATTATTTGTTTGGTAGAGTGTCTTAATTTGTATGATAATTATAGTGGAACAGTTTATAGGTTGGAATATATATACATATATATATATATATATATATATATATATATATATATATATATATATATATATATATATATATAATTATAGGTTGGAATATATATATATATATATATATATATATATATATATATATATATATATATATATATATATATATATATATATATATATGTATATATATTCCAACCTATAAACTGTTCCACTATAATTATCATACAAATTAAGACACTCTACCAAACAAATAATACGCATATGTAATTGTTTTGAATTGAGAATGGCGTTGAATCAAATCGTCACACCAGAATCGTAATCGGATCAAACCGTTAGGGGCCCAATGAGTCACACCCCTAGTAACGATACGAAGTATGGTATCAATATACGGTCAATACTACAATGTTTAGATCGATATTTTTATCGATATATATATATATATATATATATATGTATATATATATATATATATATATATAAATATGTACATACACGCACACACACACACACACATATATATATACATATATATATATGTGTGTGTGTGTGTGTGCGTGTATGTACATATTTATATATATATATATATACATATATATATATATATATATATTTTTGTGTGTGTGTATATATAATGTATGTATATATAAATGTGTATATATACATATATGTATACATATTTAAATACATGTATACATATATGTACACATAAATATAATACATACAGTATATACACTTATACATATATACATATACATCCAGAAATCACAATCTATGATTTTTTTTTAACAATTTATTTGTGTGATACAGGTAAAAATAAATATTTGAACACCTACAATTCTGACCCTCAAAGACCTGTTAGTCCGCCTATAAAAGTCCTCCTCTACTCCACTGTATTATCCTGAATCAGGTGCATCTGAAGAAGAAAACTGAGTTGCATTCTAAAGACCACCATACCTACTGTGAAGCATGGGGGTGGAAACATCATGCTTTGGGGCTGTTTTTCTGCTAAGGGGACAGGACGATTGATCCATGTTAAGGAAAGAATGAATGGGGCCATGTATCGTGAGATTTTGAGCCAAAACCTCCTTCCATCAGTGAGAGCTTTGAATGGTTGACCAAATACTTATTTTCCACCATAATTTACAAATAAATTCTTTAAAATTCCTACAATGTGAATTCCTAGATTTTTTTTCACATTCTGTCTCTCACAGTTGAAGTGTACCTATGATGAAAATTACAGACCTCTGTCATCATTTTAAGTGGGAGAACTTGCACAATCGGTGGCTGACTAAATACTTTTTTGCAACACTGTATATGGCAACCCTATGCCGTAAATGAGATTTTCCATTTTGGAAATAAAACCCTTTCTTCAATTATCCCTTGATGTCCTCTTTGCTGACTTATAATTGCACATGTGTTAAATTATTTTCATTTGTTTGCTCTCATTTTTTAAAATGTTTTATTTGTGCTGGGACATCCTTAGGACAGTTTCTCAAGATGGAAACAGTTGTTTTTTTCAAAACGTCTTGTAATTCCGGGCGTGTTTTAACCCACTTCTGTTGTTTTTGTGGGAGAAAAAAAAAAAGAAAACGAGCCCAGGCAGAACATTTTTTAACAACATGAACAAAAACAATCCTCAAGACTTGACGGCTCCTCTTTTTGTATGCGTAAAGATGGGTAAGCGGGTACCCGGGTGACATTCGCACCCAAATGGAGCACAGCGCTGCACTAAATAGGCGCGCATCCTCTGAGCCGCTCACAGCCGGAGATATAATTAATCAAAGTGGATGCTGCGTTGTTGACCTTTTCCCGGGTGATCATCACAATGACGCGCCCATTAATCGGTCAGCCATCACTCTTCAACCGGCACCGCTGCAATTATCACACAATCACTCAGGCACGCGGGGTAAGATGGGAGCTAGCAGGAAGCAGCTCACACACACACACACACACACACACACACACACACACACACACACACACACACACACACACACACATACACACGTCTAAAGAGTGAAGCTGGCCTGCGATGTGTGAACTTTACATGTAATTGATTCCTTTCTCGCCCGATTGCGCGTAAACGTAAAACATCCTCGATCAATCCGCCCGTTCCCTTTTCGCTCTGCGGGCTTCGGAGCCGACTATTACAGGAAAGGAGCATGACATTACAATAACAGCGTCGGCTAATGTTGCACTTAGCGCGCACACACCTGATTATTTTCTTCCTTCTGTGATGGCGAAGATGGAAAGTGTTCTGCACGTGCGTGTGTGTGTGTGTGTGTGTGTGTGTCTGTGTGTGTGTGTGTGTGTGTGGTTGGTGAAATAAATGACCGTTGGGACGCACTGAAACTAAGTGACATTTGTGACTTTGTCGAAAAATCAAGAAAAATAACTTTAGGATTTTAGAACACGGAGTTTACACGCCATGTTGCATTACGTCGTATTTTAGGGTATCATATGACATCGCGTTGAATCGTTTCAGAAAAATACCTTAACGCAGGAGCACTTCAGAAAACCACTGTCACTAAATACAATTCGTCGCTACATCTGTAAGTGCAAGTTAAAGCTCTACTATGCAAAGCGAAAGGCATTTATCAACAACATCCAGAAACTCCGCCGGCTTCTCTGGGCCCGAGATCATCTACGATGGACAGATGCAAAGTGGAAAAGTGTTCTGTGATCTGACGAGTCCACATTCCAAATTCTTTTTGGAAATATTCGACATAGTGTCATCCGGACCAAAGGGGAAGCGAACCATCCAGACTGTTACCGACGCAAAGTTCAAAAGCCAGCATCTGTGATGGTATGGGGGTGCATTAGTGCCCAAGGCATGGGTAATTTACACATCTGTGAAGGCACCATTAATGCTGAAAGGTACATACAGGTTTTGGAACAACATATGTTGCCATTCAAGCAACGTTGTCATGGACGCCCCTGCTTATTTCAGCAAGAAATTGCCAAGCCACATTCAGCACGTCTTAAAACAGCGTGGCTTCGTAAAAAACGAGTGCGGGTACTTTCCTGGCCCGCCTGCAGTGCAGACCTGTCTCCCATCGAAAATGTGTGGCGCATTATGAAGCGTAAAATACGACAGCGGAGACCCTGGACTGTTGAACGACTGAAGCTCAACATAGAACAAGAATGGGAAATAAGTCCACTTTCAAAGCTTCAACAATTAGTTTCCTCAGTTCCCAAACGTTTATTGAGTGTTGTTAAAAGAAAAGGTGATGTACACAGTGGTGAACATGCCCTTTCCCAACTACTTTGGCATGTGTTGCAGCCATGAAATTCTAAGTTAATGATTATTTGCCCAAAAAAAATAAAGTTTATGAGTTTGAACATCAAATATCTTGTCTTTGTAGTACATTCAATTAAATATGGGCTGAAAAGGATTTGCAAATCATTGTATTCCGTTTATAGTTACATCTAACACAATTTCCCAACTCATATGGAAACAGGGATTGTAGTATTGATTTGCATCACATTTTAGAAGGAATGGGCATCAATGGTCCCTAATACAACATATATCTTAATTCTTAAAGCATTTATCTGATTAGGGCAGCAACAAACGATTATTTTGATAGTCGATTAGTCAACGATTATCTTAACAATTTGTCAACTAATCAGATAATAAAGCCGACACATATTTAATGGCTGTATTGTTTCCATCGACTTCTAAATGCAGCTTAAGTTACTTTAGGCATGTGTTTGAATTTGAGATTATTTCAAGGAATAAGCGGTAGAAAATGGATGGATGGATGGGTATACTTGTATACCTTCAAGGTACTCAAAGCGCTATTTCCACATTCACCCATTCACACACTGATGGCGGGAGCTGCCATGTAAGGCCCGAATCACGCTCCATCTGGAGCAAGGGTGAAGTGTCTTGCTCAAGGACACAACAGACGTGAGGAGGTCGGCAGAAGGTGTTGATCGAACCAGGAACCCTCAGGTTGCTGGCACGGTCAAGCTCCCCACACCGCCACGCCGTGTTCGAAAAGGAGCAGAAAGAAGCAGAGCTTATTTAATCCCACCCCTTTTCCTTTACATGGAAGTTGCTAACACTTTTGTTCACTTCCTGTTCTCAAAATAATCACAATATACTCCATCAGTAAGAACACTAAAAGTAAATAAATAAATAATAATTGGTGAATTAAAGGCCTACTGAAACCCACTACTTCCGACCATGCAGTCCTATAGTTTATAGATCAATGATGAAATATTAACGTTGCAACACATGCCAATACGGCCTTTTTAGTTTACTAAATTGCAATTTTAAATTTCCCGCGGAGTTTCTTGTTGAAAACGTCGCAGGATGATGATGTGTGCGCGTGAAATCACGGACTGGCAGGAAATACTAGCGCAGTACTATTTGGGGTTGAAAGTTGTCTCTTTTCATCGCGCAATTAAACAGTATTCTGGACATCTGTGTTGCTGAATCTTTTGCAATTTGTTCAATTAATAATGGAGAAGTCTAAGTAGAAAGATGGAGTTGGGAAGCTTTAGCATTTAGCCACACAAACACATGGTGATTCCTTGTTTAAAATTCCCGGAGGTGAAGCTTTACTATGGATCAGAGCGGTAAAGCGAACATGGTTCCCGACCAATTGTCAACCGGCAGGTTTTGGTAAGAAAATTGTGTTAAAACGTCACCTCTTACCGGAGATCTGTGGAGTTTGCGCCGTCCTTGTATCTGCCGTCGACTTCCCTCAGACACTGGCCTCAAGACATCCGTGGACACACCCCTCCGACTATCAGGTACTATTTAATCTCACTAAAACACTAGCAACACAATAGGAAGATAAAGGATTTCCCAGAAATATCCTAGTAAATGTGTCTAAAAACATCTGAATCCGTCCCAATGCAATCGTCTTTTTTATTTTTTTACTTTTTTTTTGTGACGTCTCGGTGGCATCTTGGTTCCAATGGTGCTCTTCCAGGATGCAGTCGGGCAACGAACAAAACGTGGAGGTAAGAAATAATGATTTATTTATCTAACAAACAGACTAATAACAAAAACACTGGGTACCAAAAGACAAAAACAAAAAGCTAGTTAGCATAAGAGCTAGGGGAACAAAAGGCGGCTAAGCACGCTAGCATTAGCGAATATACGACATGGAACCAAGAGGCTAAGCGCGGAGGCTATCGAGTCCAAACATCAAAATACAAACGTCAGTGGTTGCGTGAGAGCAAACACTGAGCCGAGGCCGAACTGAGGAATCAGGTGGGCTTGAATACACAAATAATAATCAAAAACAGGTGTGTGACAGGAGCCCGTGAGGAGGAGCACATTACGTTGCCATGGTGACTAAACAAACGGGGAAGTGCTCAAACACAAGGAATCGGCCAAGTCCAGAACTAAACATGAACAAAGACATATAAACGGCAAAACAATAAACGATCCGCATAGCGGATTGTGACAATTTTATTTTATTTTTTTTTCTAGTCCTTCGCTATCAATATCATCAATCATCCACAAATATTTCATCCTCGCTCAAATTAATGGGGAAATTATTGTTTTCTCGGTCCGAATAGCTCTTTCTGCTGGAGGCTCCCATTATAAACAATGTGAGGACGTGAGGAGCCCTCACCCTTGTGACATCATCGTCTGCGACTTCCGTTAAAGGCAAGGCTTTTTTATCAGCACCAAAAGTTGCGAACTTTATTGTCGATGTTCTCTACTAAATCCTTTCAGCAAAAATATGGCAATATCGCGAACTGATCAAGTATGACACAGAGAATGGACCTGCTATCCCCGTTTAAATAAGAAAATCTCTTTTCAGTAGGCCTTTAAGTTATATTTTACATGGTGAGATGAGCAAGATTATCTTGAAAATGAATGAATAACTTAACTTCAACTTAATTGAAAAAAAAACAAGAACATTATGATTTGTACAATTTCAGAATGTGCTTGTTCTATTTTTAAACAAAGAAAACACTCTGAATTTCTCTTTATTTTTAAGTTATCGTGCCGTGATTTTACCAGTCCGGCCCACTTGGGAGTACATTTTTTCCCCCGTCTAACATGAGTTTGGCGCCCGTGTTGTCCAAACGTTTGTACACTGAATCCAGAAAAAAATGCTTTGTTACTTGGGTGGTATCGTCATGCATTGTCTGGCATGGTATCATAAACAACATGAAAGAGAAGCAACGCTTAAGTTCGCCCTATTCCATCTTCCCCTCAAACTCCTTCTTCTCGTCGCGTCCGCTTCCTTGTCGAGGAGCAATTATTTGCAATTTGCCTAAGTCGTCCATTTGCCGGGACGCCGAGCATGAAAACGAAGCAATTTCGTGTATAAAAAAAAGACAATAAAAAACGGAGGCAGGCGTCTATCGGAGCGCACGGACCAAAAGTGTGCATGTGAACGTGTGAGGCCTCCACCACCGGGGGAGGGGGAGGCCCTGCTCTGGCGGGGGGCCACGCAAAAAATGTCACAACAAAGTGGGAAGTGGTCCACATAAAGATGAGGTGTGGGTGTGTGTGTGTGTGTGTGTGTGTGAACCTACCAGTCTGCACACATGACAACGTCAAAATGGGCTTCTAGCGATGACATGTCCGTCTCACAGTCCCACCTAAGCACCCTGAAACAGACACACAGGTCAAAGGTCAAAGTGGGTAACAACATTAGTCCCCCTTTGGATCCATCACAACTGCATTCAGCGTATAATTGACGTTACATTACTGTCGGGGGGGAACTCCTTGAGCAAAACACCACTTATCCTTTACTGTTACTTTCATTCATTAAAATTGCACCAAAAATGGTGCCATGCCGGAAAAAAATAAATCAAATATAAAGTTTATTTGGTGGAATCCTCGTCCTTAAGATAAAAAAAAAATCATGAAAAAACACACAAGGCTGTGCAAATGGTTTAATAAATGGGTAAACACGTGTTAAGTGGTAAACCCTTAAAGGGGAACATTATCACAATTTCAGAAAGGTTAAAACCAATAAAAATCAGTTCCCAGTGGCTTATTTTATTTTTTGAAGTTTTTTTCAAAATTTTACCCATCATGGAATATCCTGAAAAAAGGCTTTAATGTGCCTGATTTTCGCTATCTTTAAATCCACCCGTCCGTTTTCCTGTGACGTCACATAGTGATGCCATTAGAAACAAACATGGCAGATAGTCCAGCAAGATGTAGCGACATTAGCTTCGGATTCAGACTCGGATTTCAGCGGCTTAAGCAATTCAACAGATTACGCATGTATTGAAACGGATGGTTGGAGTATGGTGTCAGATAGGGAAAACGAAATTGAAGAAGAAACTGAAGCTATTGAGCAAATAGCTATTGGAGCTATTCGGCGATAGCCTTCTAACCAACGATTGCATCTTTGACCACTGGAGCAACTTAAATCCGTCGATTGGTAAGTGTTTGTTTGGCATTAAATGTGGGTGGAGGGAAAAGGCTGGATGCAAATATAGCTACAAATGTACATACAGCTAGCCTAAATAGCATGTTAGCATCGATTAACTGGCAGTCATCCATCCATCCATCCATTTTCTACCGCTTATTCCCTTTTTTGGGGTCGCGGGGTGTGCTGGCACCTATCTCAGCTACAATCGGGCAGAAGGCGGGATACACCCTGGACAAGTCGCCACCTCATCGCAGGGCCAACACAGATAGACAGACAACATTCACACTCACGTTCACACACTAGGGCCAATTTAGTGTTGCCTATTAACCTATCCCCAGGTGCATGTCTTTGGAAGTGGGAGGAAGTCGGAGTACCCGGAGGGAACCCACGCATTCACGGGGAGAACATGCAAACTCCACACAGAAAGATCCCGAACCTGGGATTGAACCCAGGACTGCAGGACTTTCGTATTGTGAGGCAGACGCACTAACCCCTCTGCCAACGTGAAGCCCGCTGGCAGTCATGCCACGACCAAATATGTCTGATTAGCACATAAGTCAATAACATCAACAAAACTCACCTTTGTGATTTCGTTGACTTTATCGTTGGAAATGCATCTGCTTTGAGTGTCGCAGGATATCCACACATTCCTGCCATCTCTGTGCCATGTATGTCGTAGCATCACCGGGAAAATGTGCAGACCAAACGAGGGACTTTCGCATCTTTTGACACTGGTGCAACTTAAATCCCTCGATTGGTATGTGTTTGTTCGGCATTACATGTGGGTGGAAGGAAAGGCTGGATGTAAATATAGCTACAAATGAGGTATAACGATGCAATATGTACATAGAGCTAGCCTAAATAGCATGCTAGCCTCGATTAGCATGCCGTGCTAATTGATGCACACTCCTCGTAAATCAACTTGAATCCATCCCTGATCGTGTTGTTACACCCTCCGACAACACACCGACGAGGCATGATGTCTCCAAGGTACGGAAAACAGTCGAAAAAACTGAAAATAACAGAGCTGATTCGATTTGTGTGTGTAATGTGTTTGAGAAAATGGTGGATTGCTTCCCATTGTAACGTCATGGGTGAAAAGTCATCGCTCCAACAGCGAACAAATGAGAGGCGTTTAGATCGCCAAATTCACCCTTTTAGAGTTCGGAAATCGTTTAAAAAAACATAAGGTCTTTTTTCTGCAACATCAAGGTATATATTGACGCTTACATTGGTCTGGTGATAATGTTCCCCTTTAATACACAGTTTAAAAATGACAGTTAGGTACTGCCTCACTTCATACTTAACATTTATAAGTCTAATATTATTATTCAAGCATCATTTATTACTTTGTATATAACAACATGTCATGTTTTGTGGTCACGTTCTGTTTGGTTTTGGACTCATTGTGCACTCTTGTTTGTTTTGTCACCATGGCAACTTATTATTTTCACCTGTTATGTGTTCACGACTCACGCATCTGATTTGTTTCTGTCATGACTTGGACTATGGTGAGGTTTGTTTTCCCGTGGTGCAAATCGACTGGATGAAGGTACTGACATCTTTTAATTAAGCTCTCAAAAAGTACCAAACAAAAGGGCGCGCACAAGGCGGGGAACAAACTTAACGCAGAAACAAACGAAAAGCGCTCTCGGCCGGACGTACAAAACTTGGCTATGAAAACAAAAACTATTACTATTACATTAACTATGGACATAAAACAAAACTTGCGAACTATGGCATGAATAACAAAAACTAATGTGGAATGAGGAAAGAGCATGGATCATCAGCATGGGAAACAAGGGGGTGTAGAGGGTGATGTCGCCAGGCTGACTGCCTGGCAACTACAGGCTTAAATAATGGTGCAGTGATTGACAGGTGCGTGAGTCGTGAACACATAACAGGTGAAACTAATGAGTTGTCATGCTGACAAAACAAACAAGTGTGCACAATGAGTCCAAAACCAAACAGAACGTGACCACAAAAATTGACAATAACAGGGAAAAGCGGGAGAGCAGGGGTGCCATGCTCCTTTTTATTGAGGGCCACATTACAACAGTACTGACACTATACCAATAATAGATATATTAACTTTATATATGTCTATATATATATATATATATATATATATGTGTGTGTGTGTGTGTATATATATATATATATATATATATATATATATATATATATATATATATATATATATATATATATATATATATATATATATACATATATATATATACACACACACACACATTAAGGTTGTATTGTATGCCGGGGCTAGTATAGTATTGTGGTACTAATGAATAAAATATGGTACTATATACTGTTTGAAAAAAAAAATGGTTACAGGCATGACATTGCTGGGTTTACGAGCAGAAGAGTATGTTCGGCAGCGCAAAATCACGGAGTACTTACAAGCCGACACAGTGTGTAGACAGAAAAGGGAGAACTGACGCATTTTGGCTCAAAAACTAAAGATAAAGGTGAAGTTATAACACTGTAACAACCACAGGAAGAGGTGCTTTAAGGCAGTGGTTCTCAAATGGAAGTACGCGTACCCCTGGGGGTACTTGAAGGTATGCCAAGGGGTACGTGAGATTTTTTTTAAATATTCTAAAAGTTCATAAACTGTGAAAAGAAGTGCAACAATGCAATATTCAGTGTTGACAGCTGGATTTTTTGTGGACATGTTCCATAAATATTGATGTTAAAGATCGCTTTTTTTGTGAAGAAATGTTTAGAATTAAGTTCATGAATCCAGATGGATCTCTATTACAATCCCCAAAGAGGGCACATTAAGTTGATGATTACTTCTAACGTGTAGAAATCTTTATTTATGATTGAATCACTTGTTTATTTTTCAACAAGTTTTTAGTTATTTTTATCTTTTTTCCAAATAGTTCAAGAAAGATCACTACAAATGAGCAATATTTTGCACTGGTATACAATTTAATAAATCATAAACTGATGACATAGTGCTGTATTTTGCTTCTTTATCTATTTTTTTCTACCAAACCACTTGAATTAAAAAAATTTCACAGGGGGTACATCACTGAAAAAAGGTTGAGAACTAGCGCTAGTTAGTTAGTGGCTAACGTGCATCCGCAATCTGCAATGTTTTAGCTACTTCTAAATCACTAATCCTGGCCTCCGTGGCGACAAATTAAGTAAGTTTCTTACAAGTATCATCCCTCCAGGACTGGGAATAGCTAAACATGCTTCATTGCCATTGGTGCATCTACACCTGACATCCACTGTGATGATACCCAGTACAGGACCGTATCTGGTCGGTACTACTATGATTACACCAATATTTTTTATCGTCTCAAAATCTTTTTTTTTAAATTTATATTATATTTATGAATTCAGAAAATATGTCCCTGGAAACATGAGGACTTTGAATATGACCAATGTCTGATCCTGTAACGACTTGGTATCGGATCGATACCCACATTTGTGGTATCTTTCAAAACTAATGCAAAGTATCAAACAACAGAAGAATAAGTGATTGTTACATTTTAACAGAAGTGTAGATGTTAAAACGAAAAAAAAAAAAAAAGCAGATATTAACAGGAAATGAACAAGTAGATTGATAACCAATTTTTACCGCTTGTCCCTCATAATTTTGACAAAATAATAGAATGTAAAATGACACAATATGTCACTGCATACGTCAGCAGACTATATTAGGGGCCTTTGTTTGCTTACTTACTAATAAAAAACAAGTTGTCTTGTATGTTCGCTATTTTATTTAAGGACAAACTTGCAATAAGAAACATACGTTTAATGTACCGTAAGATTTTTTTGTAAAAATATAAAGCCAATAATGACATTTTTTGATTATCACATATTTTCCTGATAAATCGTAAGTCAGCGTGACAAGCAGGTATTTAGGTATTTATTTTGATAACCACAAAAATAAAAATATTATAATAACATAACATAACATAATGTTGAGTGATCAGATAATATTAAGGCTGGATGTGCAGTTGCGTGCAGTTCATTGTTCAGTCAGAATTGAAAGAACAAATACATTTATACTAGGGGGACGGCGTGGCGCAGTGGAAGAGAGTGGCCATGCGCAACCCGAGGGTCCCTGGTTCAATCCCCACCTAGTACCAACCTTGTCACATCGGTTGTGTCCTGAGCAAGACACTTCAATCAATCAATCAATGTTTACTTATATAGCCCTAAATCACTAGTGTCTCAAAGGGCTGCACAAACCACAACACAAACCACTACGACATAAGGGCAAGGAAAACTCACACCCAGTGGGACGTCGGTGACAATGATGACCATGAGAACCTTGGAAAGGACGAAAGCAATGGATGTCGAGCGGGTCTAACATGATACTGTGAAAGTTCAATCTATAATGGATCCAACACAGTCGCGAGAGTCCAGTCCAAAGCGGAGACAGCAGGAAACCATCCCGAAGTGGAGGCGGATCAGCAGTGCAGAGATGTCGCAAGCCGATACACAGGCAAGCGGTCCATCCTGGGTCCCGACTCTGGAAGAGCGGTCCATCCTGGGTCCCGACTCTGGACGAGCGGTCCATCCTGGGTCCTGACTCTGGACAGCCAGTACGTCATCCATGGCCATCGGACCGGACCCCCTCCACAAGGGAGAGTGGGACATAGGAGTAAAAGAAAAGAAACGGCAGATCAACTGGTCTAAAAAGGGAGTCTATTTAAAGGCTAGAGTATACAGATGAGTTTTAAGGTGAGACTTAAATGCTTCTACTGAGGTGGCATCTCGAACTGTTACCGGGATGGCATTCGAGAGTACTGGAGCCCGAATGGAAAACGCTCTATAGCCCGCAGACTTTTTTGGGGCTCTGGGAATCACTAATAAGCCGGAGTCCTTTGAACGCAGATTTCTTGCCGGGACATATGGTACAATACAATCGGCAAGATAGGCTGGAGCTAGACCGTGTAGTATTTTATACGTAAGTAGTAAAACCTTAAAGTCACATCTTAAGTGCACAGGAAGCCAGTGCAGGTGAGCCAGTATAGTTATATATATAGGTAAATATGTATATTGGTATATAAAGGTGTATACATTATAGGCGTAATGTGATCAAACTTTATTGTTCTTGTCAAAAGTCTAGCAGCCGCATTTTGTACCAACTGTAATCTTTTAATGCTAGACATGGGGAGACCCGAAAATAATACGTTACAGTAGTCGAGGCGAGACGTAAAAAACGCATGGATAATGATCTCAGCGTCTTTAGTGGACAAAATGGAGCGAATTTTAGCGATATTACGGAGATGAAAGAAGGCCGTTTTAGTAACGCTTTTAATGTGTGTCTCAAAGGAGAGTTGGGTCGAAGATAATACCCAGATTCTTTACTGAGTTGCTTTGAGTAATTATTTGGTTGTCAAATGTTAAAGTTGTATTATTAAATAGAGGTCGGTGTCTAGCAGGACCGATAATCAGCATTTCCGTTTTTTTGGCGTTGAGTTGCAAAAAGTTAGTGGACATCCATTGTTTAATTTCATTAAGACACGCCTCCAACTGACTACAATCCGGCGTGTTGGTCAGCTTTAGGGGCATGTAGAGTTGGATGTCATCTGCATAACAGTAAAAGCTAACACCGTATTTGCGTATGATGTCACCTAGCGGCAGCATGTATATGCTGATGAGTGCAGGGCCAAGGACCGAACCCTGGGGAACTCCACACGTTACCTTAACGTAGTCCGAGGTCACATTGTTAAATCACTTCACCCTTGCTGATGCTGGTTAGCGCCTTGCATGGCAGCTCCCTCCATCAGTGTGTGAATGTGTGTGTGAATGGGTAAATGTGGAAGTAGTGTCAAAGCGCTTTGAGTACCTTGAAGGTAGAAAAGCGCTATACAAGTACAACCCATTTATTGATATTTATTATTTAGCCAGAAGAGGCTTTATCAGTACTGCTCCATCTTCTCGTCATCCATGGCGTTTCTACTCGTGTGGATTCTTCAATCATCACTCCAAGCAATGTTTGTAAGTTTTACAATATAACTAAAACATTTCTTACTTACTAAACCTTCCCATGTGTGGTGTTTTTTTATTGCATAGTTAGCATTAGCTAATATTCCAACACGTTTACGAGTGTCTGTTATTAACTTAAAATAGCATTATTTTTCTAATATCGAGTTATTGAGTCCATTTGGCTGATTGGAGAGCAAGCTTCCGCAGCTGTTTTGTTTGATTTGCCGTTTTACTGCCGTGTTACAGACACCGTTTGAATTTGATTGATTGATTGATTGATTGATACTTTTATTAGTAGATTGCACAGTACAGTACATATTCCGTACAATTGACCACTAAATGGTAACACCCGAATAAGTTTTTCAACTTGTTTAAGTCGGGGTCCACAATTAAACAATTAAGGTGTGTAAATAAACATTTAAAAAAAATTATAAAAAATGAGCAACCGACATCCCTGATGAGTCTTTTTATAAAGTATTTGTTATAGTTCTGGACAATATTAAAGGCATGCTGATACTTTCATGTATTCAGTTGGTGTCCAATTACTTATTGAGGGTGTTTAAATGTGCATGCATGCCAAGTGCTCGGCCATTTTCTCCTTCCTCTCCACTCGCTCGCACGATCATATTGTGGGGTTATCAATTAGCCATTATTAACACTCTGTAAACAAAACATTAGGCCCTGCTAGAGACACAATCATCATTCACGGTGGGGGGTCCCAAACACACACACACACACATCAATACGCCACATGCCCATCCCCTCGACACTCTCCTGTCGCCCAATCGCAATCGCGCCCTCCGTTGTGGCGCGACGTAATCTGAAAGGAAAACAATCAAAGTAATGTGACTTAATTATACGTTGACTTTTTCTCCCCGTCTTCCACTTGTGCAAATATGCACGAAAAGGGGGAGGCGACACGCGGGACAACAATTAAACACACATTTTAGTTCTTTCTTTCTTTCTTTTGTGTGTGTTTGGGTGTGTGTGTGTGTGTGTGTGTGTGTCTGTGTGTGTGTGCGTGTGTGTTTGTGTGTTCTGGTAATGCTAACTTAATGGGGACATTGCTCTGTTTACACAGTCACCTTTAGGGGACCTCTGACGGTATGGGGACAAAAAAAAAACAGGTCCCTTAAAGGTAAAAAATGTTTAAATGATAGTCAGATCCATTCTGAAGATGCCTATGGGATTTTTAAACTTTGGCCCATAAAACATGTTTACTGGTTAGTTTGACTGTGAGACATTTGCACAGCAGCCCCCTCATCGGGCTGTAGCTGGTACTGCACTTGCTGCTCTGCTCACACTTCTTCCGTGTAAAGTGATTACCGTATTTTCTTGAATTGCCGCCGGGGCGCTGATTTAATTTAAAACCTCTTCTCACTCCTGCGCTTACCAAAGCCATGCGGTAAAAGTAAGCATGCGCTAATTATTTTAAAACCTCTTCTCACTCCGGCACTTACCAAAGGTATGCAGTAAAAATCTGACTGTGATGTAAGCTTGGACCTTAAATCCTACTGAATAGCTCTTAATCTTTTTCCCTTTATGTGATTTCAAATTACCGGTATTGAAATCAGCCTCCTCCATTTTGAAAATGATGACGGGGGAAGTGTCACTCGTGACTAGGGTTGGGTATCGTTTGAATTCGAACGATTCCGATTCTGATTATTTGTTTTGATTCCGATTCCTAACGATTCTCGATTCCGATTCTTTCTTTAAAAAAAAAAAAGGCAGGGTCAAAAAAAAGTTTGGGATATTTTAAATGAGCTAGCTAACCTACAGTCGTTCTCAATGAAATAGTCTGACATTCTCCATCAATTTTAATTTTATTAACTTTTTATGAACTTTACACTAAATAGGCGCAAAACACATTATTTATTGCATATATGTTGTCTTACTTACCGGATTCGGACTGCAGTGCAGTCACCGAGGTGCCAGGCTGGGCGTCGGAGCCGGAGTCAGAAGAAGAGGAAGAGGAGGACGGTCGGCGCAGTGCGTCGAAGACAGGACACGCATTTATTAGTACTCCATGAACTCGGAGGTGCTTCATCAGGTTCGACGTGCACCCCCCTAAGCACAAAACAGTCCTGTCGCACGTGCTGCATTTCGCCAATATTTAATTTTTTTTTGTAAAATAAAGCCACACTTTCGACGACCGCTATCCATGCTTGACTGACTCGCTCGGGTACATAGCCTCGGCTACATAGGCTCGGCTACATAGGCCCGGCTACATAGGCCCGGCTACATAGGCCCGGCTACATACTGTAGGCTCGGCTACATACTGTAGGCTCGGCTACATAGCCTCGGCTACATAGGCTCGGCTACGTAGCCTCGGCTACATAGGCTCGGCTACATAGGCCCGGCTACATAGGCTCGGCTACATAGGCTCGGCTACATAGCCTCGGCTACATAGGCTCAGCTACATCGCCTCGGCTACATAGGCCCGGCTACATAGGCCCAGCTACATAGGCCCGGCTACATAGGCTCAGCTACATAGGCTCGGCTACATAGGCCCGGCTACATAGGCCCGGCTACAAAGGCTCGGCTACATACTGTAGGCTCGGCTACATAGGCTCGGCTACATAGGCCCAGCTATATAGGCTCGGCTACATAGGCCCGGCCGGCTACATAGGCCCGGCTACATAGGCTCGGCTACATAGACCCGGCTACATAGGCTCAGCTACATAGGCCCGGCTACGTAGGCCCGGCTACATAGGCCCGGCTACATAGGCTCGGCTACATACTGTAGGCTCGGCTACATAGGCTCGGCTACATAGGCCCGGCTACATAGGTTCGGCTACATACTGTAGGCTCGGCTACATAGGCTCGGCTACATAGGCCCGGCTACATAGGCTCGGCTACATAGGCTCGGCTACATAGGCCCGGCTACATAGGCCCGGCTACATAGGCTCGGCTATGCTAACACTTCGGCGGTGGGCGCTTCTTCGTTGGTGTTCAACGGCTCCTTCTTCCGGGTTGGCGGACATTTTTTTTTTCCGGTCAGCGGACTGGGTATTGAAACTAAGAATCGGAATTTAAATTTTTGGATGATTCCGGGAGAATCTGAAAGTTAGTCCCGGTTCCAATCGATACTCGATACTCGATACCCAACCCTACTCGTGACGTCACAAGTTTGACCAGGCGGTAATACTAAGCATGCACTAATTATTTTGGGAAGCGAGTTTGACCCGGCAGTAATTCAAGGCAGGCGCATACTATATGCCCTGCGGTTATTCAAGGAAATACGGTAACTACTTAACGGTCCTCAGTATGGCTTCACGGTGGAACAGGGGTTAGAGCGTCTGCCTCACAATACGAAGGTCCTGAGTAGTCTGGGGTTCAATCCCGGGCTCAGGATCTTTCTGTGTGGAGTTTGCATGTTCTCCCCGTGAATGCGTGGGTTCCCTCCGGGTACTCCGGCTTCCTCCCACTTCCAAAGACATGCACCTGGGGATAGGTTGATTGGCAACACTAAATTGGCCCTAGTGTTTAAATGTGAGTGTGAATGTTGTCTGTCTGTCTGTGTTGGCCCTGCGATGAGGTGGCGACTTGTCCAGGGTGTACATCGCCTTCCGCCCGATTGTAGCTGAGATAGGCACCAGCGCCCCCCGCGACCCCAAAGGGAATAAGCGGTAGAAAATGGATGGATGATGGACGGTCCTCAGTAGTCACGTACAAATTTGTGTAAATTATGCAAAATTATTTAAATTTGGTCCCCATGAACCATATGAAATAAGAATGATCAGCACATTACTTCATCAATCCAGAGATTTAAAGACGTGTATGAGCTAACTGGGCAGCGGTCATTTTACCTCTTTTTTTTTTTATGCCTCCACAACCTGTAGAAAGGGTGGTCCCCACAAGTGATGATCAAAAACTTGGTCCGCATTCCAAATGATAACCAGTGTGTGTGTGTGTGTGTGTGTGTGTGTGTGAGTGTGTGTGTGTGTGTCCGTGGAGAGGGACGATCTTCGCACTTCATGGATGGTGGCATCCCATTAAGGAGAATTATTGCACTTGGACGACGCCCATCACACACGTAAACACACACCATACTACAGTAAGTACAGTCATACCTCAACTTAAGAGTGTTTTGAGTTAAGAGCTCTCTCTAATTGTTATGCTTAAATTAGCGTATTTTTTGGACCATAAGGCTCATTAAAGGGGTCATATAATGTTTTTTTTTCCTATATTAAAAAACACTTCCTTGTGGTCTACATCACTGTTTCTCAACCGTTTTTCAGTGATATCCCCCACATGAAATTTTTTTTTAATTCAAGTACCCCTTCATCAGAGCAAAGCATTTTTTGTTGGAAACAAGAGATAAAGAAGTAAAATACAGCACTATGTCGTCAGTTTTTGATTTATTAAATTTGAAGTGCAAAATATTGCTTATTTGTAGTGGTCTTTCTTGAACTATTTGGAAAAAAAGATATAAAAATAACTCAAAACTTGTTGAAAAATAAACAGGTGATTCAATTATAAATAAAGATTTCTACACATAGAAGTAATCATCAACTTAAAGTGTCCTCTTTTGAGATTGTAATAGAGATCCATCTGGATTCATCAACTTAATTCTAAACATTTCTTCACAAAAAAAGAAATATTCAACATCAATTTTTATGGATAATGTCCACAAAAAATTGAGCTGTCAACACAGAATATTGCATTGTTGTATTTTTTTCACAGTTTATGGACTTAAATTCATATTTTGTTAAAGTATTGTTCAATAAATATATTCATAAAGGATTTTTTGAATTGTTGCTATTTTTACAATATTTTTTAAAAATCTCACTTACCCCTTGGCATACCTTCAAGTACCCCCAGGGGTACGCCTACCCCCATTTGAGAACCACTGGTCTACATAACATGTAATGGTGATTTTTTTTGGTCAAAATGTTGCATAGATTATGTTTTACAGATCATCTTCAAGCCGCTTTCTGACAGTCTATTCAGGATGGACGGTCTTATTTACGTGCCTCCACTTCGACTGCGTTCCCCCCCCGATCTGTTCCGAGCCGCAAAAAATTAAAAGCCATATACAAGTCTCATAATGAAGACAACACATGATGTAAGTGTCTATATATCAGCTATATTAGCCTACTATCAAAATGTAGTGTCGCAGACTGAAGCAAATCTTCGTTGACAGAAACGTTGAAATGTAATTCAACAAATTTTTACAACATTTTTACAACATTTTTACAAAAAAGAGGCTACTCAGAGGGTGACATAACTCCCGGTAATTACTAGCTTTTGAAGTGAATTATATTTATATAGCGCTTTTTCTCTAGTGACTCAAAGCGCTTTACATAGTGAAACCCAATATCTAAGTTACATTTAAAGCAGTGTGGGTGGCACTGGGAGCAGGTGGGTAAAGTGTCTTGCCCAAAGACACAATGGCAGTGACTAGGATGGCGGAAGCGGGGATCGAACCTGCAACCCTCACGTTACTGGCAAGGCCACTCTACCAACCAAGCTATACCGCCCTTTTTAATGGCCGAAGGCCATTAAAAGACAGCAGGCTGTCTTCTTTTGATGGAGATATTATAGCCGTTGGCAAGCTAGGTAATGTTTGCTGTGGTCTGGAACAACATGGAACACAAACAACTATCTGAAATGCAGCCAATTTTACATAAATATAATGAGACATGCAAAACTAAATTATATACAAAGAAGATACAAGTAAAGGATATTAAATTAGCTCAAATGAGGCATAAAGATGCAATATGTACATACAGCTATTAGCTTGCAACCCTGCAATGACCAAATATGCCTGATTAGCACAACAGGTCAATAACATCAATAAAGCGCAGCTTTGTGCATTCACGCACAGTCTAAAACTTTTGGTGGACAAAATGAGACAAAGAAGGAGTGGAAGATTTTACATGTAAACAAAGTGTTGCGTCATAGTCCACACTATGGTGAGTTCAGGAACCGCCAAAATTAGTAGGTTCAAACGATGTTTGTGTCAGGCTTGTCCCTGACAGTTTAGTCATGTTTTGGTTTTTCCCCTGTCATTTCCTGTCAGCGCTCTTATTTAGGTTATTTCCTGATTGTCTCCCTGAGTGCTCCCTGAGGATATTAAATGAGCTCCAATGAGGCGTAAAGATGCAATATGTACATACAACTATTAGCTTGCAACCCTGCACTGACCAAATATAACTGATTAGCACAACAAGTTAATAACATCAATAAAGCGCACCTTCGTGGATTCACGCACAGTCTAAAACTTTTGCTGGACAAAATGAGACAAAGAAGGAGTGGAAGATTTTACATGTAAACAAAGTGTTGCGTCATAGTCCACACTATGGTGAGTTCAGGAACCGCCAAAATTGGTAGGTTCAAACGATGTTTGTGTCAGGCTGGTCCCTGACAGTTTAGTCATGTTTTGGTTTTTCCCCTGTCGTTTCCTGTCAGCGCTCTTATTTTGGTTATTTCCTGATTGTCTCCCTGAGTGCTCCCTGAGGATATTAAATGAGCTCCAGTGAGGCATAAAGATGCAATATGTACATACAGCTATTAGCTTGCAACCCTGCACTGACCAAATATGCCTGATTAGCACAACAAGTCAATAACATCAATAAAGCGCACCTTTGTGCATTCACGCACAGTCCAAAACGTTTGGTGGACAACATGAGACAAAGAAGGAGTGGAAAATTTTACATGTAAACAAGGTCTTGTGTCATAGTCCACACTATGGTGAGTTCAAGAACCGCCAAAATTAGTAGGTTAAAACGATTTTTGTGTCAGGCTTGTCCCTGACAGTTTAGTCATGTTTTGGTTTTTCCCCTGTCATTTCCTGTCAGCGCTCTTTGGTTATCTCCTGATTGTCACCCTGAGTGCCGCGTCCCCTCAGCTGCAGCTGATTGGCACCTGGCCACACCTGGTGTCAATCAGCCAGATACTATTTAAACCTGCTTTGTCCTCCACTCTGTGTTGGAGTATTGTCGTTCCTACCTGTCGTGTCGTGTCATGTCTGTAAGCTATTCCCTGGATTCTGACTCCTGTTCCTCCTACCTGGTTTCTGGTTCGTGTTTTCCTTTTCTTGTTTTTTAACATTAAAACCATGTTTTTCTGCTCAAATGCTGCCACCATCTCTGCATCTTGGGGTTCGTCAACTCGACACATTGACAGTTTGTAGGTTCACCAAATACTCTCATCAGTGAAGCATACACACAAACATATTAAACAGTGGGCTTTCTAGCAATTGGGAATGTTTGTGTCATGTTTGTCCTCAAACAAGAAAACATACTAAAACAAACAAACAAAAAAATTCCCATCTTTTTGCCATTTTCAATCCTTTTTTAAAAATGCTCCAGGGAGCCACTAGGAGCAACTAAAGAGCTACATGTGGCTCGAGAGCCGCGGGTTGAGGTGTGCGTACTGTACAATAAACCCATAGCAACAAACGTAGGGAAAGTTGTCTGCTCACAGCATAAAGGTGACTGAGGTCATGAGGAATGTTAGCAAACACACTTTTGTGCGTACACAAGTCACAAAATGCAAGGTCTCACCTGGTTGACACGTGCGTTGACATAAACCTTCCTTCTTGCGCGTTCCTCTCCACAATCCCACGTACATCTGACGTGCAAAAAGTCAAGGACACAACAGCGCGCCGTTGGTTCTGATGTAAACATGGGACAAAAGGGAGCCTCCTGTGAACCACTTTCAGACTTTGATGTCGAAGGTCACGAGGCTGTGGCGTGTGTTGGTGATGAGTGTTTACTTTCCCGTGTTGTTCATCAAGCTTGTAGGAGGACACTGTAATTGGTAGAAAACAGTTTTATAATCATCAGTCACATTGATCTATGTTTTTTAAAGGCCTACTGAAACCCACTACTACCCACCACGCAGTCTGTTAGTTTGATGAAAAATTAACATTGCAACACATGCCAATACGGCCTTTTTAGTTTACTAAAATGCAATTTTAAATTTCCCGGGAGTTTCTTCTTGAAAGCGTCGCGTAATGATGACGTGTACGTTTGACGTCACAGGCTGTTAGGGAATATGAGCGCTGCGCACACACACAGCTAAAAGTCGTCTACTTTAACCGCATAATTACACAGTATTTTGGACATCTGTGTTGATGAATCTTTTGCAATTTGTTCAATTAATATTGGAGAAGTCAAAGTAGAAAGATGGAGTTGGGAAGCTTTAGCCTTTAGCCACACAAACACACGGTGATTCCTTGTTTAAAATTCACGGAGGTGAAACTTTACTATGGATCACAGCGAACATGGATCCCGACCGAATGTCAACCAGCAGGTTTCGGTGAGAAAATTGTGGTAAAAAGTTGCTTCTTACCGAAGATCAGCTGAGCTTATGACGTCCATAAAGCTGCCGTCGACTTCCCCGAGACATTGGCGTCAAGACAGTCGTGGACACACACCTCCGACTATCAGGTACTGTGAAACTCACTAAAACACTAGCAACACAAAAGAAAGATAAGGGATTTCACAGAATTATCCTAGTAAATGTGTCTAAAAACATCTGAATCCGTCCCAATGCAATCGCCCTTTATTTTATTTATTTATTTTCCTAGTCCTTCGCTATCAATATCATCATCCACAAACCTTTCATCCTCGTTCAAATTAATGGGGAAATTGTCATTTTCTCGGTCCGAATAGCTCTTTTTGTTGGAGCCTCCCATTAAAAACAATGTGAGGATGTGAGGAGCCATCAACAGGTGACGTCATCGTCTGCGACTTCCGGTAGAGGCAGGGCTTTTCTGTTAGCAAGCAAAAGTTGCTAACTTTATCATGGATGTTCTCTACTAAATCCTTTCAGCAAAAATATGGCAATATCGCCAAATGATCAAGTATGACACATAGATTGGACCTGCTATCCCTGTTTATATAAGAAAATCTCATTTCAGTAGGCCTTTAAATGTTAACCGCATTGCACTTGTTGGTCCCCTAAAGGCGTTGCCGATTCGGCAAAAACACCCTGAATTCACGGTGAGTGGTTATGTAGGACTGTGTGAAAAGTTTCAAGCCGGTCGTGTTTTATGGGGAGGTCGAGCTTTGGGGTTTGATAACATTCATTCTTTCCTTAACACGGATCAGGTGTCCTGTCCCCTTAGCAGAAAAACAGCCCCGAAGCATGATGTTTCCACCCCCATGCTTCACAGTAGGTATGGTGTTCTTGGGATGCAACTCAGTATTCTTCTTCCTCCAAACACGACGAGTTGAGTTTATACCAAAATGGATACATGGATGATACAGCAGAGGATTGGGAGAATGTCATGTGGTCAGATGAAACCAAAATACAACTTTTTGGTATAAACTCAACTCGTCGTGTTTGGAGGAAGAAGAATACTGAGTTGCATCCCAAGAACACCACACCTACTGTGAAGCATGGGGGTGGAAACATCATGCTTTGGGGCTGTTTTTATGCTAAGGGGACAGGACGATTGGTCTGTGTTAAGGAAAGAATGAATGGGGCCATGTATCCTGAGATTTTGAGCCAAAACCTCCTTCCATCAGTGAGAGTTTCGAATGTATATATATATATTATATAAAAATTAAATTAACAAATACATTTACCCAGAAAATACTTTATAGGCTCATATTATTTCCACATGTGGTCTGGTATTGAGCCTTGAGTTTGGCCACATTGTACCATGGAATGCACTTGTCGGCCCAAAAATTAGGTACACCAACAACGCAACTTTAAAAGGAGGCCGAGGTCAAACACTGTATGTCCACATGGACGGGGAGATCACAGCACCCCCGACCCCTACCCCCACCCGCCGCCATCACTGGATCAATTGAAAGGCTTTTAACTGCACACACACACATGCACACACACAAACACGCACAGACACAGGGCGATTGATGTCAAGTTGTCTATTAATACACTGGCCTGTGGAGTTGCACTGCAATTCAATTAGGATTTGCTTGTCTTTAAAGCCTGACAAGAGACAAATCCAATCGACAAAGACGTCGGGTTAGAGAGGCACGGAACGGGCAGGGGGAGAGAGAGCGAGAGAGCGAGCGAGCGAGGGAGCAGGGTGGATATATGGATTGATAGTTTGAGAGCCAATCCAAAACCAAAGAGGCCTCCCTGATAGACACACACACACACACACACACACACACACACACAATACACACACACAGGATGTAGGTTCGGACACATTTGAACACCATTACACACACCTGTGCATCAGAGTGTTGTGCATGGCGACGACACAGCGGCTTACTGTAATCTCATCAGCAGCACACCGCAGGGGGGAAAGGTCAACACACACACACAAACACGCACACACACACACACAGGTAAAAAGGTGAAAGGTTAAAGCTACCGCAGTGAAACCAGTGGTACAATATGATACAAAAAGCCACTAAAATGTGCACCAAAACTCAGCTAAGCCTCTAAATAACTATAAAATACAAATTGTCGGACTCTAAAAAAAACATATATTTTTGTAATCTCACTCGACAGAAAAGTAAAGGAAGAGTGTGACGATAACCATAGAACAGGGGCACACCCATAGTGTGTGTCCTGGCTGCTCAGTACAGCAAAGTTAGATTAGTGGTTAGCGCAAATTAGCCTTCATTTATCATGGTTAAGTTCTTTTTACACTTTGACACTATGAAAAATATGAATGCAGGTTAAATAGGTGCACGTCCCCGATCACGCATCAAGGGTAGAGCGTAATTGCCAACCCTCCCGGTTTTCCAGGGAGACTCCCGAATTTCAGTGCCCCTCCCAAAAATCTCCCGGGGCAACCATTCTCCGGAATTTCTCCCCATTTCCACCCGGACAACAATATTGGGGGCGTGCCTTAAAGGCACTGCCTTTAGCGTCCTCTCTCACCTGAAAAGGAGACTATTATATATGTCTCCGTTATCCATGAGTTTACCTATAACCCATAAAGTAGGCAGGCACGGAGCTATTTCTCAGCGTGTGTTTATTCCAGCCGGCACGTTAATACACTGACACACAACATCCGAATTCCCATCATGCATTGCTTCAAAACTACGGCAAGTAGTAATGTCCAAAAAAATAACAGAGATGAAGCAGAAGAACGAACGAGTAAGAACAAGAAGTACGCTTGCAAGTTCCAAAATGATTGTAAAAATGTCACACCTGGGTGAAGTCTGGTCTGGGTTTCGTCTGGTTTCATGTTTTGTCATTTCCTGTTTTATTTTGAAATACTGACTCTCCCTCATGTTTCAGATCACTTGCCCTTCCTCCTGTTTCACTGGTCTGGCGTCTTTCCTGATTGCCTGATTGTGTTCACCTGTGTCACCCACCCTCATGTGTATAAATGTCTCGTCCTCCTTCTGTCCTGTGCCAGAGTGTTTTCGTACCTTTTGTGCAAACCTCCAGCGGTCCATGTTCACAGCTGTTGCCACGTTCTTTGTACCCTTTTTGTCAGGTAAGATTAGTCGTTTAGCATTGCCTCCCTTGGAGCTGGGATAGGCGCCAGCGCCCCCCCGCGACCCCAAAAGGGAATAAGCGGTAGAAAATGGATGGATGGATGGAGCGCCTTTTATTATATTTTGCATATTGTTCTCTTAGCAACTTTTTTTCCTCCGCTGCTGGAGCGTTTTTAGTTCATTGACCCCGAAAAGGGAATAAGCGGTAGGTAATGGACGGATGGATGGACATTTTATTAGTTTTTAGGTTAAGTATAAGTTCGGCTTTTGATAGCCTGTTAAGTTTCTCCCCTTCTGGACCCTTTCCCTTGTTCGAAATATATATTTGTTTTCAAACTCCTTCATCTGTGTCCAGAGTCCTGTTCAAGTCGTGACAAAAAAAATACAAAAATAAAATAAAATAAAATTTCATCCAGGACAGCTTGAAGGGGAAGGGGTATGCTGCCTGCAAATTTTGAAGATCAGACTTCTCCATTGAACACGGTGGTTGAACGGATATACTCATTCATGAACTGATTATTTTATATATAGGAGATGGGTGGGGTGTATATTTTCAAGTATTTATTATACACATATATGTATATGTGTATTAATTGGATTATCCAGAGAATAGTGCTCGTTACCGTGGTAGAGAGCAATATGTATGTGTGGTAAAAATCACAAGACTACTTCATCTCTACAGAACTGTTTCATGAAGGGTTCCCTCAAATCTCCTGACGATTGAGGGAACCCCTCATGAAACAGTTCTGTAGAGATGAAGTAGTCTTGTGATTTTTCCCACACACACACATTATATATATAT
The DNA here is from genome assembly GCF_033978795.1 of Nerophis ophidion. NCBI lineage: Eukaryota > Metazoa > Chordata > Actinopteri > Syngnathiformes > Syngnathidae > Nerophis > Nerophis ophidion. Next base: position 51,923,692 of record NC_084619.1, on the reverse strand, counting down.
ATATATCTGTGTTGGCCCTGTGATGAGGTGGCGACTTGTCCAGGGTGTACGCCACCTTCTACCCGGTTGTAGCTGAGATAGGCACCAGTGCCTCCCGCGACCCCAAAGGGAATAACCGGTAGTAAATGAATGGATATATATATATATATATATATATATATATATATATATATATATATATATATATATATATATATATATATATATATATATATATATATAATAAATACTTGAAAATATACACCCCATATTTTCATTTATATATATATATATTGATTGTACAGATATGGTGTTGTTTCTGCTGGGCAAGTATGCCTGACGCGCCTCCTACAGCGCCTTGGGTCAGCTGCAGGGTCATCAGCCGGAGACCACCGCTCATTGGAGTTTCGCTCTCTTTAACCCCGGAACGCCTCCTGGGGGCGAAGCGGTGGCAGGGACGTCTCCCTGCCACCCCCTGTAGCTGACCCATCTTATTGTCTCGACCCCCAGTACTTATCCCTCCTCCTCAGCCACAACCAGAAACTTCCCTTTTCTGCTTCCTCAGCAAGGGCCTTTGTTTCCCTTTGGAGTTTATCCCCAGTCAATCCCACACCTCGGAGCAGCCTTATGGTTGATGTACCGACGAAGCCCCGACACCCTACTTCCACAGGGTAGATGGTAGTGGACCAGCCTGCCTCTCTGCACTCAGCAGCCATATCTGCATACTTGGCTGCTTTGCGCTCGTAGGCTGCCTGGATTCCCTCCTCCCAGGGGATGGTAAGCTCTACCAGCATGGCAGACTTGGTAACAGCAGACCACAGCACAATGTCTGGGCGGAGTGAAGTGGTGGTGATCTCACGGGGGAATTGGAGCTGTTTGCCAATGTCAGCTCTCATACTCCAGTCCCTTGCCAGAGAGAGGACACTGGGGGGGCCTCTTCGGCTGGTGTCTCCTTTGCCTTCCCCTGGCCTCACAAACATGACAGGACGTTGCTTGGCTATGGGTTGGCTGTTGGCCTCTCGTCTACTGCTCTCCAGGATTTCTGCCAGTTTTATCAGGACTTGATCATGCCGCCATCTGAAGCGACCCTGTGTCAGCGCGATCTTGCAACCTGATAGCAAGTGCTGCAGGCTGGCGTTGGGAGCACCACACAGGGGACAGCTCTCCTCCTGGCCGTACCACTGGTAGAGGTTTCTGGGGCATGGCAAGGTGTCATAAGTTGCCCTGAGTAGGAAGCTGGGTCTGGCTTGGGGCATCTTCCATAGGTCGGCCCAGCTGATGGGTCTGCTGATGGTACCTTCCCAAGTGGTCCATCTTCCTTGGCGACCTTGAGACACGGCCTTGATGGTATATTGCTCCTGGTTCGCCCTTGAGACCTCCTCCACAACCATGGCTCTGCGTTCCCTCTTTGTGGCCTTGGACCACAGTCGTGGAGAATCTCCCCAGCCAAGCCCCGCTCTTCCTACTTGCACCCTGCCAACGATCTCCTGGTGTTGGAGCCTGCCAATGGCCTTGGCAACCTCTGGCCCTGCTTGCCACTTCCGGCCTGTTCGGATTGGTACATGTGCATTCCTCACTGTAGGATCTGAGGATTCTTTCAACTCGAGAACCAATCTGGCCTTCTCCTGCTTGTAGCCCAGGGCGATGGACTGAATCGGCAGATGCAGTGAAGTTGCCCCAAATAAGCCTGTGTCGGAGAAGCAACGCGGTAGGCCCAGCCACTTCCGGATGTAGGAGTTGACTAATCTGTCCAACCCGTTGGCTGTTGAGGATGGAATCTCGCACATCTTCAGTGGCCACATAACCCATTGGTACAGTGTGAAGTTGTAGCACCACAACTTGTAATTTCCGGGGAGCTGGCTCTTGTTGATGCTCGCTAGGCCTTCTGAGAGTTGTTTCCGTGCTGCCTTGCCTGCATGCTTGTCCGACAGGTCCGCATTGTACTGCCTCCCCAGGCTATGGATGGAGTGGTTGATCAGTAGAGGGATTTGCTCACCTCCTGCAACAAAGATGGTTTTGTCGTTCCTGGTGCCTTTGCGCAATGAGAGGCTTCGTGACTTGGAGGGTTTTATCTTCATCCGTGCCCATGTCACTAGCTCATCCAGCCTCTTCAGACACCTTCTCATGCATGGGGCTGTTTGCAGTACCACAGGGACATCGTCCATGTAGCTTCGGAGTGGTGGAAGCCTCTGCCCTGTCTGCAGCCTCATCCCACCTACAGTCTGACGGGCTCCGCGGAGGATGATTTCAAAAGCTGCGACAAAGAGAACTGGAGAGATGGAACACCCCATGACTATGCCTACTTCCAGACGCTGCCATCCTGTTGTAAAATCTTGGAGGCTAAAGTACATCTGGAAGTCCCTGAAGTAGCTGGTTACCAGGTTGATGATGGAAACAAGGACATGGGAGAATTCCAATGCAAACTGGATGAGTTTGTGAGGGACAGAACCATAAGCGTTGGCAAGGTCAAGCCACACCACATGGAGGTCGTTCTTCTCCTGCTTGGCCCTCTGGATCTGTGCCCAAATCATAGAAGAATGCTCCACGCATACTAGAAAACCTGGTACTACTGCTTTCTGGCAGCTGGTGTCAATATAGCCATTCGCTGTGAGATGTTAGTCTCTTGGCCATGACTGCAAAGAAGATCTTTCCCTCGACATTCAACAGAGCAATGCTCCTGAATTGATTGATGTCATGGGACTCCTGTTCCTTCGGAATAAACACCGCCACAGCTCTCTGCCACTCCGACGGAATGAGTAGTTTCTTCCATGCTGTGCTCATTAGCTTCCACAAGCATTTTAGCACTTGGGGGCAGTTCTTGTATAGCTTGTAGGGGATTCCGTTAGGCCCAGGAGCTGATGCTGACCTCTCTTTCTTGACAACTGCTCTTACCTCGCTCAGTCGAGGAGGGCAGCTGTCAAAATGCGTGGTTGGATGTGGAAGAGGAGGGAGGTATCCTGGTGAACCTAAAGGATCGTTCCTCTTTGAGTCACTGTATTGGCCCCTGATGTACTGCTCAAGCTCCTCCTTGGTGGCTTCCAGTTTCCCGTTTCTTTTCTCCTCCAGAAGCTGGCGGGCGTGCTTGAAAGGATTCCTCATGAAGCTAGCCCTTTCTTTCTCCTTTCTTTTCTTGCGTCTGCGAATACGCTCTGCTCTTCGCATGCTGCCCAGCTTCTGTCTCACCTCGTCCCATAACACCTTCAGGCCTTCTTTCTCCTCTGCAGTTACTTTCCTCCATCTCCTGCGGAGCTGGCGCCGATCTTGCACCAGGGCGTGTATCTCAGCCTCCCTCCTGCCCTTTCTTGGGTGGGGATTGCTCTGCATCTTGGTGAGGCTACCGAATCTAGCTTTGCACTCCTCGTACAGGATGTTCCCAAGAAGGTTTAGTTTCTTGTCCACTTTACCACGTAGTGCGTTATCCAGCAGTAGACTGAGGTCTGAGTCCAGCTTCTGCCATCCCTTCACATCACTTGCCCTAGGCCACTTGATGGTGCCCTTTCTTCCTGGTTCCCTCTTTTCTGTTTGCTGGGTGACTGGGGGGCTGGCGGGTCTACCTTCAGCATGCTCACATGCCAGGGGGGTACTGCTCCGCTCGGGGGGTTCTTCCTCTACCGTCCGCATATCAACAATGTTTGGAACCTTGGCTCTGTGGTTCTCTACCCGGCTGGGGGTCCTACTTGTCTTATCTGGCGGAGCAGTGCAAGGATGTTGGATGCCTTTCTTCTCGCTCTCCTTTTTCTTCCTCCCCTGATGAATCCATAAGCCCCTGTATGTGGTCACTTTCACCCATCCACACCTGCACAATCGGAAGGTCTTCATCTCGTTGTCGATGTCCGTTCCAGTCGTTACCGAGTAGTCAGTCCTGTTAGGCCCATCTTCCACCCCGCCTCTCGGAGGGCCTTCGGGTTGTTTTTCCTTATTCGTTTTCGTAGTTAAAGGTTGGGTATCTCCTGGCTAGGAGACTAGTGGGTTGGGTAACTAGCCGCCCACTCCCGGTACAGACTTTCCTGGAAGTCTTCCAGTCTTTCCTGGCTGTCAACTGTCCTTTCACAGTAGTCACCGGTTACCCAGAAATCAGATTGATTGTACACATATGGTGTTGTTTCTGCTGGGCAAGTATGCCTGACGCGCCTCCTACAGCGCCTTGGGTCAGCTGCAGGGTCATCAGCCGGAGACCACCGCTCATTGGAGTTTCGCTCTCTTTAACCCTGGAACGCCTCCTGGTGGTGAAGCGGTGGCAGGGACGTCTCCCTGCCACCCCCTGCAGCTAACCCATCTCATTGCCTCGACCCCCAGTACTTATCCCTCCTCCTCAGCCACAACCAGAAACTTCCCTTTTCTGCTTCCTCAGCAAGGGCCTTTGTTTCCCTTTGGAGTTTATCCCCAGTCAATCCCACACCTCGGAGCAGCCTTATGGTTGATGTACCGACGAAGCCCCGACACCCTACTTCCACAGGGTAGATGGTAGTGGACCAGCCTGCCTCTCTGCACTCAGCAGCCAGATCTGCGTACTTGGCTGCTTTGCGCTCGTAGGCTGCCTGGATTCCCTCCTCCCAGGGGATGGTAAGCTCTACCAGCATGGCAGACTTGGTAACAGCAGACCACAGCACAATGTCGGGGCGGAGTGAAGTGGTGGTGATCTCACGGGGGAATTGGAGCTGTTTACCAATGTCAACCCTCATACTCCAGTCCCTTGCCAGAGAGAGGACACTGCGGGGGCCTCTTCGGCTGGTGTCTCCTTTGCCTCCCCCTGGCCTCACAAACATGACAGGACGTTGCTTGGCTATGGGTTGGCTGTTGGCCTCTCGTCTACTGCTCTCCAGGATTTCTGCCAGTTTTATATATATATATATATATATATATATGTATATATATATATGTGTGTATATAGTATATGTGTATTTTTATATATATATATATATATATAATAATAAATACTTGAAAATATACACCCCACTCATCTTATATGGAGGTCTCAAGGTTGGCAAGTATGAGGTAAAGTAGTTTTATTTTAATTTAATAATAAAATTAACCACTTGTTTTGGTATGATGTTGAGGGTTTGACCTGTAACAGACTATTTTCTATTTACATTATTTCCAATGGGAATTTTTTAAAACACAAACTAATCAAGGGGCCCATGCATTCTACTCAGCAGCCATCATTCATTCATAAAATTAAATAAAAAATCATTTTTTATAGGAGTGTGTGTGTCAAAACTTGTCGTCTTGATAAATGTCCTCCATTCATACGCATTTCTTTCCGCCGTAGCCTCAAACACTCGCATTTGGGCAAAAATCCCGTCATTTCTGTGGTGTTTAGGCGGGCGGGTCAATGGTGCATTGTTTGTGCGCACCTTGGAGTCTCCACAGTGTTATTGTTGGCTCTCACTGTGGTCAACGGACGAGCGCTGTAGCCGTCCCGGACATGGAGAGGTATTGTGAGCCCAGCTAAATATGGACGTTCGGGTCAATGGGGAAGAAATGGCACTTTTGCGACGTTTCCTGTTTTGTCAAAACTTACTTTTCTTGTTTGTGGACGCAGCTGCTCCATGAATGAAGTGGGAGGGCGAGGAGAATGCAACATAATGAATGAAACGCCAGAAAAATGGTGTCAAGTGGATGGGAAAGTAAGCCCAACCTACAGTAATGGACTGCAGCATTAAAACGTTGTATCACATAATGAGCTTAAATATGGAATAGAGAAAGAAGAAGATTAAAATCGTTTCTACGCATTCATTTGCTGGCGTGAGAACTCGTATTTGATATTGGAACAGATGATTATTGTGCATTGTTTTCTTTCCCACCCAGAACTAACTGACAGCTACCTTAGATTTCCTTTGTCAAAATATATTTGAGTATACACAATTGTGTCATCAGTTTGGGACTGCAAGTAAAATGAGAAAAACTGAATAAAAACAAGTTGCATTTTTTTTTTAATATTTCATTTATTCTGATTAACTTAAATTTTTAAACATGAGCAGGAAAAAATAAAATCTTAAACATTTTAATAGTTTGAATTCACAAATTTTCACAAATGGTGGAGAAAAAGGGTGCAGGCCAGAGCTAACAGCTTGCAAATTAAATATAATGATATGATATAATATAAATATGCTGTATATACCAATGTCAAATAATCGAGAAAAGTCTATATAGTATATTTAACAATTTCATGTTCTTAATACTATAATATTTTAGTAAGTGATACACTATGTATAGATGAGTTGATTATTTATCAAGGGACGGCGTGGCGCAGTGGAAGAGTGGCTGTGCGCAACCCGAGCGTCCCTGGTTCAATCCCCACCTAGTACCAACCTCGTCATGTCCGTTGTGTCCTGAGCAAGACACTTCACCCTTGCTCCTGATGGGTGCTGGTTAGTGCCTTGCATGGCAGCTCCCTCCATCAGTGTGTGAATGTGTGTGTGAATGGGTAAAAGTGGAAGTAGTGTCAAAGCGCTTTGAGTACCTTGAAGGTAGAAAAGCGCTATACAAGTACAACCCATTTATCATTTATTTATTTATCATTAGTAATTGCATTATTAATATTTGGATCATTGTATCAGTTTTAGACTGTAATAAAAATTAAGAATACAGTACGAATTTTTTACAATTTTTAAAATCCACCATTATTTTTAATCACAAAAATTAAAACACAATTTACAAATTCAAAAATATGTATGGATTTACGTATGCGCCTGTATACAAACATCAGTATTCTTCTTCCCCCAAACACGACGAGTTAAGTTTATACCAAAATGGATACATGGATGATACAGCAGAGGATTGGGAGAATGTCATGTGGTCAGATGAAACCAAAATAGAACTTTTTGGTATAAAATCAACTCGTCGTGTTTGGAGGAAGAAGAATACTGAGTTGCATCCCAAGAACACCACACCTACTGTGAAGCATGTGAAGCTTTGGGGCTGTTTTTCTGCTAAGGGGACAGGACGATTGATCCGTGTTAAGGAAAGAATGAATGGGGCCATGTATCGTGAGATTTTGAGCCAAAACCTCCTTCCATCATTGAGAGTTTTGAATGGTTGACCAAATACTTATTTTACACCATAATAACCATATAAATTCTTTAAAATTCCTACAATGTGAATTCCTGGATTTTTTTTTCACATTCTGTCTCTCACAGTTGAAGTGTACCTATGATGAAAATTACAGACCTCTGTCATCATTTTAAGTGGGAGAACTTGCACTATCGCTGGCTGACTAAATACTTTTTTTATATGCAACCCTGGTGTCCAATTGATCGTCGCCACATTACATTGATTGTGCGTAATGCTCAACGAAGTAGTATTTAGTGTCACGTTTCCAGCGCTGCTTAAATGCATCAAAAGCGCTGAAGGGCCTGCGGAGAAGACAGAAGAAGAATCCCGGCATAGGATGAAAGGATACTCTGAATGGACATCTCATTCCCGTCTGATAGCAGAACTTCCTTCACGTCTGCACAAACGGCAACCTGCCAAGAAGCAGAAATGAAACAACGTGGAGCTTAAAAAATAAATAAATAAAAAAAGCACACAAAACAAAAAAGCCGGGAGAAGGAAGACCTCAAACATCAGAACACACATAATGACATATCTGCAAGAACGCCACTCTTATAGCCCTCCTCGCCCGCCATTTTCCCTCCCACTCTCTCTCTCTCTCTCTTGCTCTATCTTCAGCCTATTTCTATGTCTGCATTATTTTAATCATTCAATCAAATCAGTCAATACTTTTATCACGGTGGCTAGCGGTGGGGGCTGCTATCTTGCTATCACTCTGTTCAGTAATTGCATTGTGACAGGGGGATGATGGCAAGCGCTGAGCCTTTTCATTTGACGCCGGCTGTTTATCGGGCCGAGCCATCACTCCGTTTGCCGCTGTCACTCTGCGCTCGGCTCGCCGGGCCCGCCTGATGCCCTTCACATAACTTTGCGGCGGTGACTGCCGGAGAGAGAGAGAGAGAGAGGGAGGATGGAAAGGGGAGCTTTGTGCTGCACATTGTGTGCGTCGCAAATACAGATAAAGAGGCGCGCGCTTAACCATAACCCCTTTTTTCTTGGTCTTTAAAAGAAAAAAAATATCACTCGTTTTATGTCAGGTTTAGTGTTGAAGCAAAGTTAGTGTTATCTGTCACACACAATAACACGAGTCAAATGTGAAGCATGTAGGACACACACAATATTCATATACTCATGCATGCTTTCACACATGTTTAAGGCCTGCAGGTGTGTGTGTGTGTGTGCTGGGTTGGGGTCCCCACAGAGCAGCGTGTGTCCCGCCATCTGCTCCACAGCAGGAAGTGACCTCCAGGCTGAAGCGTTCAGCTGAAAGATGCAGGAAAGCCAACCATGGCAACGTATTTTTCGGATTATAAATCGCAGTTTTTTTCATAGTTTGGCCAGGGGTGCGATTTATACTCTGGAGCGATTTATGTGTGAAATTACTAACACATTACCGTAAAATATCAAATAATATTATTTATGTCATTCGCGGAAGAGACGAAGAAAATGTCAGCAATCATCACACACACGCACGCACGCACGCACGCACGCACGCACGCACGCACGCACGCACGCACACACACACGCACACACACACACACACACACACACACACACACACACACACACACACACACACGTCAACCAATAAGAATTCGGCAGGGGAGGGTCATGGGAGAAGTGCATTGTGGGTCATGGGATGCTAACTGTTATATACTATATGCCAGTGGTTCTCAAATGGGTTTACGAGCAGAGGAGCATGTTTGCCAGTGCGAAATCACAGAGTACTTACAAGCCGACAGTGTGTAGACAGAAAAGGGAGAATTGACGCATTTTGGCTTAAAAAGTAAAGATACCAACGGGTACGTGAGATTTTTAAAAAATATTTTAAAAATAGCAACAATTCAAAAATCCTTTATAAATATATTTATTGAATAATACTTCAACAAAATATGAATGTAAGTTCATAAACTGTGAAAAGAAATGCAACAATGCAATATTCAGTGTTGACAGCTAGATTTTTTGTGGACATGTTTCATAAATATTGATCTTAAAGATTTCTTTTTTTGGGAAGAAATGTTTAGAACCGTGGTTCTTAACCTTGTTGGAGGTACCGAACCCCGCCAGTTTCATATGCTCATTCACCGAACCCTTCTTTAGTGAAAAATAAAATGTTTTTTCGTAATTTAATGATGTTACTATATTAAAGAAATACTAATAAATATATATCGTACAAACAGAAAGTTACAGGAATGTACATCTCATTGTGCAACATGTGAATGTTTTAGTGGGACCTAAATGCGATATCTGAAAGGGGTACAAATTATTTCCAACCCCACCTCGTACAGAGCTCATGAAAAAAAATGTTGGTTTTTTTTTGTCATTGTAAGTGTGCCAAAACACTTATATTAGAAAATAATCTCATGGAAATGATTGCTGTCATTTGATTATAATAATAAAACATTGAACTTATTATTTAATCAGGTTTGGACGGAGGCTCCGTCGAACCCCTGAGGCCGACTGACCGAACCCCTAGGGTTCGATCGAACCCAGGTTAAGAACCACTGGTTTGGAATGAAGTTGATGAATCCAGATGGATCTCTATTACAATCCCCAAAGAGGGCACTTTAAGTTGATGATTACTTCTATGTGTAGAAATCTTTATTTATAATTGAATCACTTGTTTATTTCTCAACAAGTTTTTAGTTATTTTTATATCTATTTTTCCAAATAGTTCAAGAAAGACAAATGAACAATATTTTGCACTGTTATACAATTGAATAAATCAGAAACTGATGACGTAGTGCTGTATTTTATTTCTTTATCTCTTTTTTTCAACCAAAAATGCTTTGCTCTGATTAGGGGATACTTGAATTAAAAACATTTTCACAGGAGGTACATCAATGAAAAAAGGTTGAGAACCACTGCTATATGCTACTGCCGTAGCTATTAAAATGGATAATTTCATCATTGGCGGTAGCTTATAAAAACTGAGGAGGGCTAAACAAAAATGGCATCGAAAAGGAAATCATGTACTGCAGATTACAAGCTGGACGTGGTGAAATATGCAGCAGAAAACAACAAGAGGAAGCGACGCATACCTTTTGGAGTTGGTAGAGTTGTTTAGAAGCGACATCGAGGAAGAAGATTTCATGGGATTTATCGATTAGGAGTGACAGATTGTTTGGTAAACGTATAGCATGTTTTATATGTTATAGTTATTTGAATGACTCTTACCATAATATGTTACGTTAACATACCAGGCACCTTCTCAGTTGGTTGTTCACTATTCTTTATTTATTTATTTTAAATTGCCTTTCAAATGTCTATTCCTGCTGTTGGAATTTATCAAATACATTTTCCCCCAAAAGTTCGACGTTTGTATGTTTTTTTCCTTCGTTATTATGCATTTTTGGCCAGTGCGACGTATACTCCGGAGCGACTTATACTCCGAAAAATACGGTATTTATCCATCCATCCATCCATTTTCTACCGCTTGTCCCATTCGGGGTCACCGGGGGTGTGCTGGAGCCTTTCTCAGCTGCATTAGGGCGGAAGGCGGGGTACACCCTGGACAAGTCGCCAGATCATCACAGTGCCAACACAGATAGACAACATTCACACTCACATTCACACACTAGGGCCAATTTAGTGTTGCCAATCAACCTATCCCCAGGTGCATGTCTTTGGAGGTGGGAGGAAGCCGGAGTACCCGGAGGGAACCCACGCAGACACGGGGAGAACATGCAAAGTTCACACAGAAAGATCCCGAGCCCTGGTTAGAATCCAGGACTACTCAGGACCTTCGTATTGTGAGGCAGATGCACTAACCCCTGTGCTGCCATTATTTATTTATTTATTCTATATATAAATCACTTTTTGATCTGGTTCCCCCTTATTTATGTTCTTTTATGTATGGGGTTATACTTCTATAGCGCTTTTTGTCATGATGTGTGGTCTGGATTATGTTTTTGTTATTTTTAGTTTTGGACTCTTTTAGTTCCTGTTTGTGCTCCCTTGTTTGTTTAGTTACCATGGCGACTCACTAGATTCACCTGCTCTAATTAAGAGACTATTATTTAAGCCTGTTTTTGCCAGTTAGTCGTGTTGGCGTCAATGTTCTTTTCATGCCACCGTTTCATGCTTGTTTCATGCGATTCCATAGATCAGTGGTTCTCAACCTTTTTTCAGTGATGTACCCTCTGTGAATTTTTTTTTTATTCAAGTATGCCCTAATCAGAGCAAAGCATTTTTGGTTGAAAAAAAAGAGATAAAGAAGTAAAATACAGCACTATGTCATCAGTTTCTGATTTATTAAATTGTATAACATTGCAAAACATTGCTCATTTGTAGTGGTCTTCTTTGAACTATTTGGAAAAAAATATATATAAAAATAACTAAAAACTTGTTGAAAAATAAACAAGTGATACAATTATAAATAAAGATTTCTACACATAGAAGTAATCATCAACTTAAAGTGCCCTCTTTGGGGATTGTAATAGAGATCCATCTGGATTCATGAACTTAATTCTAAACATTTTTTCACAAAAAAATAAATATTTAACATCAATATTTATGGAACATGTCCACAAGAAATCTAGCTGTCAACACTGAATATTGCATTGTTGCATTTCTTTTTACAGTTTATGAACTTACATTCATATTTTGTTGAAGTATTATTCAATAAACATATTTATAAAGGATTTTTGAATTGTTGATATTTTTAGAATTAAAAAACATAATCTCATGTACACCTTGGCATACCTTCAAGTACCCCCAGGGGTACGTGTACCCCCATTTGAGAACCACTGCCATATATAATGCTATTTGTTTCATGTCATAGTTTAGTGAGGTTTTCATGTCCATAGTTTCATGTTTCATGGCCTAAGTTTTGGTTCCTGTCATTTTTGCTGTGTAGGATTAATTCATAATTAAATATGTTCCTACCTGCTACCCTTGTCAGGAAAAGTCAGTTTGCATCTCGGGAGAACAAACTTCGCTTTTTGTACAGAACGCAACTACAATAGTTTAAAACAAATAAAGTGCACTTTTGTGCATGATGTCACACAAGATATTTCAATAAGTGTCAAATAAAAATGAGCTGCATAATAGGAAATCAAATGGTTTATGTCTTTCGCTATGTGGTAGGTTCCTGCGGACGTTATCTCCTTCGGGTGTTGACTATTTTTCTTCATACGGTGTTGATCTGGAAATGGTTGCTTCGGCATTTTGAGCGGAGATGTTGACATGCGGAGTTTCAAGCACTCTTCATTCCCTAGCGGGTGACTTTTCAAATGATGCTACAAATTAGCAGTAAGTGCTACTTTTTGTTGCGATGCTTTTGCTGCATACTAGTTCGACATCTTCCCGCTTGAAGTCAAACCACCACCAGACGATGACCCCCGTGCTGTTTTTCTTAAGAAAGAATTCTTTCTTCATTTGTTACCAGATTCGCACCTTCTTTCTCTTGTATTACCACTCTCACCACTCCGCTAGCATCACAGCTAATGTTACCCATTCTGCTACCTCTCTGCTCAGCAAGGGCGTATGACACGACAGTATGTGTAGTACGTAAGAAGGTGCGCTTGTGTTAAATCTCTGTGAGATGGAGAGACAAGCACAAGTGAAAAATGCCCACAGCTAAAAGCAACTGCGTGAGAACGTATACTCGAATATCACGATATAGTCATTTTCTATATCGCACAGAGACAAACCTGGGATATAACGAGTATATTGATACATCGCCCAGCCCTAGTTCGTTAGTAAATTTGTTTGTGAATGAGTGATAAAGTTTGTTTGAGCGTCTGTTCATTTGTAAATTTGTTTGTGAATGAGTGATAAAGTTTGTTTGAGCGTCTGTTCATTTGTAAATTTGTTTGTGAATGAGTGAAAAAGTTAGTTTCAGTGTTTGTTCATGAGTAAGTTGTTATGATACGCTACCCGGATCATGTTTTGTTTGAGTTTAAGATTCCCTTACTTCTGTTTCAGCACCCCTGTGTTTGTTTTCCTTGTTGCTATTGGTGCTGATTAAGTTCAGCTGGCTCTGGTTAATAGCTGAAGATGCTCACTTGCTCACTAATCAGAGAGCGATTTATTCCTGCCTTTCGCCACACTCTGGCTATTTTGTTTGCTTCTCGCAACAAGTTCCTTTTTCCTAAGTTTCGCTATAGCTTCCCATGCTGTCGGCACACTTTTCTGTTTATTTGTATTTTTGCCTGATTTATAAAAATAAATAATTATTTCCACCTGCACACTGCTACCGGATGTCCATCTGCATCCTGGGGAAACGATCCACGCATTAACATGTGACCCATCCATAAGTTTGTTTGTAAATGAGTGAGAATATTTGTTGGGTCGTTTGTTCACGAGTAAGTTTGTTTCGCCATCTGCTCATGACTTTTTAATCAGTAAGTTTGTTTGTGAATCTGTCACGGCGCGGATTTGATCCCGGGATTCTCCCGCAGCTGATTCCCACACTCCTTCTGGCAGCATGCCATTACACGCCCCCGCATGCGCTATGCGCACCACGCCCACGCTTCGCCGCAGCTGTAGGCTGCCTGTCATCAGAGCACCTGGCAGTAATCAGAGGGAGAGCATAAAATCCAGTCACTCCTTGGTTCCTGCGCCGGAACGTCGTTAACTCTAGTAGTAAGCATATACATCTCTGGCTTCCCTCTCATTGTCCTCGCCTTCCTTTTGTCTTGTGCCTTTTTGCCTCGTTGACTTGTCTCTTGTCCTCCTTGCAGTTGCCTCCCTCGATCCTCGATCACTCGCCTGGACTCGGACCTTGTTTGCTTGCTGCCTGCCCTCGACCTCCTGCCTGTCCCCGGATCTTCCTTGTGCCTACCCCTCCTTGACCAGACGAAGGTTTCATTCAACGCGCATGTACAACATCCTCTTGTTTTATTCACATGGTTAACTTTACACTTAATCCTGCAACCAACACTTAGAGTAGCATACACATCCCACACAATCATCAAGGGTTACAATAAACCTGGTAACCTTAAGTTTTTTGTGGTGTTGTCTCCTTCCAGTCCTCACGCACATGACAGAATCAGTGAAAAAGTTTGTTTGCTTGTTTGTTCATGAGTAAGTTTGTTTGTGAATCAGTGAAGACATTTGGTTGCGTGTTTGTTCATGAGTACGTTTGTTAGTGAATCAGTGAAAACGTTTGTTTGGTCGTTTGTTCACGAGTATGTTTGTCAATGAGTGAGAAAGTTTGTTTCGTTTGATTGTTTGTTCATGAGTAAGTTTGTTAGTAAATCAGTGAAAACGTTTGTTTGGTCGTTTGTTCACGAGTAAGTTTGTGAATGAGTGAGAAAATGAGTTTCGTCATCTGCTCATGATTTTTTAATGAGTAAGTTTGTTTGTGAATCATTGAAAAAGTTTGTTTGCTCGTTTGTTCATGAGTAAGTTTGTTTGTGAATCAGTGAAGAAATGTGTTTGCATGTTTTTTAATGAGTAGGTTTGTTAGTGAATCAGTGAAAACGTTTGGTCGTTTGTTCACGAGTAAGTTTGTGAATGAGTGAGAAAGTTTGTTTCGTCATATGCTCATGAGTTTTTAATGAGTAAGTTTTTTGTGAATCAGTGAAAAAGTTTGTTTGCCCGTTTGTTCATGAGTAAGTTTGTTTGTGAATCAGTGAAGAAATTTGTTTGTATGTTTTTTCATGAGTAGGTTTGTTAGTGAATCAGTGAAAACGTTTGTTTGGTCGTTTGTTCACGAGTAAGTTTGTGAATGAGTGAGAAAGTTTGTTTCGTCATCTGCTCATGAGTTTTTAATGAGTAAGTCTGTGAATCAGTGAAAAATGTTGTTTGCTCGTTTGTTCATGAGTAAGTTTGTTTGTGTATCAGTGAAAACGTTTGTTTGTTTGCTTGTTTGTTCATGAGTATGTTTGTGAATCAGTGAAAAAGTTTGTTTGCTTGGTTGTTCACAAGTACATTTGTGTGTGAATCAGTGAATATGTTTGTTTGACCGTTTGTTCACAAGTAAGTTTGTGAATGAGTGAGAAAGTTTGTTTCATTTGCTTGTCTGTTCATGAGTAAGTTTGTTTGTGTATCAGTGAAAAAGTTTGCTTGCTTGTTTGTTCATGAGTATGTTTGTTTGTGAATCAGTGAATATGTTTGTTTGGCCGTTTGTTCACAAGTAAGTTTGTGAATGAGTGAGAAAGTTTGTTTCATTTGCTTGTTTGTTAATGAGTAAGTTTGTTTGTGAATCAGTGAAAAAGTTTGTTTGGTCGTTTGTTCACGAGTAAGTTTGTGGATGAGTGAGAAAGTTTGTTTTGTCATCTGCTCATGGGATTTTAATGAGTAAGTTTGTTTGTGAATCAGTGAAAAAGTTTGTTTGCTTGTTTGTTCATGAGTAAGTTTGTTGGTGAATCAGTGAAGAAATTTGTTTGCGTGTTTGTTCATGAGTACGTTTGTTGGTGAATCAGTGAAAACGTTTGGTTGTTTGTTCACGAGTAAGTTTGTGACTGAGTGAGAACGTTTGTTTCGTTTGCTTGTTCGTTAATGATCACGTTTGTTTGTGGATCAGCGGAGAGATTTGTTTGGTCGTTTGTTCACAAGTAAGTTTGTGAATGAGTGAGAAAGTTTGTTTCGTCATCTGTTCATGAGTAAGTTTGTTTCTGAACGAGTGAGAAAGTTTGTTTGAGCGTTTGTTCATTACCAATCAAAGTTTATTTATATAGCACTTAATCACAAATGTCTCAAAGGGCTGCACAAGCTACAACCACATTCTCTGCTCTGATCTCACATCAGGGCAAACACAAACTCAACCCAATTGGACAACGAGAAACCTTGTAAGGGACCGCAGATTAGTAAGCTTGTTGGTGATTTAGTGAGAAAGTTTGTTTGCACGTTTGTTCATGAGTTTGTTTATTAGTAAGTTTGTTTGTGAATAAGTGAAAAAGTTTGTTTGCGCGTTTGTTCATGAGTTTAGTTTATTAGTAAGTTTGTTTGTGAATGAGTGAGAAGGTTTGTTGGAGTGTTTGTTCATGAGTTTGCTCATGAGTATGTCTGTTTGTGATTGAGTGAGAAAGTTTGTTTGCGCGTTTGTTGATAAGTTTGTTTATTAGTAAGTGTGTTTGTGAATAAGTGAGAAACTTTGTTTGCACTTTTGTTCATGAGTTTGTTTATTAGTAAGTTTGTTTGTGAATAAGTGAAAAAGTTTGTTTGCGCGTTTGTTCATGAGTTTAGTTTATTAGTAAGTTTGTTTGTGAATGAGTGAGAAGGTTTGTTGGAGTGTTTGTTCATGAGTTTGCTCATGAGTATGTCTGTTTGTGATTGAGTGAGAAAGTTTGTTTGCGCGTTTGTTCATAAGTTTGTTTATTAGTAAGTGTGTTTGTGAATAAGTGAGAAAGTTTGTTTGCACTTTTGTTAATGAGTTTGTTTATTAGTAAGTATATTCGTGAATGAGTGAGAAAGTTTGTTCGCGCTTGTTCATGAGTTTGTTTATTAGTAAGTTTGTTTGTGAATGAGTAATAAAGTTTGTTTGGTCGTCTGTTAATGAGTTTGTTAATCAGTAAGTTTGTCAATGAGTGAGAAAGTTTTTCATCTGCTCATGAGCAAATTTGTTTGTGAATGAGTGAGAAAGTTTGTGAATGAGTGAGAAAGTTTGTTTAAGCCTTTTGAGTTTGTTTGATAGTTTGTTTGTAAATAAGCAAATGTGTTCATGAGTCTGTTCCTTATATTTTTCACAAGTTCTTTTGCGGCTAAGGAAGTTTGTTTGTGCATGAATGAGTGAGAGAGTATTTGAGTTTTTTTTTTGTTTTTTTTATGAATTTTGTGAATGCGTGGGTTCCCTCCGGGTACTCCGGCTTCCTCCCACTTCCAAAGACATGCACCTGGGGATAGGTTGATTGGCAACACTAAATTGCCCCTAGTGTGTGAATGTGAGTGTGAATGTTGTCTGTTTATCTGTGTTGGCCCTGCGATGAGGTGGCGACTTGTCCAGGGTGTACCCCGCCTTCCGCCCGATTGTAGCTGAGATAGGCGCCAGCGCCCCCCGCGACCCCGAAAGGGAATAAGCGGTAGAAAATAGATGGATGGATGGATGTAATGGGTAAGAAAGTTGGTTTGTGAATATGTGAGTGAGTGAGTGAGTGAGTGAGTGAGTGAGTGAGTGAGCGAGCGAGCGAGCGAGCTGCTTATTTTTTTATGAGTTTTTTGATGGAGGAGAAAGGTTGTTTGTGAATGAGTGAATAAGTTTGTTAATGAATTGGTTCATTAGTCAGTACGTTTGTTGTGAACAAGGGAATTCATGAGCTTGTTCATTAGTCAGGAAGATAATTTGTGAATGAGTGAATTTGTGACTTTTTTCATTTGTCAAGAAGTTTGTTTGCATATGATTGAGTGTGTTTGTTTATTGGTTTGTCAATGAGTTTGTGCATTACTCACTGCCAAACAAACTCATATACGTTTAATTGTGAGTGAGTGAGGAAGTTCATACTGAAATTGTTAATACGTTTGTGTTTTACTGTAGTCCATTAATTGATTCATTACCATTATTATTATTTTTGAATTAGTGATTGAGTTCTTTTTACGAGTTTGTTACACCTTTTTTTTTTTATGAGTTTGTTTGTTTGTGAATGAATGAGTAAGTTTCTTCATGAGATGGTTCCTGATTTTTTTTTTCATGAGTTTGTTACTGATTTCCCTCCATGAGTTCGCCTATCAGATTGTTCATTAGTAACTATGTTTCTGAATAAGTGAGTGGATTTGTTCATGAGTTCGTTCATGATTTTTGTTTACGAGTTTGTTCATGAGTACGTTTGTTTGTAAATGAATGATTAAGTGACTTAGTTCCTTCAAGAGTTTGTTCAAGATTTTTTTTCTACAAGTATACGCCCGATTTTTTTCCATAAATTCATTCTTGAGACCGTTGATTAATAAGCTTATTCCTGAATGCGTAAGTGATCTGGTTCATGAGTTTGTTCCTAATTTTTCTTCATGAGTACATTTGTTTGGAAATGAATGATTGAGTGAGTTCCTTCAGGAGTTTGTTCCTGATTTGTTTTCATGTGCTTGCTCCTGATTTTTGTCCATGAATTAATTCATGAGATTGTTGATTAATAATCGTGAATGCATAAGTGATCTTGTTCATGAGTTTGTTCCTAATTTTTGTTCCTGAGAACATTTGTTTGTACATGAATGATTAAGTGAGTGAGTTCCTTCAGGAGTTTGTTCCTGATTTTTCCCCCCACAAATTTAATCCTGATTGTTGTCCATAAAGTCATTCTTGAGATCGTTCATTAATAAGTTTGTTCCTAAATGCATAAGTGATCTTGTTCATGACTTTGTTCCTAATTGTTCTTCATGAGTATATTGTTTGTAAATTAATGATTGAAAGAGTTCCTTCAGGAGTTTGTTCCAGATTGTTTTTTAACAAGTTGAATCCTGATTTTTGTCCAGGAATTCATTCCTGAGATCGTCAATTAATAAGTTTGTTCCTGAATACGTAAGTGATCTTGTTCATGACTTTGTTCGTAATTTTTCTTCATGAGTATGTTTGTTTATAAATTAATGATTAAGTGAGTTAATTCCTTTGGGAGTTTGTTACTGATTTTCTTTCCCACGAGTTTACTCCTGATTTTTGTCCATGAATTAATTCTTTAGATTGTTCATTAATAAGTTTGTTCCTGAATGCATACATCTTGTTCTCGAGTTTGTTCCTAATTTTTGTTCATGAGTACATTTGTTTGTAAATTAATGATTGAGGGAGTTCCTTCAGAAATTTGTTTCTGATTTTACTCATTTACTGAGTTTACTCCTGATTTTTGTCCATTAATTCATTCTTGAGATTTTTCATTAACAAGTTTGTTCCTAAATGCATAAGTGATCTTGTTTATGAGTTTGTTCCTAATTTTTGTTCATGAGTACGTTTGTAAATTAATGATCGAGTTCCTAAAGAAGTTTGTTCCTGTTTTTTTTTTCCACAATGTTACTCCTGATTTTTGTCCATGAAATTATTCATGAAATCATCTATTTAATGAATGAATGAGTGAGTGAGTTCCTTCAGGAGTTTGTTCATGATTTTTTTCCAGAAGTTTACTCCCGATTTTTGTCCATGAATTAATTCATGAGATCGTCCATTACTTAGTTTGTTCCTGAATGTGTAAGTGATCTTGTTCATGAGTTTGTTCCTAATGTTTGTTCCTGAGTACATTTGTTTGTACATGAATAAGTGAGTGAGTTCCTTCAGGAGTTTGTTCCTGATTTTTTTCCCACAAGTTTACTCCTGATTGCTGTCCATGAATTCATTCTTGAGATCGTTCATTAATAAGTTTGTTCTTGAATGCATAAGTGATCTTGTTCATGCCTTTGTTCCTAATTTTTCTTGACGAATATGTTTGTTTGTAAATTAATGATTGAAAGAGTTCCTTCAGGAAATTGTTCCTGATTTTTTTTAACAAGTTTACTCCTGATTTTTGTCCATGAATTCATTTTTGAGATTGTCCATTAATAAGTTTGTTCCTGAATGGGTAAGTGATCTTGTTGATGACTTTGTTCCTGAGTACGTTCGTTTGTAAATGAATGATTAAGTGAGTTCCTTCAGGAGTTTGTTCCTGATTTTTTTTCAAGACTTTATTCCTGCTTTTTGTTCATGAATTGAGTATGTTCCTAATTTTTGTTCATGACTACATTTGTTTGTAAATGAATGATTGAAGGAGTTCCTTCAGGAGTTTGTTCCTGATTTTTTTCCAAGAGTTTACTCCTCATTTTTGTCCAAGAATTAATTTTGGAGATAGTTCATTAATAAGTTTGTCCCTGAATGCGTAAATGATCTTGTTAATGACTTTGTTCCTAATTTTTGTTCATGAGTACGTTTGTCTGTAGATGAATGATTAAGTAAGTTCCTACAGGCGTTGGTTCCTGATTTTTTTCCAGAAGTTTGCTCCCGATTTTTGTCCATGAATTCATTAATGAGATCGTCCATTACTTAGTTTTGTTCATGAATTCATTCTTGAGATTGTTTATTAATAAGTGTGTTACTGAATGTATAAATGATATTGTTCATGAGTATGTTCCTAATTTTTGTTCATGTCTACATTTGTTTGTAAATGAATGATTGAAGGAGTTCTTTCAGGAGTTTGTTTCTGATTTTTTAAACAAGTTTACTCCGGATTTTTGTCTATTAATTCATTCTTGAGATCGTCCATTAATAAGTTTGTACCTGAATTCATAAGTGATTCTGTTTATTAGTTTGTACCTAATTTTTGTTAATGAGTACGTTTTTTTTTTTTAAATGAATGATTGAGTGAGTTCCTTCAGGAGTTTGTCCCTGATTTTTTTCCAAGAGTTTACTCCTCATTTTTGCCCAAGAATTCATTTTGGAGATCGTTCATTAATATGTTTGTTCCTGAATACATATATGATCTTGTTCATGACTTTGTTCCTAATTTTTGTTCATGAGTATGTTTGTTTGTAAATGAATGATTAAGTGAGTTCCTACAGGCGTTGGTTCCTGATTTTTTTCCAGAAGTTTGCTCCCGATTTTTGTCCATGAATTCATTAATGAGATCGTCCATTACTTAGTTTGTTCCTGAATGTGTAAGTGATCTTGTTCATGACTTTGTTCCTAATTTTGGTTCATGAGTGCAATTGTTTGTAAATGAATGATCGAGTGAGTTCCTGCAGGCGTTGGTTCATGATTTTTTTTCCAGAAGTTTACTCCTGATTTTTGTCCATGAATTCATTCTTGAGATCGTTAATTAATAAGTTTGTTCCTGAATACGTAAGTGATCTTGTTCATGAGTTTGTTCCTAATTTTTTTGCATGAGTAAGTTTGTTTTTGAATTTGTGATTTTTTCATGAGCAAGCTTGAGAATGAGTACGTTTGTATGTTTCAACATTTTGCTCAAGATTGAGTATGTTTGCCTTGGATTGAATAACTGAGTTATCAATAAGTGAGTTTGGGGAATTGAGATTGAGGAAATGTTTTATACTTTATTTATGTTGTTAAAGTCTGCTTGCATTGGGCCAAAAGCATCTAGCGACCCGCCAGATCCAGCAGACGGGGGCTGTGAAATCGAGTGAATGGGTGAAAAAAGCTTGGTTATTGATGGTCAGTGCTTGAGTCGAAGGTGCAGATTTGGGGAAAAATGCAGCAGATGGATCTCAGTTAGTGGCGGTTGGTGCTTCATAATGCACTTCATCACCACCTACAGGCCTTAATTTAATCTGATTTTCCTAACATTTCACATGTACATCCTTAGTCTTGTTTGGCCTTGGCTGAGGTTAGCTTACTACAGTCGTCTGGATTTAGTCATCTTTGTCAAAGCAGACTTGTTGATGCGGGTCGATGGCTAACTTGGCTGGCAATATGTGTAAAGTTTACATAATAAAAGACAAAATGAAAAGGCACAGTTTAAAAACAATGTGTGTGGTGTCAGTGACACACATAGGAGGGGGGGTGGCGGTGGTGAGAAAGCGAAGGATTCCATCTCCAGCCAGCAATGTCAAAACACGGTGTATTGACTGGCGAGAGATAAAAACCTGGCTTTTACACACACTAACACACACACATTCACACCAACGCAACAAATCGATGGGACACTGACGCCTGCTATGTGGAGGGGGCCCTTAAGACCCTTGGATAATAAAGTCTATATAGGTTGTGTGTGTGTGTGTGTGTGTGTGTGTGTGTGTGTGTGTGTGTGTGTGTGTGTGTGTGTGTGTGTAAGACCTTCATGGTGTTTCTTCGCAAATTAGCGTGCGTTAAATTGACGTCAGTCAGACACCTGCAAGTCATTCTACTTTTTATCCGACAAGCATTAAGTAAAAATGCATTACGCAGAAGACTCAGTCTGATTCCTGGCATTGAGAACATTTTAATTTGTGTGAGTGTTTCTTCTTCAGACTCATCTGGGAGCCATTTTCCACTCCGAGTGGAGAACACTTGAGAAAAAAATGCATGAATGATGGTTTATCATCTGCGTGTAGACTGTCATTTTATAAAAAGATGACACACGCAAAAATGAATAAATGTTTGTTGTTGAATTTAGCATAACGTCATACATTGTGTGTGTGTGTGTGTGTGTGTGTGTGTGTGTGTGTATATATATAGTATATATATATATATATATATATATATATATATATATATATATATATATATAGTGTGTGTATATATATACATATATGTGTGTGTATATATATACATGCATATATATAAATGCAAATACATGCATATATATACATATAAATGCATATATACACATATATATGCATATATATAAACATGTGTACATATACTGTATATATACATACGCATATATACACACACACACACACACGCACACACACACACACACACACACACACATATATATATATACAAACCCATTTCCATATCAGTTGGGAAATTGTGATTTGCAAATCCTTTTCAACCCATATTCAGTTGAATGCACTACAAAGCCAATATTTGATGTTCAAACTCACAATTTTTTTTTTTTGCAAATAATAATTAACTTAGAATTTAATGGCTGCAACAGGTGCCAAAGTAGTTGGGGAAGGGGATGTTCACCACTGTGTTACATCACCTTTTCTTTTGACAACACTCAATAAACGTTTGGGAACTGAGGAAACTAATTGTTGAAGCTTTGCAAGTGGAATTCTTTACCATTCTTGTTTTATGTAGAGCTTCAGTCGTTCAACAGTCAGGGGTCTCCGCTGTTGTATTTTACGCTTCATAATGCACCTCACATTTCCATGGGGGACAGGTCTGGACTGCAGGCAGGCCAATCTAGTACCCGCACTCTTTTACTACGAAGCCACGCTGTTGTAACACGTAGCTTCGCATTTTCTTGCTGAAATAAGCAGGGGCGTCCATGAAAGCGTTTCTTGGACGGCAAAATAGGTTGCTCCAAAACCTGTATGGACCTTTCAGCATTAATGGTGCCTTAACAGATGTGTAAGTTACCCATGCCTTGGCCACTAATACACCCCCATACCATCACAGATGCTGGTTTTTGAACTTTGCGCCCATAACAATCCGGATGGTTCTTTTCATCTTTGATTGAGGACACAACGTCCACACATTCCCCCAAAAAACTGAAATATGGACCCGTCAGACCACAGAACATTTTTCCACTTTGCATCAGTCCATCTTAGATGATATCGGGCCCAGCGAAGCCGGCGGCATTTCTGGGTGTGTTTGATGAATGGCTTTCGCTTTGCATAGTAGAGTTTTAACTTGCACTTACAGATTTAACGACCAACTGTATTTAGGGACAGTGGTTTTCTGAAGTGTTCCTGAGCCCATGTGGTGATATCCTTTACAGATTGATGTCGGTATTTGATACAGTACCGTCTGAGGGATCGAAAGTCACGGTCATTCAATGTTGGTTTCCGGCCATGCCGCTTACGTGGAGTGATTTCTCCAGATTCTCTGAACCTTTTGATGATATTATGGACCGTATATGTTGAAATCCCTAAATTTCTCGGAATTGCACTTTGAGAAACGTTGTTCTTAAACTGTTTGACTATTTGCTCATGCAGTTGTGGACAAAGGGGTGTACCTCGCCTCATCCTTTCTTGTGAAAGATTGAGCATTTTTTGGGAAGATGTTTTTATAGCCAATCATGGCACCCACCTGTTCCCAATCAGCCTGCACCCCTGTGGGATGTTCCAAAATGGGTTGAAAATTATTTGCAAATCATTGTATTCCGTTTATATTTACATCCAACACAATTTCCCAAATCATATGGAAACGGGGTTTGTATATATATATATATATATATATATATATATATATATATAAATGGGCCCTAGTGTGTGAATGTGAGTGTGAATGTTGTCTGTCTATCTGTGTTGGCCCTGCGATGAGGTGGCGACTTGTCCAGGGTGTACGCCGCCTTCTGCCCGATTGTAGTTGAGATAGGCGCCAGCGCCCGCCGCGACCCCAAAAGGGAATAAGCGGTAGAAAATGGATGGATGGATATTCATATATACATTTACAAACATATACACACACACACACACACACACACACATATATATATATATATATACACTATTCATAGATATATATATATATATATATATATATATATATATATATATATATATATATATATATATATACACTATTCATACATATATATATATATACACACACAGTGGGGCAAAAAAGTATTTAGTCAGCCACAGATTGTGCAAGTTCTCCCACTTACAATGATGACAGAGGTCTGTAATTTTCATCATAGGTACACTTCAACTGTGAGAGACAGAATGTGAAAAAAAATCCAGGAAATCACATTGTAGGAATTTTAAAAAATGTATTTGTAAATTATGGTCGAAAATAAGTATTTGGTCAACTATTCAAAGCTCTCACTGATGGAAGGAGGTTTTGGCTCAAAATCTCACGATATATGGCCCCATTCATTCTTTCCTTAACATGGATCAATCGTCCTGTCCCCTTAGCAGAAAAACAGTCCCAAAGCATGATGTTTCCACCCCCATGCTTCACAGTAGGTATGGTGTTCTTGGGATGCAACTCAGTATTCTTCTTTCTCCAAACACGACGAGTTGAGTTTTTACCAAAATGGATACATGGATGATACAGCAGAGGATTGGGAGAATGTCATGTGGTCAGATGAAACCAAAATA
The DNA here is from genome assembly GCF_033978795.1 of Nerophis ophidion. Lineage (NCBI taxonomy): Eukaryota > Metazoa > Chordata > Actinopteri > Syngnathiformes > Syngnathidae > Nerophis > Nerophis ophidion. The sequence continues at coordinate 51,899,113 of NC_084619.1, read as the reverse complement.
GAACTTTTTGGTATAAACACAACTTGTCGTGTTTGGAGGAAGAAGAATCCTGAGTTGCATCCCAAGAACACCATACCTACTGTGAAGCATGGAGGTGGAAACATTATGATTTGGGGCTGTTTTTCTGCTAAGGGGACAGGACGATTGATCCGTGTTAAGGAAAGAATTAATTTTTCCACCATTATTTACAAATAAATTCTTTAAAATTCATACAATGTGAATGCCTGGATTTTTTTTTCACATTCTGCTTCTCACAGTTGAAGTGTACCTATGATGAAAATTACAGACCTCTGTCATCATTTTAAGTTGGAGAACTTGCACAATTGGTGGCTGACTAAATAATTTTTTGCCCCACTGTATTTATCCTTGTAGATGCGTGTTTGCATATTTTCAAACAATGTCAAAATATAGTCGTGTAACATTTTTTCGCCAAAGTATGTCCAACTTGTCAAAATGTCATTTTCTAGAGCGCATGTTGCGAAGGGAAAAAAAACACCCGACGAGTTCACTTACCATGAGTCCGGCGAGACAAGTCATGCCTCCTCCTAACTCGCAGACGGCGCCCCTGAGAGGACAGAGTAAGAAGAGGATAAGCATTCAATCAACAGGTGTTGTCAATCATCGGGACACAAACGGCGTGACGGTGTTGTTTCTCTCCATCCTCTCCCTGCTTTCGTCTCGCCTTCCCCTCCATCTCCACTTTCATCTCCACCCGCCTGCATCCTCCCCTCCACTCTGCCTCCCGCATTTCCAGCTGACCTTCACGGGCGCTACGCTAATCAATAGCCCTCTCTTCCTGCCCACCTGCCTCTTGAATGTTAAAACAGCAAATCAAAGGTTTGACGCGCCACCTTGAGTGAAAATCAAAGGTTGGCTCGGGTGCTCCCCAGCGCCCGGTGCCCGGGGACGCGTGTAAAGAGGTGCGCTTCCATGAAAGTGAATGCTGCGCTCTAAAGAAAGACGGTACATCCTCTCAAGGAACAATACCAGAGAAGGTCAACGTGGATATACTTTAGAATAGTCAGTGTGCAGCTTGTATAGCAGTGTACAATGCATCTGGAAAGTATTCGCAACGCTTTACTTTTTCCACATTTCATTATGCTATAACCTTATCCCTTTGTCCTCAAAATTCTACACACAATGCCCCATAAAGACAATGTGACATTTTTTTTTTTTTTTTTTTGCAAATCAAAATACAACACTAAAATGTACATAAATAATTCATAGCCCTCGCTCAAATGGAATACATTCATTTTTGTCCTCAAATTTCTACACACAATGCCCCATAATGACAATGTCACATTTTGGGTTTTTTTTGCAAGCGAAAATACAAAATCTGAAATGTACATTGATAATTGATAACCTTTTCTCAAATGGAATACGTTCATTTTTGTCCTCAAAATTCTACACACAATGCCACACCATGACAATGTGACACGTTTAGTTTTTTTTGCAAAATAAAATACAAAACTAAAATGTACATAAATAATTCATAGCCTTTGCTCAAATGGAATACATTCATTTTTGTCCTCAAAATTCCACACACAATGCCCCATAATGACAATGTCACACATTTTTGGGGTTTTTTGCAAGCGAAAACACAAAACCTAAAATGTACATAAATAATTGATAACCTTTTCTCAAATGGAATACGTTCATTTTTTTCCTCAAAACTCTACATACAATGCCCCATAATGAAAATGTGACACGTTTTTGGGTTTTTTTTGCAAATGAAAATACAAGGCCCTGCGATGAGGTGGCGACTTGTCCAGGGTGTAACCCGCCTTCCACCCGATTTTAGCTGAGATAGATGGATGAAAATACAAAACTAAAATGTACATAAATAATTCATATCCTTTGCTCACATGGAATATATTCATTTTTGTCCTCAAAATTCTACACACAATGGCCCATAATGACAATGTGACATTTTTTTTTTTTTTTTGCAAATGAAAATACAAAACTAAAATGTACATAAATAATTCATAGCCTTTGCTCAAATGGAATACATTCATTTTTGTCCTCAAAATTCTACACACAATGCCCCATAATGAGATTGTGACATGTTTTGTTTTGTTTTCTGCATATGAAAATACAAAACTAAAATGTACATAAATAATTCACAGCTTTGGCTCAAATGGAATACATTCATTTTTGTCCTCAAAATTCTACACACAATGCCCCATAATGACAATGTGACACGTTTTTTTTTTTTTTTGCAAATAAAATACAAAACTAAAATGTACATAAATAATTGAAGTTGAAGTGTACCTATGATGAAAATTACAGACCTCTGTCATCATTTTAAATGGGAGAACTTGCACAATCGGTGGCTGACTAAATACTTTTTTGCCCCACGGTATCCTTTTAAATGGTTACTTGCATCAATATGATATATAATGATTACATTAATTTATAAACACTGTATACTGTCAGTTATTTATTCAGTTTAAGAGCATGAGAAAGTTCATTTGATTTGATTTGATGATGGAGACAAAAGCTCAGAGTAAGTCTGCACAAAGCCAAATATTTCCAAAGTAAATTAGTGTGAAATGAATTATATTTATATAGCGCCTTTCTCTAGGGATTCAAAGCGCTTTACATAGTGAAACCCAATATCTAAATTACTTTAAACCAGTGTGGGTGGCACTGGGAGCAGGTGGGTAAAGTGTCTTGCCCAAGGACACAACGGCAGCGACTAGGATGGCGGAAGCGGGAATCGAACCTGGAACCCTCAAGTTGCTGACACGGCCGCTCTACCAACCGAGCTATACCGCCCCAAATTATTGCATATTGTTCTAAAGTGTGGCACCTTAGGACAAGAACATGTTGACTGACAATCTAAAAGTAACATGTTTTCTTTCACGTGTTATTTTCAGAGTTTTATGCATCCTAATGTATAAAAAAATTCAAATCGCAAGTTGGATAGCATCGCCAATTTGGAGGAAACAAAAATTTGCAATTACGTTTTTTTGTCAAACTCGTGCAGCCCTAATTAGAAGCGTAACTTTTTCGGGCTAATTTGGAGTTGTACGACTTATTCCTGTCATTCCAGGGTTTCGAACACATTCATTTATTTGTGGTGGCCCGCCACAAAAGAATTACGGCCGCCACAAATTAAAAAAAATACATAAAATAAAAAACAAAAAAAAATGTATTTATTTATTTATTTTTTTCGGCTTTTGACCCGCTCGACCGCTCATAAAAGCAATGGGACTCTGTCAGTGAATGGAGCTTGTAGTTACATATTATATAAATGTGTATATAAATATGTACATAAAGTGTTGTAATTATATTCCAACTACGCGTTCTTCTTGGTCATCGCCGCCGCCGCCGTTTACACCCCCACAAGCCCCCCCTCCGCACCCACCCACCCAGCCGCCCGACCACACCACCACAAATAGATGCCTGACCTGTGGGAAACACTGCTTATCGGCGCTCTAACTTTCAACAGGCTGGAATTATTATAAAGTATAGCCTTGTTCTGTGGGGAAAAACGCAGCTTTATTGTCGCGCGCCACGTAGTCTTTGAGGAGACTGTTGGTGGCTGTGCAGGTGAGGGGGCACTTACTTGAACATGTGACGGTTGTGCAGACAGTAATGAGCCATGGCCTCCTCTGATGGCCACACACCTGAGAACACACACAAAATACATGATTGCAAAACATCATCTTATCAAAGTCAAAGTCATCAATGGCCCCGTTTATACTGCACACTATTATTGTCCCGATACCAATACATTTTGGTACCGGTATCGATACTTTGTTACTTTTTTAAATAAAGGGACCACAAAAAATGGCGTTATTGGCTTTATTTTAACAAAAAAATCTTATAGTTCATTAAACATATTTCTTATTGCAAGTTTTTCCTTAAATAAAATAATGAACATACAATAGTAGTAAGTAAAGAAACAAAGGCTCCTAATTAGTCTGCTGACATTTGCAGTAACATATTGTATCATTTATCATTCTATTATTTTGTCAACATATTAAGGACAAAGGGTGTAAAATGAATTATTAATCTACTTGCTCATTTACTGTTAAAAATCTTCTTACTTTCTATGTTAACATGTTCTATCTACACTTCTGTTAAAAATGTAATAATCATTTATTCTTGTTGAGGCCACATCGGGGCCACAATGGGGCCTGTGTGCTTTTACACTGGAGTCTGATAAAGATCATACTTTGCTTACAGTGTAAACAGTCAGCTGGAACAAAAAAAATCAGATGTGGAATAAACCAGCTTTGGCCTACTTTGGCCTGTAGCGTAAACGTAGTCTCTCTTTATTTACCATTGTCAGGACTATGACTTGGATTTGTATTGCTTCTTAGATGCAGAGAATATTTGGGAAGAGCCAGGCGAGAATGTGAGTACATGATAAATTTATTAATACACTAAATCCAAAAATAAGCAAACAAAGGGCGCTCACAAGGAGGTACTAATGCTAGACCACAAAATACAAACATGAAACAAAAACACTTGCTCGGTGGCACGAATAATGAACTATAAACAAAACTAGCACAATGGCTTGAATAACAAAAACTTACTTGACGTGGACAAAACCGAATGGCATGGCATGCAGGTTGGAGCAGCAAGCAGTAAGCAGGATGCAAGCAATAGTGAAATGCAAGCAAGCAATAGCATAAGCACCAGCAATAGCAAAGTTCCCAGGCCGATGAACAGAAAAAAAAAAAATGATTTAAATAGTGACTATGATGATGAGAAACAGGTGCGGGATTGAGGGCAGGGGCGTGACTTGGAGACCAGGTGGAAACTAATGCGTAACTATGGAGACAAACAAAATCAGGAAGTGCAAAACGGGAAACAAGAGTCCAAAAACAAAACATAAACATGATCAAACATAAACTGATTTATAGGCATGACAACCATGTTCAACATGCACTGGACATATACGGGAAATCGACAAAATGTTTACTTGTGAAAAAGGTAAATACAAATACAATTTCAAATATACAAAATTTACAGGATGTACAAAAATGTTCAATTTGCAAGAATATGCGTATTTCGAAAAAAGAAACGCAAGCGACAATGTGCAAAGATGTGCATCTAAAAAAATGAAACCTAAGCCGCAACAACACAAAATGTGCATGCACTTGGATTTTTATTTATTTAAAGTTTTGGACCAAAACATTAACTGAAACTCAATATAAAAGTTAAAGTCCCAATGATTGTCGCACACACACACTAGTCGTGGTGAAATTATCCTCTGCATTTGACCCATCCCCTTGTTCCACCCCCTGGGAGGTGAGGGGAGCAGTGAGCAGCAACGACGGCCGCGCTCGGGAATCAGTTTGGTGATTTAACCCCCAATTCCAACCCTTGATGCTGAGTGCCAAGCATGGAGGCAATGGAACCTATTTTTATAGTCTGGGGTATGACTCGGCCGGGGTTTGAACTCACGACCTTCCAGTCCCAGGGCGGACACTTTAACCACAAGGCAGGTACAGTGGGGCAAAAAAGTATTTAGTCAGCCACCGATTGTGAAAGTTCTCCCACTTAAAATGATGACAGAGGTCTGTAATTTTCATCATAGGTACACTTCAACTGTGAGAGACAGAATGTGAAAAAAAATCCAGGAATTCACATTGTAGGAATTTTAAAGAATTTATTTGTAAATTATGGTGGAAAATAAGTATTTGGTCAACCATTCAAAGCTCTCACTGATGGAAGGAGGTTTTGGCTCAAAATCTCACGATACATGGCCCCATTCATTCTTTCCTTAACGCGGATCAATCATCCTGTCCCCTTAGCAGAAAAACAGCCCTTAAGTATGATGTTTCCACCCCCATTCTTCACAGTAGGTGTGGTGTTCTTGGGATGCAACTCAGTATTCTTCTTCCTCCAAACACGACGAGTTGAGTTTATACCAAAATGGATACATGGATGATACAGCAGAGGATTGGGAGAATGTCATGTGGTCAGATGAAACCAAAATACAACTTTGTAGCTTTGGGGCTGTTTTTCTGCTAAGGGGACAGGACGACTGATCCGTGTTAAGGAAAGAATGAATGGGGCCATGTATCGTGAGATTTTGGGCCAAACCTCCTTCCATCAGTGAGAGCTTTGAATAGTTGACCAAATACTTATTTTCCACCACAATTTACAAATAAATGCTTTAAAATTCCTACAATGTGAATCCCTGGATTTTTTTTTCACATTCTGTCTCTCACAGTTGAAGTGTACCTATGATGAAAATTACAGACCTCTGTCATTATTTTAAGTGGGAGAACTTGCACAATCGGTGGCTGACTAAATACTTTTTTGCCCCACTGTATATACCGAGCAATATTATTCAAATCAAATGTAATTTATTTCTCCCACACACACAAAAATAAAATAACATTAAAAAAAAAACTGTCAAACAAGTACAAGCATGTATTAATACAAAACACTTCAGAGTGGATTCAACATGGTGCAGCAACACGAGACAATAAATAATTTTAAAAAAATTAAAAAGCAAACAAAAGGCTCATCAATCAAACACGTCTCAATCGGGGCCAAGCTGGTCTTGGATTTTTTTACAATTAATATAAGGCGTATGGATTAACAAAAATAATAATAATAATAATAAATATTATTATAAGTGGCGTAAACCAATGGAAATCCGCTGTGTTTTCTAGATTGTAGTTTCTCAGGTGGCTTTCACCTTTCCTTCTGATCCAAGTGTGTATGTCCCTCATTGTGCAAATACGTGTGTGTGTGAGTGTGCGTGCGTGCGTGTGTGTGTGTGTGTGTGTGTGTGTGTGTGTGTGTGTGTGTGTGTGTGTGTGTGTGACAAGAGGTCCACTGGGTGATAATCACAACATGCAGGCCTATCTGGCTTATCGCCTACTGTCAGCCCTTCTCCTTCAGCTTTGCATGTAACACATACTTGGATGCTCAGTGCTGTGATGTCTCACACACACACACACACATGTACACGTGTGTGCACACACACACACACACACACGCACGCACACACCTTGGCAGTAGAAGAAACACAAACATTCATTTGGATCAAACCTTAGCTTTCTGGCTTTGGAGGAGACATGCATGATGCGTTTGTGTGTCGCCATGTACTGTAGGATTTATAAACGGTTGATTGATATAGTCTAGTAAGGTAAAGTTTTGTACCTGACAAGTTTCTGCTACCTTGCTTCCGCTGCCTTCATCAGAGGTGTCACGCGATGTTAGCGTGACGTCATCTGTGACTTGTTATATGTCGGAAACTTGTCAGGTACAAAACTTGACCTTACTAGCCTATATAAATCAACCAATTATAAATACACATCAGTAGGTTAAATGAACCTCTTCAACATAATTACTGTAGGAGTGTGCAGATATGAGAAAAAACTGTGTGTGTGTGTGTGTGTGTGTGTGTGTGTGTGTGCGTGCGTGCGTGCGTGCGTGTTCTTGTATTTCCACCCTTCTACAGACATCAACAAGAATAAAGTACCTTCCATATGAGGACAGGTAAAGAAGTCAGGACCGAAATCATGGTCCTAATACGGAAAACCATTACATCTAATAGCGAGCCAAATACTAGAGTCTGTGAACATTGCTCCAAAGTTAGGATTTTTTTTGTTAATTTAATGTGCATACAAACGTAAACATTGACAAGTGCAATGGCAGCAATGTATGATAAAACAAGAAGGCAGCTAAAGAAGGACTTCCCTATTCATCCCCGAAAAAACCCATGAACAAGCTGTATATGTGCGTGCGTGCGTGCGTGCGTGCGTGCGTGCGTGCTTGTGTGCTTGTATATCCACCCTTCTAGAGACATCAACAAGAAAAAAGTACCTTCCATATGAGGACAGGTGAATAAGTTAGGACCGAAATCATGGTCCTAATACGGAAAACCATTGCATCTAATAGCGAGCCAAATACTAGAGTCTGTGAAAATTGCTCCAAAGTTAGGATTTTTTTTTGTTGATTTAATGTGCATACAAAAGTAAACATCGACAAGTGCAATGGCAGCAATGTATGATCAAACAAAACGGCAGCTAAAGGACTTCCCTATTCGTCCCTGAAAAAACCCATGAACAAGCTGTATATGTGTGTGTGTGTGTGTGTGTGTGTGTGTGTGTGTGTGTGTGTGTGTGTGTGTGTGTGTGTATTTCCACCCTTCTAGAGACATCAACAAGAATAAAACTACTTTCCATATGAGGAGAGGTGAATAAGTTGGGACCGAAATCATGGTCCTGATACGGAAAACCATTGCATCTAATAGCGAGCCAAATACTAGAGTTTGTGATCATTGCTCCAAAGTTAGAATTTTTTTTTGTTGATTTATTGTGCATACAAAAGTAAACTTAGACAGGTGCAATGGCAGCAATGTATGATAAAACAAGACGGCAGCTAAAGAAGGACTTCCCTATTTGTCTACGAAAAAAACAGCCAGGTGAACAGCTGATTTTACGATTTCCGGTGCTGACGTAAGACTAACCCGCGTCCCATATGTGACCATAGGATGAACAAATACACTACGGTACATAGACTATAGTGGCCATTAACAGTTAGCTACAACAGTTGGGTTGCCCAAAGTGCGGCACAGGGGCCATCTGTGGTCCGTGACTCGTTTGTCATCGGCCTTAAGCACATTACAAAAAATAACAAAAAAATAGAGATCTCATTTGCACTCCTAGTGGTGAATTCTATAAAAATGAGGGTGGTGCCAAAAAGGAGGGATTTTTCAAATTTACTGTGTGACAGTTTTAAAAGTGCTCCCCCTCAACATATGAAATAACAAGTGTGTGTAAGAAATTGAAATGCGCCCCCTTTGGCCAAAATTATTAAAAATAAATATGTATATATAGACATACTGTAATAACTAAGTAAATAATGAAGATTAAAAAACAATTTAAAAAAATACTAAAAGCTTACCTTTTGTATAGTTGCATAGTATGTATATATTATTAATGTTGCAAATACAAATATTTATACATCTAAAAAGGGCGGTTCTAAAGAGGTAGGCATTTTTCAGGGGTCAAAAGTGTGTGTGTGTGTGTGTGTGTGTAAAGATGGGGGGTGGGGTGTAGTTAGGAAGTGCTGCAAAAAGTGAGCGAGGAAAGAAGGTAGAATGAGATAGAAGACAGCAGAGCAGAAACCAGCCAGGCTGAAGGCGCTGCAGTCAATATAATAAGCGGCTTACAAACGCTTCTCTCTTCAAGTCATGGGGCGGACATCAGCGCTCCCTCCCTCTCTCAATGTGCGTGTTTGTTTGTGTGTGTGTGTATGTGGGTGTCCTCGCTCCTGCTTGCCAAGATTAGCTGGAGCAAGCAGGATTTAATAATGCCTATTGATAAAGTGTCCAAATATTCCTTTTCGTCATTAGAAAAAAAAAAACATATAGACTTGACAGCCCGCGCGCACACGCACACACACACACACACACACACACACACACACACACACACACACACACACACACACACACACACACACACACACACACACACACACACACACACACACACACACACAATGACAGGCAAAGGAGAAGTGTGCATCTAGAGAGTGTCAGGATATGTATTCCTGAGTCCTTGGGTCCTCGTGGTGGTGGCGTCGGGCAGACAAGTGCTTCATCGATTGGTGTAACCTTTTACCACTTTTCAACTTTCTTCTTGTTGGCGATTCAAAATCAAGGAAGAGTCTGAGGGTCACACCCACAAGTTAATGATAAACTACAGGGGGAGAGATATACCCGTATATATTAAAGACTATATTATGTATGTAAAAAACAAGAACGATATTAAAGTACAAGCTCAATACAGGATTTTATCAAATTAATGTGACTTTTTCGCCAAATATACATTTCCAATATCGTGAAATTAAAGTAACATCTTTACAAGATATTAAATATTATATATAAATATTACATATACTAAAGCTGACCAACACGCCGGATTGTAGTCAGCTGGAGGCGTGTCTTAATGAAACTAAACAATGGATGTCCGCTAACTTTTTGCAACTCAACGCCAAAAAAACGGAAATGCTGATTATCGGTCCTGCTAGACACCGACCTCTATTTAATAATACAACTCTAACATTTGATAACCAAACAATTAAACAAGGCGACTCAGTAAAGAATCTGGGTATTATCTTCGACCCAACTCTCTCATTTGAGTCACACATTAAAAGCGTTACTAAAACGGTGTTCTTTCATCTCCGTAATATCGCTAAAATTCGCTCCATTTTGTCCACTAAAGACGCTGAAATCATTATCCATGCGTTTGTTACGTCTCGTCTTGATTACTGTAACGTATTATTTTCTGGTCTCCCCATGTCTAGCATTAAAAGATTACAGTTGGTACAAAATGCGGCTGCTAGACTTTTGATAAGAACAAGAAAGTTTGATCACATTACGCCTGTACTGGCTCACCTGCACTGGCTTCCTGTGCACTTAAGATGTGACTTCAAGGTTTTACTACTTATGTATAAAATACTACACGGTCTAGCTCCAGCCTATCTTGCCGATTGTATTGTACCATATGTCCCGGCAAGAAATCTGTGTTCAAAGGACTCCGGCTTATTAGTGATTCCCAAAGCCCCAAAAAAGTCTGCGGGCTATAGAGCGTTTTAATTTCGGGCTCCAGTACTCTGGAATACCCTCCCGGTAACAGTTCGAGATGCCACCTCTGTAGAAGCATTTAAGTCTCACCTTAAAACTCATTTGTATACTCTAGCCTTTAAATAGACTCCCTTTTTAGACCAGTTGACCTGCCGTTTCTTTTCTTTTTCTCCTATGTCCCACTGGAGTTGGTCTGGTCCGGTGGCCATGGATGAGGTGCTGGCTGTCCTGAGTTGGGACCCAGGATGGACCGCTCGTCCAGAGCTGGGACCCAGGATGGACCGCTCGCCTGTGTATCCGCTGGGATATATCTGCGCTGCTGATCCGCCCCCGCTTGGGATGGTTTCCTGCTGGCTCAGCTGTGGACGGGACTCTCTCTAATGTATTGGAGCCACTTTGGATTGGACTCTCACGGTTACTTTCACAGTATCATGTTAGACCTGCTCGACATCCATTGGGTGGGGGGGTGAAGGGGGGGTGCCCACATATGCGGAAGTCTCCAAGGTTTCTCATAGTCATCATTGTCACCAACGTCCCACTGGGTGTGAGTTTTTCTTGCCCTTATGTGGGCTCTACCGAGGATGTTGTTGTGGTTTGTGTTGTGGTTTGTGCAGCCCTTTGAGACACTAGTGATTTAGGGCTGTATAAATAATCATTGACTGATTGATTGATGACAAGAAATAGGCTTGTTAGTGTATGTTTAAATTGGGGGAGGTAACACTATAATGATAACAGACAAACATGTACAACATTTTCTGGACCATAGAGCGCACCGGAATATAAGGTGCACTGCCGATGAGCGTTATTCAGGTTTATTTTCATACAAAAGAGACACCTGATTATAAGGCGCATTAAAGGAGTCATATATATACATTTTTTTCTAAATGTAAAACACTTCCCTGTGGTCTACATAACATGTAACGGTGGTTCTTTGGTCAAAATGTTGCATGGATTATGTTTTACAGATCATCTTCAAGTCGCTTTCTGACAGTCGCTTCAGGATGCGCCGTTTGGTGGGCGGTCTAATTTACGTGGCTCACCTTCGACAGCGTCTTCTCCCCGTCATGTTTGTTGTAGCGGTGTAGCGTGCAAGGACGGTAGTGTAAGAAGTTTCAAAAGATGGAGCTAACTGTTTTAATGACATTCAGACTTTACTTAAATCAACAACGGAGCACCATATCTTCATCCGTGGTTCACTAGCACAACACTGACAGAAATATGTCCTGTGAAAAAACGTCCGACCGGAATTCTCTAATAAGTTTATTCACCCAAGTTCCTTGGGTGAATAAAATAAAACTCACCACACCGGTATGTTTTAGCGCTTTCATAGCGAGTTTACTGACGGATATAAGTAATTTTATACAAACCCGTTTCCATAAGAGTTGGGAAATTGTGTTAGATGTAAATATAAACGGAATACAATGATTTGCAAATTATTTTCAACCCATAGTCAGTTGAATATGCTACAAAGACAACATATTTGATGTTCAAACTGATAAACATTTTTTTTTGTGCAAATAATCCTTAACTTTTAAAAATTTGATGCCAGCAACACATGACAAAGAAGTTGGGAAAGGTGGCAATAAATACTGATAAAGTTGAGGAATGCTCATTAAACACTTATTTGGAACATCCCACAGGTGTGCAGGCTGATTAAGAACAGGTGGGTGCCATGATTGGGTATAAAAGCAGCTTCCATGAAATGCTAAATAATTCACAATCAAGGATGGGGCGAGGGTCACCAATTTGTAAGCAAATGGTCGAACAATTTTAGAACAACATTTCTCAACGAGCTATTGCAAGGAATTTAGGGATTTTACCATCTACGGTCCGTAAAATCATCAAAAGGTTCAGAGAATTGGGAGAAATCACTGCACGTAAGCAATGATATTACGGACCGTTGATCCCTCAGGCGGTACTGCATCAAAAACAGACATCAGTGTGTTAAGGATATCACCACATGGGCTCAGGAACACTTCATAAAACCACTGTCAGTAACTACAGTTGGTTGCTACATCTGTAAGTGCAAGTTACAACTCTGCTATGCAAAGCCAAACCCATTCAACAACAACACCAAGGAACGTCGCTGGTTTCGCTGGGCCCGAGATCATCTAAGATGGACTGATGCAAAGTGGACAGGTGTTCTTTGGTATGACAAGCCCACATTTATATTTGGAAACTGTGGACCTGGTGTCCTCCAGAACAAAGAGGAAAATAACCATTTGGGTTGTTATAGGCGCAAAGTTCAAAAGCCAACATCTGTGATGGTTTGGGGGTGTATTAGTGCCCAAGGCATGGGCAACTTACACATCTGTGAAGGCACCATTAATGCTGAATGGTCCATTCAGGTTTTGGAGCAACATATGTTGTCATCTAAGCAACATTATCATGGGCGCTCCTGCTTATTTCAGCAAGACAATGCCAAGCCACGTGTTACAACAGCGTGGTTTCATAGTAAAATAGTGTGGGTACTTTCCTGGCCCACCTGCAGTTCAGACCTGTCTCCCATTAAAAAGGTGGGGCGCATTATGAAGGGTAAAATACGACAGCGGAGACCCCGGACTGTTGAACGACTCTACATAAAACAAAAATGGGAAATAATTCCACTTTGGGTTCTTCCGAGGATGTTGTAGTCGTAATGATTTGTGCAGTCCTTTGAGACATTTGTGATTTGGGGCTATATAAATAAACATTGATTGATTGATTGACTTTCAAAGCTTCATCAATTAGTTTCCTCAGTTCCCAAACGTTTATTGAGTGTTGTTAAAAGAAAAGGTGATGTAACACAGTGGTGAACATGCCCTTTCCCAACTACTTTGTCACGTGTTGCAACCATGAAATTCTAAGTTGATTATTATTTGCAAAAAAAAAAAAAGTTTATGAGCATGAACATCAAATATCTTGTCTTTGTAGTGCATTCAACTGAATATGGATTGAAAATGATTTGTAAATCATTGTATTCCATTTATATTTACATCTAACACAATTTCCCAACACATATGGAAACGGTGTTTGTATATATATATATATATATATATATATATATATATATATATATATATATATATATATATATATATATATATATATATATATATATATATACACATACATACATATTACATGTATAAATGTGGGGGGGAGTCAGGACTTTCCAATCATAATAATAATCATAATAATAATTGTATGGGGGAAATATAACATTACAAATATAACTTGATCAAACGGACATGGCAAATATGTCCAGTATGACGAGGGGCCGCTTCAACGTCCTTCCCGTGCAGCTCTGACAAAAGGCCAGGAGGTTAAACGGCTTGTTCTGTTGGCACCAAATCTGGACACTGCGCTTCATCCTTTACAATAAGTGCATGTCAGCTATTGTGCGCCTTAAACTGCATGCTAATTCCTCCCCTCTGCTCCCCTCCTTTAAATTGGCTGCCATCGGGTTCATGAAACGCGACGGCGCCCTGACGGTAACCTTTGACCCCTGCATTGACGGTCTGGGCCGCCCAATCCTCCCCGACAGCCGGCGGGCAGACAGCACAGGGGGGGTAAAGAAACGGCGGTAGTGGCGTTGGAATACGCCGATGATATACTCGCGCCATCAATTCATTCTCATTTCATTGCTCATTAATCAGGCACACAGATTAACCAACTTCCATATAAAACATCCTCAGTGTGCATGTGTGTGAAAGCAGTGCTAAGTAATAAAGCTTTGTAAAGCATATGTCAATCTGATGGTTAATCCCGGACGCCAATAACATTAATAGCCCAGGGTGATAGTAGGAAGCGTGTGTGTGTGTGTGTGTGTGTGTGTGTGTGTGTGTGCGTGTGTGTGTGTGTGTTCACCTCCCAGGTAGCGAGAGGTGCTCTGCAGGAAATGAAGGGATCAAGAGTCGAGAGCAGATTACTCTTTCCTGCGGATAATGAAATTATTTCTCACCTTCAATTACGAGATGAGGAAAGTGTGTGTGTGTGTGTGTGTGTGTGTGTTTATGCGTGCACATGTGTGCGTCAGCTTAATGTAGTAAGTAATCAGCGGCAGGCGCTAACATGTAGAGCGGTAAAAAGCATATGTGAGGATTAATCAGGCTGCACGTTAATTGTTTACGTTTACATGACAATGGCGATAGACTAATGTTTTAAAGGTTTTCACCTAAATAGAACACGTTTCAACAAACCTGAAAAGCAATTGGCAAAAAACAAACTGTATAGTCGCCCCCCAAAAAAAACAAAACAAAAGGCATGAGAGGTTTAATGAGGCTGGACGCTGATTGAGAAATGGCGAGAACATCGCAACACACCGAAACGTTAATCAAATTAAATGAATATGGACAGAAGTGACTGTTAATGCAGTTATTATTTAGACTCACTTAAGTCTTCACATTGAAACAACTGTAGAGTTTCACCTCAAGATTATCCTAAAGGCGTAAAATCCGCCAAAATAGGAAGGTATGTTGCATGAAGGTAATATGCATGACAGGCCAGTAGTTGGCGACAACACTTTGTAAAGAGACTTGAGCCTCACTTAAGTCTTCTCATGTATGGATCCATGTAAACAACTGTAGACTTTCACCGCAAGATTATTCTAAAGACCTAAATTCCGCCAAAATGAGAAGGTATGTTACATGAAGGTAATATGCATGACAGGCCAGTAGTTGGCGACAAAACTTTGTAAAGACACTTAAGCCTCACTTAATTCTTCACGTTTAGATCCCTGTAAACAACTTTAGAGAGTCTCCTCAAGATGATCTTAAAGATATAAGATCCGCCAAGATAGGAAGGTATGTTGAATGAAGGTAATATGCATGAAAGGCCAGTAGTTGGCAACAAAACTTTGAAAAGACACTTAAGCCTCACTTAATTCTTCACATGTTTAGATCCATGTAAACAACTGTAGACTTTCACCGCAAGATTATCCTAAAGACCTAAAATCCGCCAAAATGAGCAGGTATGTTGCAGGAAGGTAATATGCATGACAGGCCAGTAGTTGGCGACAACACTTTGTAAAGACACTTAAGTCTCACTTAATTCTTCACATGTTTAGATCCATGTAAACAACTGTAGAGTTTCACCTCAAGATTATCCTACAGACTTAAAATCCGCCAAGATAGGAAGATATGTTGAATATAAGTAATATGCATGACAGGCCAGTAAATGGCGACAACACTTTGTAAAGAGACTTAAGCCTTACTTAAGTCTTCACATGTATAGATCCATGCAAACAACTGTAGACTTTCACCGCAAGATTATCCTAAAGACTTAAAATCCGCCAAAATGGGAAGGTATGTTGAATGAAGGTAATATGTATGAGAGGCCAGTAGTTGGCGACAACACTTTGTAAAGATACTTAAGCCTCACTTAATTCTTCATATGTTTAGATCCATGTAAACAACTTTAGAGATTCTCGTCAAGATGATCTTAAAGATATAAGATCCGCCAAGATAGGAAGGTATGTTGAATGGAAGTAATATGCATGACAGGCCAGTAGTTGGCGACAAAACTTTGAAAAGACACTTAAGCCTCACTTAATTCTTCACATGTTTAGATCCATGTAAACAACTTTAGAGTTTCTCCTCAAGATGATCTTAAAGATATAAGATCCGCCAAGATAGGAAGGTATGTTGAATGAAGGTAATATGCATGCCAGGCCAGTAGTTGGCGACAACACTTTGTAAAGAGACTTAAGCCTAAAATAAGTCTTCACATGTTTAGATTCATGTAAACAAATGTAGAGTTTCTCCTCAAGATTATCTTAAAGATCTAAAATCCACCAAGATAGGAAGGTATGTTGCATGAAGATAGTATGTATGCCGGGCCAGTAGTTGGCGACAACAATTTATAATGACACTTAAGCCTCATTTAAGTCTTCACATGCTTAGATCCCTGTAAACAACTGTACAGTTTCTCCTCAAGATTATCTTAAAGATCTAAGATCCGCCAAGATAGGAATGTTTGTTCATCCGAAAGGTCATGTTTGGCAAAATTAACAAACATTTAACCTTTTTAAAGACACCAAAGAAGAAGGCATTCATCTGGATTTTCATACGTTTGTCATCTTTGTTGACATTAAAAAGTAGTTTGAATGTTCTTTGCTAAGCAACAACTCCACATTTACTGTAGTACATGCACTTGCACCATCGCCATAATTGCCCGAGCAAAGGCCACGTTCCTAAAGCCCTCATCCGTCCACGGCGGGCTGGTGACCTGGGACTTACCCTGGGAACTCCAAGACTTAAGGCCATGAGGCTCGCACTAATCTGACCTCAGTAGCTGTCAGTAATCACAAGCAAAGGGGATGGAATTACTCCTCCATCCCTCTGTTTTCTTCTGCTTATCCAGGAGAGGTAACCCGGTAACCCAGACATCCTCTTCTCAGTGCATCCCTCAGCCAGGGGATCAGGTGAGGGAATTAGCAAAGAACTGTAGGAGATCCAGGTACAATTTAGGGAAATACCTCCTGAAATAACTCTGGAGATAAGCCACTTTAAATCAGTGCTGCTCGGGACGAAGGGAACATTCCTCACACTTGTCTTCTTACCAAACAAAACACAGTTCAAGCGTTATTTGTTATTTATTTTTAAAATTTGCTGCTCTATTATTTATTCTTATGAGATTTAAACAATGATGGTTTAGAGAGACATCTTCAGCAAAAACAAAATGATGGATTAAAATATATTGGTTCAGGTGTTGATGTTGAATAATGTTATGTCAATAAAGAAACAAAACAAAAATTGAATACATTAAATCAACCATGATAGCTGATGTTAGATGGACCATTTTACAATTTTTTTGTATTTTTGTGAATTATGATACGACAATTTAATAATTTAATCTATACAATATATGAAGATGGAAGAAACATTGTCGGCTATATATTTTGAAATAATTACAATTTTATTAAAATCAAATGGTTGTATTATTGAAATTTGTTTTAAGTATTAAATGAACCAAAATGTGACTTATTGTATCTTTGTGTAAAATATTGGACACAGTGTGTTATCAAGCTTATGAGATGCGATGCATTGCTCATTTTTTAATTTATTATTTTTTGTATTAACGTTTTTAATGACAATATCAATGAGGTTTTTTTTAATCACTGCTATTTTGAAATTGTTACTATCCATCCATCCATCCATTTTCTACCGCTTATTCCCTTTCGGGGTTGCGGGGGGCGCTGGCGCCTATCTCAGCTACAATCGGGCGGAAGGCAGGGTACACCCTGGACAAGTCGCCACCTCATCACAGGGCCGACACAAATAGACAGACAACATTCACACTCACATTCACACACTAGGGCCAATTTAGTGTTGCCAATCAACCTATCCCCAGGTGCATGTCTTTGGAGGTGGGAGGAAGCCGGAGTACCCGGAGGGAACCCACGCATTCACGGGGAGAACATGCAAACTCCACACAGAAAGATCCCGAGCCTGGATTTGAACCCAGGACTGCAGCAGCTTCGTATTGTGAGGCAGACGCACTAACCCCTCTGCCACCGTGAAGCCTTGAAATTGTTACTAAAACCAAACCCGACCCAGCAACATTCAGAATAGCAATAAACAGAGCAATTGAGGACACACAAACATGACACGGTACAATCTAAAAGTAGTGAAACAAAATTTAATATTATCAATATTATGAAATTGTTACTAATATTGATAATATTAAATTTTGTTTCACTACTTTTAGATTGTACCGTGTCATGTTTTTGTGTCCTCAATTGCTCTGTTTATTGCTATTCTGAATGTTGCTGGGTCGGGTTTGGTTTTGGAATTTGATTGCATTACTATGTATTGTTTTGTTGGATTGATTAATTAAAAAAAAAAATATTTTATATTTATATTTTTGAATATTTTAAATTCATGGAAACAAAATAAAATTGTTTAGTTTATTCAACACATATATATATTGTTGGTTTTATATTTTTAAGTATTTTTAAAATAATTTAGGATAGTTATTTTCAATAAGATTACATTATTTAAAATAAAATAAAAGTTTAATTAAATGTAATGCATGCATGATTGAAGAGACATTGTAAGCTATATATTTTTAAATAATTAAAAATAAATTAAAATCCATCCATTTCCTACCGCTTATTAAAAAGTTTAATTTAATATAAGATGATTGAAGAGACATTGCCGGCTTTATATTTTTGTATATTTTTAAATAATCAAAATACAATTTCATTGTTTTGTTTATCCAAACACATGATAATTAGATGTTTTGTTGGTTTTATATTTTTAAATCTTTTAAAATAAATTGTAATACACTTATTCTAAATAAGATAACATTATTTAGAATAAAATACAAGTTTAATTACATTTAATGCTGGATGATTGAAGAGACATATCAGCTATATATTTTAAAATAGTTAAAAATTCATTAAAATCTTGTAGTTTAATATAAGACGATTGAAGAGACATTGTCGGCTTTATATTTTTGAATATTTTAACATAATCGAATAAAATTGAATTGTTAAATGTATTCAAAACATGATGATTAGATATATTGTTGGTTTTATATTTCTAAATATTTTAAATAATTTAAAACACACTTATTTTCAATAAGATAACACTTTTAAAATAAAATTAAAGTTAAAATAAATGTAATGCATAATGATTGAAGAGACATTGTCAGCTATATATCTTAAAATAATAAAAAATCAATTAAAATCAAAGTTTAATTCAATATAAGACGATTGAACATACATTGCTGGCATTATATTTTTGAATACTTTAAAATAATAAAAATAAAATAAAATTGTTTAGTTCAGTCAACACATGATGATTAGATATATTGTCGGTTTTATATTTTTAAATCTTTGAAAATAATTTATAATACACTTATTTTCAAAAAGATAACATTATTTAAAATAAAATACAAGTTCAATTAAATGTAATACAGGATGATTGAAGAGACATTGCCAGCTTTATATTTTTTTAAAATATTTTTACATTATATAAAATAAGCCACAATAAAAATAGTTACATTTAATAGACATTGTTGCTGTATTTTTTAAAAATAATTTAAAATGAAATTATACAAAAAAAGAAATGAAATAGATTGATTAAATGTTATAAAATGCATGATGACTCACACATTGTTGCATTTTTTTTTTTAAATATTTTTAAATAACTGAAAATAAAATAATTCAAAATCATTTTTGATAGCTACCTTTAAATACTTTTCTGAAAAGCGATGATTCGGACCAACTCATAGCTATGTGTTAGTTTATTATTTTAATTGGCATGTATTTGAATACTGTATAAAGAAACATGTTTAACTGCACACAAGACAAAATATGTGAAGGGTTGAGGGGTGAAGGTTCTTCTTTATGCAGGGGGGCAGGAAGTCAAATTAAATTGGGGAATATGGGACATACTAGGGTGACAGAAAAAAATATGATGAAGAAGCAAGGAAAAGGAGGAGGTGGAGCGTGGGTTGAGGGGGGGTACAAGAAAGAGGACATATTGGATGGCGAAATGTAGACAAGGGAGCGTAGTGAGCGGGACGGTGTCAAGATGGGGTTAAGTGTGCAGGGATGTTGCTTTGTGCACACACACCTTCATGTTGTATATACACACACACACTCACACACACACACAGTGGCTCTCCTTAGGGCCCGGTGTGTGTCTCGGGGCCGTGTGGCTCTCTGGCGCTGATCCGGCTCCACATTAAGCGAGGCCTCAGATAATTCCTAAGCCTCCTCCATGGCCGATCCAATAAGGGATAAGGCTCTCGGCTGGCCATGATCAACTGACAATCTGTCCTCTCACACGGCTACTTTAGTTGGAGGCCCGGATTACCCCAGACCGCCTTGACGGGGGGGACACACACTTCACAAGACCATCGCGCGCGTGCGGAATTGTGTTGTTATTGCTTGACAGATCGCAGAAGACATTGGTGCAGAGGTGCAGAGTGTACTGATGAGCAAACAATTAAAAGTTGTGTTTAATATCAGTATTTTGCAGCGGAACCAACAATACAAAACATGGTTTTAAAATGCTATCAAAAATTAAATGAGACAAAGACAATATGGATTTGTTATGTTTTTGCATATTCTTAAATGATGGTCAGCTTTGAAAAAACCCCATAAAGAACTAGGCTATCCCAGAGTAAATAATAGGACATGTAATATAAATTTACAATTAAAACATAACATTGTAAATAATTTGCTGGATTAACTGACGATATACAGTGGGGCAAAAAACTATTTAGTTAGCCACCAATTGTGCAAGTTCTCCCACTTAAAATGATGACAGAGGTCTGTAATTTTCATCGTAGGTACACTTCAACTGTGAGAGACAGAATGTGAAAAAACCTGGTGATTGATGAGCCTTTTGTTTGCTTTTGTGTATTGCTGCACCATGTTGAGGCCAATTTGAAGTGCAGTTGTCCGTGCTTTTATATCAATATTTGCTTGTACTTACTTGATGGATTTTTACAATGTTTAAATTTTTGGGTGGAGGGAAATATCATTTGGTTTGTATTGCATTGTATATCTGTTAGTAGAGAACATCAACGATAAATTTAGCAACTTTTAGTCACTAATAGATAAGCCCTGCCTTTACCGGAAGTATGTGTGCGTGACGTCACGAGTTGCAGGGCTCCACACATATTCACATTGTTTATAATGGGAGCCACCAGCAGTAAGAGCAATTTGGACCGAGAAAGCGACAATTTCCCCATTAATTTGAGCGAGGAGAAAGATTGGTGAATTAGGATATTGATAGTCAAGGACTAGAAAAAAAGCAACAACAAAAAAAGCGACGGCTCCGGGCGACGGCAGTGTGAGCGTTTCATATGTAATTAGACACATTTACTAGGATAATTCTGGAAGATCCCTTATCTGCTTATTGTTTTAATAGTGTTTTAGTGAGATTTTAAAGATTGTAAAGACATACCTCGAGGTCGGATGGCTGTGGTGAACACGCAGTGTCTCAGAGAGAAGCCAAGGAGCCAAGCTTACAGCTGCCTTTTTTGACAGCTGCTGCAGGAAGACGGATATTCCACTGATGTCTCCGGTAAGATATATATCACAATTTCCCATCCAAAAACATGCTGGTTGACGTAGAGAAAACATGTTTGCTTGACTGCTCTGTGTTAAAGCTTCACAACAAACAAAGAAACACCGGCTGTGTCTCGGTGCTAAAGACAGCTGCAATCCACCGCTTTCCACCAACAGCATTGTTCTTCATAGTCTCCATTATTAAATGAACAAATTGCAAAAGATTCAGCAACACAGATGTCCAAAATACTGTGTAATTATGCGGTTAAAGCAGACAACTTTTAGCTGCTAGTGGTGAAGCGCTAATATTTCCTTACAGTCCGTGACGTCACGTATACACGTCATCATTCCGCAACGTTTTTAACAAGAAACTCGTGGGAAATTTAAAATTGCAATTTAATAAACTAAAAAGGACGTATTGGCATGTGTTGCAATGTTAATATTTCATCATTGATATATAAACTATCAGACTGCGTGGTCGGTAGTAGTGGGTTTCAGTAGGCCTTTAAGTGTGCCTTGTAGTCTAAAAAATACGGTATATGGATGTATGGGAAACACTGTTGGACCATGCATCGCCGTGACGGGGAAATGAGTTAAGCCGTTTTTGCATAATCCTGCACAGGAGCAAACCAGGAAGTTGTACACCGAGAAGGTGTGATAACATTCTTCCCACCTCGTGCTCGAAGGTGAACTGCATGGCTGAAAGCAGACGTAACCTAAGAGTAGAAGCGCCAAGTACTGTACGTCAGCATTGCAGGAAGTCCATTAAAGGCCTACTGAAACCCACTACTACCCACCACGCAGTCTGATAGTTTAAAAATCAATGATGAAATATTAACATTGCAACACATGCCAATACGGCCATTTTAGTTTACTAAATTGCAATTTTAAATTTCCCAGGAGTTTTGTCTTCGAAACGTTGTGTAATGATGACGTGTACGCAAGACGTCACAGGTTTTTAGGAAGTATGAGCGCTGCGCACACACACAGCTAAATGCCGTCTGCTTTAACGGCATAACTATACAGTTTTTTAGACATCTGTGTTGCTGAATCTTTTGCAATTTGTACAATTAATATTGGAGAAATCACAGTAGAAAGATGGAGTTGGGAAGCTTTAGCCTTTAGTCCAATCCAATCCAGTTTATTTATATAGCGCATTTAAACAACAAGAACGTTTCCAATGTGCTGCACAGCCATGTTAAAAACAATATCAAAAAACAATATTATGCTCCTCTAGTGACTGAATAAAAACAAAAAATAAATTAATATTTAGCCACACAAACACACGGTGATTCCCTGTTTAAAATTCCTGGAGGTGAAACTTTCCTGTGGGTCAGAGCGCAGTCAAGAGAACATGGATCCCGACCACATGTCAACCGGCAGGTTTCGGTGAGAAAATTGTGGTTAAAAAGTCAGTTCTTACCGGAAAAAACCTGGGCTTGTGCCGTCCATAGCTGCCGTCGACTCCCCTGAGACACTGCGCGTCAAGACACCCGTGCAGACACCCTTCCGACTATCAGGTACTTTTAAACTCACTAAAACACTAGCAACACAATAGAAATATAAGGGATTTCCCAGAATTAACCTAGTAAATGTGTCTAAAAACATCGGAATCCGTCCCAATGCAATCGTGTTTTTTTTTTCACTTTTTTTTTTCTAGTGAGTTGCTATCAATATCCTCAAACACGAATCTTTCATCCTCGCTCAAATTAATTTGGAAATTGTTGTTTTCTCGGTCCGAATAGCACTTTTTGTTGGAGGCTCCCATTAAAAACAATGTGAGGATGTGAGGAGCCCTCACACGGGTGACGTCATCGTCTGCGACTTCCGGTAGAGGAAGGGCTTTTCTCCAGTTGCGAACTTTATCGTGGATGTTCTCTACTAAATCCTTTCAGCAAAAATATGGCAATATCGCAAAATGATCAAGAATGACACATAGAATGGAGCTGCTATCCCCGTTTAAATAAGAAAATCTCATTTCAGCAGCCATGCAAACACGAGTCAACAAGCCCGCTCCACGCTAACCCCCGCCGGCGTTTCACGATAAAGCCGTCAATGGCTCCCAGGTAACTCCAGGTCATGCACGTGCTTCTAATGACTATGAGGCACCGTAGATTGTTAATAATAAAGCCAACAATAGGAGCAATTATGAGCCGGTGAATACACCGGGGCCGCCCAGATAGCCTTTCAGCAAAAAAGGAGCGGGCAGCGGCGGCGGCGATAAGCATCGACATTGTGGGCCGACAGAGTCTTGCCTGGGAGACACTCCTGATCCCCTTTTCCATTGGAATAGGCTCATTTTGACACGCGCTCGGAGCACACTCCTGCACACTCTTGCAGGGCTTCGATAAGCGTGGCCGCACTCTCTCTCTCTCTCTCCGAGTAAACAGCGTTTTTGGATTAGGCCGAGTATAATGAGAGCAGGGGGCTATTTGCCCAGCGCGCATGCACTGTGGCTCCTCTCTGAGGGGGCCGGCACCAATCTTTACTCTGCTATTTATCCCCCCTCCTCTGATAGCTTACTTATCTGCCGCCAAATGCCAGCTCGAGCCGGGGCTGCCTGTCTAACTGTCCTCGCGGGGTCTGTCTGCCAGCACGCCACACCGGTCTGTCCATCTGTCAGCGGCAAGAAAGCGGGAAGACAACAAACACTTATTTTATCGGTCTGGATGAGTCACTATTAGTCAGTATTAGCGCTTCTCCTTGCCTCCAAAACTCTAATTCATTTCCACTACGGTGCTAATTGAATTCTACTGAAAATGACTGGGACTTCAGGACTCGAATAAACATGAAAATAAAATTTACCAACAGAAAATTGACGGATTGATGCGCTGTTGGCTTCACGGTGGAAGAGGGGTTAGTGCGTCTGCCTCACAATACGAAGGTCCTGCAGTCCTGGGTTCAATCCCAGGCTCGGTATCTTTCTGTGTGGAGTTTGCATGTTCTCCCCGTAAATGCGTGGGTTCCCTCCGGGTACTCCAGCTTCCTCCCACCTCCAAAGACATGCACCTGGGGATAGGTTGATTGGCAACAATAAATTGGTCCTAGTGTGTGAATGTGAGTGTGAATGTTGTCTGTCTATCTGTGTTGGCCCTGCGATGAGGTGGCGACTTGTCCAGGGTGTACCCCACCTTCCGCCCGAGTGTAGCTGAGATAGGCACCAGCACCCCCTGCGACTCCAAAAGGAAATAAGCGGTAGATAATGGATGCGCTGGTTTTAAAAATGGACATAATGGAGCTGTCCAATTAGACTGTTAAGAATGTTGTCCATTTTGACAAATTAAACCTAGTCAATGTTTCATTTAGGTACATTATTAGTTTGAAACAAAATTGTGCTGAAATAAATATTTTATTATTTAACATTACAAAAAAAAAACACTTTAGTCAATGGATGATCATTTTTAAATTATTATTTTTATTGAGGTGGATGTGTATTTTGACACCTAATTTCCCTCAAGGGATTTAAAAAAATGACCAATGAATTTTTCTAATTAAAGATGATTTTTTTTTTTTGAATAAATTAAATGAGATTAATCATACATGATTAATCACATTAAATTACTAAATAAAATGAAAAAATATATATGTATGTATACATATATATATATATATATATATATGTATATATATATTTACACATATATATATATATATATATACATATATATATATATATATATATATATATATACACATATATATATATATATATATATATATATATATATATATATATATACACACATATACATAGATATACGGCTTCACGGTGGAAGAGGGGTTAGTGCGTCTGCCTCACAATACGAAGGTCCTGAGTAGTCAGGGTTCAATCCCAGGCTCGGGATCTTTCTGTGTGGAGTTTGCATGTTCTCCCCGTGATTGCATGGGTTCCCTCCGGGTACTCCGGCTTCCTCCCACTTCCAAAGACATGCACCTGGGGATAGGTTGATTGGCAACACTAAATTGGCCCTAGTGTGTGAATGTGAGTGTGAATGTTGTCTGTCTATCTGTGTTGGCCCTGCGATGAGGTTGCGACTTGTCCTGGGTGTACCCCACCTTCCGCCCGATTGTAGCTGAGATAGGCACCAGCGCCCCCCGTACCCCAAAGGGAATAAGCTGTAGAAAATGGATATATATGTCGATTGAGTGCGGCTGCGATGTTCATTTGTTCTCAATATTCAGGGTTTTATCATTCATAGAAAAAAAAAATTCCATTTTGTTTTAAGGCGGTCTGTCATAACATTTCTAGCATTCAATCAGAGTTTATTGTGAGGTTTTGCATTAGTTTTCCTAAAAATAGATATACCGGCCCCCAGACACATTTTTTTCTCTAAATTTGGCCCCCCAGTCAAAATACAAACCCCGTTTCGATATGAGTTGGGAAATTGTGATAGATGTACTGTAAATATAAACGGAATAAAATGATTTGCAAATGTTTTTCAACCCATATTCAGTTGAATATGCTACAAAGACAACATATTTGATGTTCAAACTGATAACGATTTTTTTTTGCAAATAATAATTAACTTAAGAATTTGATGGCAGCAACACGTTACAAAGAAGTTGGGAAAGGTGGCAATAAATACTAATAAAGTTGAGGAATGCTCATCAAACACTTATTTGGAACATCCCACAGGTGTGCAGGCTAATTGGGAACAGGTGGGTGCCATGGTTGGGTATAAAAACAGTTTCCCAAAAAATGCTCAGTCTTTCACAAAAATGGATGGGGCGAGGTACACCCCTTTGTCCACAACTGCATGAGCAAATAGTCAAACAGTTTAAGAACAACGTTTCTCAAAGTGCAATTCCGAGAAATTTAGGGATTTCAACTTCTACGGTCTATAATATCATCAAAAGGTTCTGAGAAGCTGGAGGAATAACTCCACGTAAGCGGCATGGCCGGAAACCAACATTGAATGACCGTGACCTTCGATCCCTCGGACGGCACTGAATCAAAAACCCAACACCAATCTCTAAAGGATATCACCACATGGGCTCAGGAACCCTTCAGAAAACCACTGTCACTAAATACAGTTCGTCGCTACATCTGTAAGTGCAAGTTAAAGCTCTACTATGCAAAGCGAAAGCCATTTATCAACAACATCCAGAAACGCCGCCGGCTTCTCTGGGCCCGAGATCATATAAGATGGACTGATGCAAAGTGAAAAAGTGCTCTGTGGTCTGACGAGTCCACATTTCAAATTATTTTTGGAAATATTCGACATCGAGTCATCCGGACCAAAGGGGAAGCGAACCATCCAGACTGTTATCGACGCAAAGTTGTCTTTGTAGTGCATTCAACTAAATATGGGTTGAAAAGGATTTGCAAATCATTGTATTCAGTTTATATTTAAATCTAACAATTTCCCAACTCATATGGAAACGGGGTTTGTAATTGCCGAGGCCTGGATTAGACCAAATACAAAGATATCCCTTTTAAAAGAAAAACAACAACACATTTACTAGACGTGTACCTTTATGTGTAATTTTTTTTAGCCTTGGCAGACTCCTGAGTGCCATTCGAGTCATTTGTCGTTTATTTATTTATTTTTCCGCCAAGGTTGTTTGCAATAGTGCTAACACTTTGAGTACCTTGAAGACAGCGATGGGCTCCTTAAGTGTTGTTGTTGTTTTTTTAATGTTACACCATCAGCAGAAAGTTGCCTGGTGGACCACGGCGACCTCAGCGTTATTATCAGGGCGGGGGGGAGAGCAAAGGCAAGTAAGCGGAAGGCGAAACGGACGTGGGGCTAATAGACATATCAGCGCCGAGGTTTGGTGGGCGGGCGACGGCCCCGCTCATCGTTGAGCATACGCAGGAGAGCGGCAGCGGCTCGAGTGACAAGGCGAGATTAAACTTGCTCACGCTCACACAATGCTGACGAGATTGCGTCTCTCCCAGCATGTCAAATTGCACGGTGTCACCTGCAGCCGTGCTTTGTGAATGCTAATGCGGAAACAATTAGACGAGTGGACAGAGAGGAATGTAGCTAATAGGATGAACTGCAAGAGCGACGTACAAACTTAGAGTAGTCAGGAGAAACGATCAATTCTCCGATGCATCACGATTAGAACGGGGGCGATTTATCTTAAAGGGGAACATTATCACCAGACCTATGTAAGCATCAATATATACCTTGATGTTGCAGAAAAAAAGACCATATATATTTTTTTAACCGATTTCCGAACTCTAAATAGGTGAATTTTGGCGAATTAAACGCCTTTCAATTTATCGCTCTCAGAGCGATGACGTCAGAACGTGACGTCACTTAGGTAGTCAACGCCATTTTCTCCACCACGTTACACGCAGCAAGTCAAATCAGCTCTGTTGTTTTCCGTTTTTTCGACTGTTTTCCAGTACCTTGGAGACATTATGCCTCTTTGGTGTGTTGTCGGAGGGTGTAACAACCTGATCAGGGACGGATTCAAGTTGTGCATCGATTAGCACGGCATGCTAATCGATGCTAACATGCTATTTAGGCTAGCTGTATGTACATATTGCAGCATTATGCCTCATCTGTAGCTATATTTACATCCAGCCTTTCTCTCCACCCACGTTTAATGCCAAACAAACACTTACCAATCGACGGATTTAAGTTGCTCCAGTGTCAAGAGATGCGAAAGTCCCTCGTTTGGTTTTTACCGGCGATGCTACGACAGAGATGGCACAGAGATGGCAAGAATGTCTGGATGTCCTGCGACACTCAAAGCAGATGCATTCCCAACGATAAAGTCAACGAAATCACAAAGGTGAGTTTTGTTGATGTTGTTGACTTATGTGCTAATCAGACATATTTGGTCACGGCATGACTGCCAGCTAATCGATGCTAACACGCCATTTAGGCTAGCTGTATGTACATTTGAAACTATATTTACATCCAGCGGTTCCTTCCACCCACATTTAATGCAAAAAAACACTTACCAATTGACGGATTTAAGTTGCTCCAGTGTCAATGCGAAAGTCCTGATCATTTGGTCCGCACATTTTACTGGCGAGGCTAAGGCAGGCATGCATGGCCGAATGGCGTCAAAAGCTATTCGCTCAATAGCTTCAGTTTCTTCTTCAATTTCGTTTTAGCTATCTGCCTCCACACTCCAACAATCCATATCAATACATGCGTAATCTGTTGAATCGCTTAAGCCGCTGAAATCCGAGTCTGAATC
Source organism: Nerophis ophidion (assembly GCF_033978795.1). NCBI lineage: Eukaryota > Metazoa > Chordata > Actinopteri > Syngnathiformes > Syngnathidae > Nerophis > Nerophis ophidion. Next base: position 51,870,371 of record NC_084619.1, on the reverse strand, counting down.
CGAGCTAATGTCGCTATATCTTGCTGTGGTATCCACCATCTGTTTGTATTGGCATCACTATGTGACGTCACAGGCAAATGGACAGTGGCTTCGCAAATAGCGAAAATCAAGCACTTTAAAGCTTTTTTTTAGGGATATTCCGGGACGGGTAAAATTTTGAAAAAAACTTCGAAAAGTAAAATAAGCCACTGGGAACTGATTTTCATTGGTTTTAAGCCTTCTGAAATTGTAATATTGTTCCCCTTTAAAGGGGGACATTTTACCCATCGCGCAATATCCCGAAAAACGGCTTCAAAGTGCCTGATTTTCACCATCGGTATAACCACCCGTCCATTTTCCTGTGACATCACTGCATGAGGCCAATACAAACAAACATGGCGGATAGCACAGAAAGGTATAGCGATATTAGCTCGGATTCAGACTCGGATTTCAGCGGTTTAAGCGATTCAACAGATAACGCATGTATTGAAACGGATGGTTGGAGTGTGGAGGCAGATAGCGAAAACAAAATTGAAGAAGAAAATGAAGCTATTGATCCATATCACGACAGACAGCGGCAAAGAGGACAAATTCGGCGATCGCCTTCTAACCAACGATTGCATCTTTTGACCACTGGCGCAACTTGAATCTGTTGATTGGTATGTGTTTGTTTGGCATTAAATGTGGGTGGAAGGAAAGGCTGGATGCAAATATAGCTACAAATGAGGCATAATGATACAATATGTACATACAGCTAGCCTAAATAGCATGTTAGCATCGATTAGCTTGCAGTCATGCCGTGAGCAAATATGTCTGATTAGCACATAAGTCAATAACATCAACAAAATTCACCTTTGTGATTTTGTTGACTTTATTGTTGGAAATGCATCTGCTTTGGGTGTCGCAGGATATCCACACGTCTCTGTGTCATCTCTGTTGTAGCATCACTATCATCAGTAAAGTGTGCAGAACAAACAAGGGACTTTCGCATCTTTTGACCACTGGTGCAACTTGAACCCCTCGATTGGTATGTGTTTGTTTGGCATTAAATGTGGGTGGAGGGAAAGGCTGAATGCAAATATAGCTACAAATGAGGCATAATGATGCAATATGTACATACAGCTAGCCTAAATAGCATGTTAGCATCGATTAGCATGCCGTGACTATTGATATGTCTGATTAGCACACTCCACGTAGGTCAACTTGAATCCGTCTCTGTTCGTGTTGTTACACCCTCCGACAACACACCGACGAGGTATGATGTCTCCAAGGTACGGTAAACAGTTGAAAAAACGGAAAATAACAGAGCTGATTTGACTTGGTGTGTGTAATGTGTTGAGAAAATGGCGGATTGCTTCCTGTTGTGACGTCACGGGTGAAAGATCATTGCTCGGACAGCGAACAATTGAAAGGCTTTTTCACCCTTTTAGATTTCGGAAATCAGTTAAAAAAACATATGGTCTTTTTTCTGCAACATCAAGGTATATATTGACGCTTACACAGGTCTGGTGATAATGTTCCCCTTTAAAAGCACACAAAGTAGCAATTAGCACAGTAGCTAACGTAGGGCTGGGCGACAAAAAGATATCAATATTGTGATATCCATAATCGTTATCAATAAAAATGTGTTTGTTAAAAATGTATATATATATTTTTTTTCCTTCTTCTTCGCTTTGTTCATGGGTGCATGAACAAAGCCACTCGTTCTCTGGTAACTAAGCAACGCAGGAAGTAATCAGTTGTTAGTGGGAGTGACACAGGGCTGGACAATTAATCAAATGTTGATTACGATTTCTATCATGGCTATTCACGATAATATAAATTTAATAATCGGGGGGAAAAAAAACGATTAATGGGCCGCGTAATGTACAAAACCCAAAACCGGTGAAGTTGGCACATTTTGTAAATCCTAAATAAAAACAGAATACAATGATTTGCAAAACGTTTTCAACTTATATTTAATTGAATAGATTGCAAAGACAAGATATTTAACGTTCACACAGAGAAACTAATGTTTTGTTTTGTTTTTTGCAAATAATTATTAATTTAGAATTAAATGGCAGCTACACATTGCAAAAAAGTTGGCACAGGGGTATTTTTACCACTGTGTTACATGGCCTTTCCTTTGAACAACACTTCGTAAACGTTTGGGAACTGAGGAGACCAATTTTTGAAGCTTTTCAGGTGGAATTATTTCCCATTCTTGCTTGATGTACAGCTTAAGTTGTTCAAAAGTCCGGGGTCTATGTTGTGGTATTTTAGGCTTCATATTCTGCGACACATTTTCAATGGGAGACAGGTTTAGACTACAGTCAAGTACCCGCACTCTTTTACTACGAAGCCACGCTGTTGTAACACGTGGCTTGGCATCGTCTTGCTGAAATAAGCAGGGGCGTCCATGATAACGTTGCTCGGATGGGAACATATGTTGCTCCAAAACCTGTATGTACCTTTCAGCATTAATGGTTCCTTCACAGATGTGAAAGTTACCCATGCCTTGGGCACTAATACACCCCCATTCCTTCACAGATGTTGGCTTTTGAACTTTGCGCCTAAAACAATCCGGATAGCTCTTTTCCTCTTTATTCCGAAAGACACAACATCCACAATTTCCAAAAACAGTTTGAAATGTGGACTCGTCAGACCACAGAACACTTTTCCACTTGGCATCAGTCCATTTTGGATGAGCTCGGGCCCAGCGAAGCCGGCGGTGTTTCTGGGTGTTGTTGATTAATGGCTTTCGCTTTGCATAGTAGAATTTTAACTCACACTTAAAGATGTAGCGACCAACTGTAGTTACTGACAGTGGTTTTCTGAAGTGTTCCTGAGCCCAATGTGGTGATACCCTTTAAACATCGATGTTGGTTTTTGATGCAGTACCGCCTAAGGGATACAAGGTCACGGGCATTCTTGCTTAAATGCAGTGATTACTCCAGATTCCCTGAACCTTTTGATGATATTATGGACCGTAGATTGTGACATTTCGCTATTGTTACAATCCGCCCGGATCATATTTTGTTTAGATTTTTGAGTGTGTTTGCGCACTTCCCAGTTTGTTTCCATGGTTGCTTATTGTTTTCACCTGTCACTTGCTCCTGACGTGCACCTGTGTTAGTTAATCACTGCCTGTATTTAAGCCTGCCTTCTTTGTTCTCTCGCTCTAGCCTCCTAGTTTTGTGTTACACGCAGTTTGTGTTATACGTAACAAGTGACGACTTGGTTTCTGTATTCTGTACTTGCTAGCTTTCGGGCTATGCCTTTGTTTTCCTCTAGCTCCCATGCTAGTAGTTTTTGTTTTGCCTTTTGTGCCTAGTGCAAGTTTTCTGTTTCTTAGTCTGTTTTATGTTTAAATAAATCAGTATATCTTACCTTACGCTGTGTCCAAGCCCGACCTGCTTCAAGAGAGAACGCACCCGCATTACGATGCCCCGAACTCGTCACAGAAATTCCTTGCAATAGCTCGTTGAGAAATGTTGTTCTTAAACAATCTGTTCACGCATTTGTTCACAAAGTGGTGACCCTCGTCCCATTCTTATCTGTGAATGAATGGAAGCTGCTTTTATACCCAATCATGGCACCCACCTGTTCCCAATTAGCCTGTTCACCTGCGGGATGTTCCAAAAAGGTGTTTGATGAGCATTCCTCAACTTTCTCCGTTTTTTTTTTTAAACATGTTGCAGGCATCAAATTCCAAATGAGCTAATATTTGCAAAAAAAATAAAGTTTTTCTGTTTGAACGTTAAGTATCTTGTTCTTGCAGTCTATTCAATTGAATATAAGTTGAAAATAATTTGCACATCATTGTATTCTGTTTTTAATTACGATTTACACAACGCTCCAGCGCCCTTCGCGAACCCAAAAAGGACAAGCGGTAGAAATGGATGGATGGATGGACAATGTGCCAACCCCACTGGTTTTGGGTTTTTTACATGGAAATTCCTGAGCTTGTGACGGTGAAACACATGAGTGAGCGTGCAAGTGAAAAAAAGATAACGTCTACTAGAAGTTTGGGATCTTATCATCCATCCATTTCCTACTGCTTATTCCCTTTGGGGTCGCGGGGGGTGCTTTTTTTTGTTTTTACATTTTATTTGACACAGCGCTTATTAATAATCACTAAACCCAACAAAAAAAAGCAAGACATATGATTTCCACGATAAAGTAACCACGGACAGAGTGCCATAAATGGCCAAATAAAACAGAATTTACTGATAAATATCTAGGAAATTGACATACATGTTGTCATTGTGAGAAGATATAATATTAGTTTGGGAAAATAATATATTCAGGAACGCCTGTTCAGCCCTGAAAAACGTCCTAAACTACAAACCCTGTTTCCATATGAGTTGGGAAATTGTGTTAGATGTAAATATAAATGGAATACAATGATTTGCAAATCATTTTCAACCCATATTCAATTGAATGCACTACAAAGACAAGATATTTGATGCTCAAACTCATGAACTTAAAATTTTTTTTTGCAAATATTAATTAATGGCTGCAACACGTGCCAAAGTAGTTGGGAAAGGGCATGTTCACCACTGTGTTACATCATCTTTTCTTTTAACAACACTCAATAAAGGTTTGGGAACTGAGGAAACTAATTGTTGAAACATTGAAAGTGAAATTCTTTCCCATTCTTGTTTTATGTAGAGCTTCAGTCCTTCAACAGTCCGGGGTCTCCGCTGTCGTATTTTACGCTTCATAATGCGCCACAAATTTTCCATGGGAGACAGGTCTGGACTGCAGGCGGGCCAGGAAAGAACCCGCACTCTTTTTTTTACAAAGCCACGCTGTTGTAACACTTATCTTGCTGAAATAAGCAGGGGCGTCCATGATAACGTTGCTTGGATGACAACTAATGTTGCTCCAAAACCTGTATGGACCATTCAGCATTAATGGTGCCTTCACAGATGTGTAAGTTACCCATGCCTTGAGCACTAATACACCCCCATACCATCACAGATGCTGGCCTTTGAACTTCGTGCCTATAACAATCCCGATGGTTATTTTCCTTTTTTTTCCAGAGGACACCACGTCCACAGTTTCCAAATATAATTTGAAATGTGGACTCATCAGACCACAGAACACCTTTCCACTTTGCATCAGTCCATCTTAGATGAGCTCAAGCCCAGAGGAGCCAGCGGGGTTCCTTGGTGTTGTTGATAAATGGGTTTTGCTTTGCATAGTAAAGTTTTGACTTCCACTTACAGATGTAGCAACCAACTGTAGTTACTGACAGTGGGTTTATGAAGTGTTCCTGAGCCCATGTGGTGATATCCTTTACACACTGATGTCTGTTTTTGATGCAGTACCGCCTGTGGGATCAACAGTCCGTAATATCATCGCTTACGTGGAGTGATTTCTCCGGATTCTCTGAACATTTTGATGAATGTACGGACCGTAGATGGTAAAATCCATAAATTCCTTGCAATAGCTTGTTGAGAAATGTTGTTCTAAAACTGTTCGACAATTTGCTTACAAAGTGGTGACCCTCACCCCATCCTTATTTGTGAATTACTTAGCATTTCATGGAAGCTGCTTTTATACCCAATCATGGCACCCACCTTTTCCCAATTAGCCTGCACACCTGTGGGATGTTCCATATAAGTTTTTGATGAGCATTCCTCAACTTCATCAGTATTTATTGCCACCTTTCCCAACTTCTTTGTCACGTGTTGCTGGCATCAAATTCTAAAGTTAATGATCATTTGCAAAAAAAAAAAAAAAAGTTTATCAGTTTGAACATCAAATATGTTGTCTTTGTCGCATACTGAACTGGATATGGGTTGAAAATGATTTGCAAATCATTGTATTCCGTTTATATTTACATCTAACACAATTTCCCAACTCATATGGAAACGAGGTTTGTACAAAGCTAAAGCTCGCAAGAACAATGCACATGCATTTCATCTGCATGTGTTGTTGTGAACGACATCATTGACGTAACAGTAATGTACAAACAGGAGGAGAGCAGAGTCTTTTTTACAGCCTCATATCCTTTCTGAATGCGTCAAGTTGAGAACAACTGCACAGCACACTTCAGCCCTTCACAATAATAGCCCGGTGCTCCACATCCGGTCTGACTGCGCTAACAAAATAAAGGTCTCAAAAAAGTACTTTACACAAGCATAATGTACTTAAAACACTTATTCATACGTTAACACAATTTGTATGCCTTGACCTAAAATACTAAGGATCCATCCATCCATCCATTTTCTACCGCTTATTCCCTTTCGGGGTCGCGGGGGGCGCTGGCGCCTATCTCAGCTACAATCGGGCGGAAGGCGGGGTACACCCTGGACAAGTCGCCACCTCATGATTTTTGCATTAAATTCAGAAACACTTTCACAATTTTATTTGACACCAAACACACACTTTATGGCGTTAAAATAAACATTAAGAATTAAAAAAATTTAATAAAAAAAAATTAAAACAGAAACATTTAAGGTTATTGGTTTTGTTTATATATATTACTATTATCGTTTAAATTTATTGTTACTACTATTATTAATTAACTTGTTGTGGTTTCTTCGTTACTAGCTTATATCTGTTTTTTTAACTATATTTAGAATTTAGTTTTGGTGGTATAATAAATACTAATGTCTTCAAATTAATGAATAATTGTGTAATTAATCGTGATTACAATATCAATCAAAATAATCGTGATTATTATTTTGCCCAAAACTTCGAGTCCGAGAATGACATGTTTACAGCCAATTAGGTAACTAAATCAACTATCAAGTTTGGTTGCGTCATCGTGATTTCTCCCAATTGATTCTTGAGTGAGAAGAGAAAGTAAAAATTAGTGCTGCAAATGCGAAGACATTGTGGATAAAACAGAAAATATCACCTTGACTGTATGGCAGTTTTTGGGATTTTCTTTAAACGGACCTTGTCAGACCAATGTGTTCTGTAAACTATGCAAGGCGCGTGTACCCACCAAGAACGGTATTACTGTACTACACCACTTAAGTCATGCTCGCCCTTTAGAGCACAGCTGGCACTAAACCTGCAGGAAATAGTTCTTCTCATGTTTCTCTGTTTACATGTTCTTGCCTTGCACTTATTTTTTTTTACACTTCATTAAGCATTTCTTACGTATCCCTTATTTTAGCACCTTCATTCAAAGATGTTATTAAGTTAAGTGTTTAATGTGATTTTAGAATTGTGTTTACCATGTGTTGTGTTGACATTTCCTTTCCTTTCTGCCTTGATACTTGAGAGAATTATAATCAGAGGAAATTATTACATTTTTTGGTCTTAATTTTCGATAAGTCATCAAAAATATCAATAATTATCTGTCAAGCGGTGTCAAGCGATGCGTCGTGGAGGACGCCAGGGTTTTTAGTGATTTTAAGGATGCAGACGAGCGAGGTAGCAGCGTACAGTAAAAAAAGGTATTTGTTTAAGCGAGAGCAGAAGGGAAGTACTCCGAACTGCCTGACTATGATAGAAACAAAACAATATGCTGGAACGCAGCAGAAAACACTTATTATGAAGGTGGAGCAGACGGCGTCCACAAAGTAGTGCGCACATGAAAAAGGATCGTCAATCGTCACCCGTGCACAACGAATAATGTCCTGACACACCAATGGTGTCGCAAGCTCAACTTAAATAGTGCTAATCACAAAGAGAAAACAGGCGAGGGAACAGTGCTCAAAGAGCCGTTACGGAAAAAAAAAAATAACACAACAGGAAGAGGTACCAAAATTAGAGATGTCCGATAATGGCTCTTTTTGCCGATATTGTTCAACTCTTAATTACCAATTCCGATATCAACCTATACCAATATATACAGTCGTGGAATGAACACATTATTATGCCTAATTTTGTTGTGATGCCCCGCTGGATGCATTAAACAATGTAACACGGTTTTCCAAAATAAATCAACTCAAGTTATGGAAAAAACTGCCAACATGGCACTGTCATATTTATTATTGAAGTCACAAAGTGCATTTTTTTTTTTTAACATGCCTCAAAACAGCAGCTTGGAATTTGGGACATGCTTTCCCTGAGAGAGCATGAGGAGGTTGAGGTGGGCGGGGTTTGGGTTGGGGGGCGGGATTGAAGTGGGGAGTAGGGGATAGCGGGGGGTGTATATTGTCGTGTCCCGGAAGAGTTAGTGCTGCAACGGGTTCTGGGTATTTGTTCTGTTGTGTTTATGTTGTGTTACGGTGCGGATGTTCTCCCGAAATTCTTGTTTGGTGTGTATTCTGAGTGTGGCGCATATTTGAAACAGTGTTGAAGTTGTTGATACGGCCACCCTCAGTGTGACCTGTATGGCTATTGACAAAGTATTAGGGATGCGCAGTTTGCGGTCTTATCCGAGGGGTCTTCGGATAAACCGCGGGTCGTGCGGGTGACATGACGTAAAAATATATTTTAAATAGATTCGGGCGGGTGAAACATTTGGAAATATATGATATAGTACATGGTTCAGAGATCGGTAACTTTTACCGTTCAAAGAGCCATTGGACCCGTGTCACAAAGCGAAGAAAACATTAGTTGACGTAAACATTCTCAAGTATGTCCCGGTTAATAAGTATTACGGCGTGCTATGAAGCCTTTGCCTTTGACGCCTTCTACAACATGTACAATTTACTTGCAAGTCCAGCAATATGTTGTGTGTGGCTTCCACTGACACACGCACACGACTGCAAGGCATACTGGGTGACACAAAGTACACTAATGGTTGTGATATAAACAATTTTAACACTCTAACTAATATGCGCCACGCTGTGAAGCCACACCAAACAACAATGACAAACACATTTCGGGAGAACATCCTCACAGTAACACAACATAAACGCAACAAAACAAATACAAGAATCCTTTTCATCCATGACAAATCCTGACCATATTATACACCTCTGTGCGTCGGTAAGGTGGGCGGAGTTCGGGGTGCGGGGGTGTAAAGTATATTCAGGAACTGTCGTGGATGCAAAGGATTATGGGTCTTTGTTGTGTTGCGTTTATGTTGTGTTACTGTGAGGATGTTCTCCCGAACTGTGTTTGTCATTTTTGTTTGGTGTGGCTTCACAGCGTGGTGCATATTAGTAAGAGTGATAAAATTGTTCATAACATAACCATTAGTGTACTCTGTATCACCCAGTATGCCATTCAATCTTGTACGTGTATCTGCGGAAGCTGCATACAACATGTTGCTGGACTGGTAAACGATTCGTTCATGTTGTTGAAGGTGTCAAAGGTAATGGCTTCACAGCACGCCCTTGTTCTCGTTGTCTGAATGAGCACCATCGGATATTCGCGAGATCGTTGGCGGCTCCCATTACCTTCTTTACTTTGTGACATGGGTCAAACTAGCTCTTTTAGTGGTAAAGGTCGACGACCCCTGATATATAACAACGGGCGGTTCCGGTTCTGATAAAATGTTGGTTCGGGTGGATGGCGGGTGGATGACGACATTAGTGATGCGGTTGCGGATGATACCAAGTAAGTATGCCTTGCATTCGTTTGTGTGTGTGCGAAGCCAGAGATTTTATGTGATTCGGCCGGCACGCAAAGACAGTGCCTTTAAGGTTTAGTGGCTCTTTGTACTTTTCCGTACGTTCATGTACCACTCCGTACAGCGGCGTTTTAAAAAGTCATACATTTTACTTTTTAAAACCGATACCGCTAATTTCCGGTATTACTTTTTAAAGCATTTATCAGCCGATAACATCGGCAGTTATCCGACATCTCTAACCAAAATATGAGCACAGGACAGGCACTAACACTAAATACGGGAGAACAATTACAAACGCAACATAAAGCACGGCAGTGTAACCAGCCGGGACAATATCGACATCGGCTGATATCGCCAAGCCCTAAGCTAATGACAGCACTGCTGTGCGGACTAAATGAGCACCCGAGGTCACAATGGATGTGCTGCCGGGCACAACAAATGGTGGATATTTGTTGCGCACATTTTTATTCGTGCCGAGGTTCGTGAATCGAAGCTTCACTGTCGGGAAAATGTGGACGGTGCACATCCATGGTGGCCATATCGAAGTCCTGGCAAAGAGACGGTGAGCGTTAAGAAGAGGCGGGTGAAGGCAGAAGTTGGAAGAGCGGCTATGCCAGCATCCTGAGGGTTCCTGGTTCAATCCCCACCTTCTACTATCCTAGTCACGTCCGTTGTGTCCTTGAGCAAGACACTTCACCCTTGCTCCTGATGGGTCCTGGTTAGCGCCTTGCATGGCAGCTCCCGCCATCAGTGTGTGAATGTGTGTGTGAATGGGTGAATGTGGAAATAGTGTCAAAGCGCTTTGAGTTCCTTAAAAAGGTAGAAAAGCGCTATACAAGTACAACCCGTTAAGGCGACAGCGTGGAGGGTGACATGGCTGCGAGCTCAGTGCTCCAAAACCGAGTGCTAAAATCATTTCAGCTCTGATAAAGCTCTGACTGCTGCCACAGCGCCCAAGGACGTCATGCCCCGCTCATCTGCCTCTCCAATGAAACGCCAGCGCACTGCAGCCTTCGGGCAGACACCCCCCCCCCCTTTCCCCCCTCCCTCCTTACACACACTAACTTTGCTGGAAACACACACACACACACACAAACACATTTGCGCTGGCTTCTCATGCCGAGTACTGCAACTTGGATAAAGACAGGGAGAATGTCCCTAAGGTCCCATTTCCCTTCTGACATCTGCAAATTAACACCCCGTCACCACTGACTGCACCCCCTTAATCGTTACTCACCCGCCATAGCATTAGGAACACCTGCCCAATCGAATGCGTAATACTGCATACCGTATTTCCTTGAATTGAACATATAGTATGCGCCTGCCTTGAATTACTGCCGGGTCAAACTCGCTTCCCAAAATAATTAGGGCATGCTTAGTATTACTGCCTGGTCAAACCCGTGACGTCACGAGTGACACTTCCCCTGTCATCATTTTCAAAATGGAGGAGGCTGTTTTCAATACCGGTAATTTGAAATCACATAAAGGGAAGAAGATTAAGAGCTATTTAGTAGGATTTAAGGTCCAAGCTTACATCACACTCAAATTTTTACTGCATGCCTTTGGAAAGTGCTGGAGTGAGAATAGGTTTTAAAATAATTAGCGCATGCTTACTTTTACCGCATGCCTTTGGTAAGCGCAGGAGTAAGAACAGGTTTTAAATTGATTAGCGCCCCGGCGGCAATTCAAGGAAATACGGTATATTTTCCGGACAATAGGGCGTACCGGATTATACGGTGCATTGCTGGTGAATGGTGTATGTTTGATCCTTTTTCATCCATCCATCCATCCATTTTCTACCACTTATTCCCTTTGGGGTCGCTGATGTCTATCTCAGCTACAATCGGGCGGAAGGCAGGGTACGCCCAGGACAAGTCACCACCTAATCGCAGGGCCAACACAGATAGACAGACAACATTCACCCTCACATTCACACACTAGGGCCAATTGAGCTTCGTCACCATAAATATGTTAATTAACATTGTAACCATGTCAACTAGCATCATTACCATAAATGTTAATTAACATGGTTACAATGACAACTATGTCAGTTAGCATCAATACCATAACAACTAAGTCAATTAGCACTGTTACCATAAAGGCTGTCAATTAACATCAATACCATAACAACTATGTTGATTGGCATTGTTACCATGACAACTATGTCAATTAGCATCAATACCAAGACAACTATGTCAATTAGCATTTTCTACCATGACAACTGTCAACCAGAAATGCCATGACAACTACGTTAATTAGCATTCTTACCATGACAACGATGTCAATTAGCATCAAGACCATGACAACCATGTTAATTATCATTGTTATTATGACAACTATGTTAATTAGCATTGTTACCATGACAACTATGTCAATTAGCATCAATACCATGACAACTATGTTAATTAGCATTGTTACTACGACAACTACGTCAACTAGCATCAACACCATAACAGTGTTAATTAGCATAGTTACAATGACAACTGTTAATTAAAATCATTTCCATGACAACTATGATCCTTTTTCATATTAAAGTTAAAGATAAAAGTTAAAGTACCAATGATTGTCACACACACACACATTTGACCCATAAAAGGAGTCTTATTATTTTAATTTTTTTTTCTAAATGTAAAACACTTCCTTGTGGTTTACATAACATGTAATGGTGGTCCTTAGGTCAACTGTTGCATGGATTATGTTTTACAAAACATCTTCAAGCCGCTTTCTGACAGTCGCTTCAGGGTGCGCCGTTTTGTGGGCGGTCTTAATTACGTGGCTCAAATTCAACAGCGTCTTTTCTCCATCATCTTTGTTGTAGCGGTGTAGCGTGCAGGGACAGGAGTGGAAAAAGTGTCAAAAGACGGAGCTAACTGTTTTAACGACATTCAGACTTTACTTAAATCAACAACGGAGCGGCATCTCCTCATCCTGAAACAACCGGAACTCTCTAATAACTAAAGTTCCTTTGGGTAAATAATGTAAACTCATATTACACTACTTTATATTAGAAATGGCAACAGCGTAGGTTGAATGTCCCATAACAAGAAGATAGACAAAAATAAGGATTGGACTACAAAGGCAGACGCGTGCAATTTTTCAGGATTCATGCAGATCCCAAAAGGCCAAACGTTTGGACCACCTTCTCATTTCAATGCGATTTTAAATTTATTTTCTTGTCTATTTACATTGTAGATTGTCACTGAAGGCATCAAAACTATGAACTGAGAAACATCAGGTGAGATTATGTAGCTTAACAGAGAATGAAGAGTGTGCAAGAGAACTGAGAAAGGCATTTTAAATCAGAGCAAAGGGTGGCTATTTTGAAGAAACTTGAATATAAAAAATGTTTTCAGTTATTTCACCTTATTTTGTTAAGTACATAACTCCACATGTGTTTGTTCATAGTTTTGATGCCTTCAGTGACAATCTACAATGTAAATAGACATGAAAATAAAAATTTAAAAATGCATTGAATGAGAAGGTGCGTCCAAACGTTTGGAATGTACTGATTTTTTTTTTTTAATTGTAATTGTTTCTGGGCTTCACGGTGGCAGAGGGGTTAGTGCGTCTGCCTCACAATACGAAGGTCCTGCAGTCCTGGGTTCAAATCCAGGCTCGGGATCTTTCTGTGTGGAGTTTGCATGTTCTCCCCGTTGCTGCGTGGGTTCCCTCCGGGTACTCCGGCTTCCTCCCACTTCCAAAGACATGCACCTGGGGATAGGTTAATTGGCAACACTAAATTGGCCCTAGTGTGTGAATGTGAGTGTGAATGTTGTCTGTCTGTCTGTGTTGGCCCTGCGATGAGGTGGCGACTTGTCCAGGGTGTACCCCGCCTTCCGCCCAATTGTAGCTGAGATAGGCGCCAGCGCCCCCCGCGACCCCGGAAGGGAATAAGCGGTAGAAAATGGATGGATGGATGTAATTGTTTCCAAATGGTGCCTGTAACACGGCAGTAAAACATATGGGTCAAACAAAAACAGAAGCTAGCTTTCCAATCAACTCTCCCACTGCGCGGTGAAGAGTGGCCGTGCGCAACCCGAGGGTCCCTGGTTCAAATCCCACCTAGTACCAACCTCGTCACGTCCGTTGTGTCCTGAGCAAGACACTTCACCCTTGCTCCTGATGGGTGCTGGTTGGCTGCCTTGCATGGCAGCTCCCTCCATCAGTGTGTGAATGTGTGTGTGAATGGGTAAATGTGGAAGTAGTGTCAAAGCGCTTTGAGTACCTTGAAGGTAGAAAAGCGCTATACAAGTACAACCTATTTATATATATATATATATCAGACTCAATAACTCCAATTTACGAAATTGAAACAATAAAAAATTAATGGTATTGTAATATTACTGTTTTAATACTTACACAGACACTTGTGTGAGAATGAACGACGCTCACTCGATTACATTACAATAGCACGTACAAATATACATGAAAATACTCCTACAGACATCACACATGGGACGGATTAGTAAGCATGAAATATTTTAGTTATATTGTAAAATGTTGTTGATTTAAGTGATAAAGGAAGAATCCTTTCGAGCAATAATGTTACGGAAGAATACTTCCGGTTCAAGGAAGGAAACAGGAAGTACGTGAACTCGTCCGAAAGATGGCGCCATAGCACTAACAATAACGCACCTTTTCTGTGTCTTTGTTTTTGCTCTATGAAAAGTATCTGTTGAATACAAAACATTATGGCCGTCGGCAAAGAAAAATGTATAAAATAAGCCGCACCATGTTATAAGCCACAGGGTTCAAAGGTAGGGTAAAAAGTAGACGCACTGTTATAAATACAAGCATCGCTCATTAGCTGTAAAGCTACAGACACTTCCAATAAACTATTGAAGCACATCTTATTTAAATTTGGGAGAATAATCAAAATATATGACCTTTGAGTGGTGTTCTCTTGCAAGTTTCTCGCAAGAATCTCAAACCAACCTTAGACTTCCTAATTATTTTTTCTTTGACGAGGGTGCGTCCTCTGCAGTTAGAGCCATTATCACACCAGGTGAATGGCGGAAACGCTACACCTTCTTTTACTCTTCCTCTTATTACCCACCCTGAGACCCCCCTAGGTGCGCCTTAGCCAGAGGATTTAATCGTTACAAGGAAAAGGCCTCTCGCCGAACTTAACTGCATTACAAGAACGAGTTACATTCCCCGCCCCGGGAGGAAAAAGGAAAAAAAGGAGGGGTTTGTAAGTGAATGGTCCACTGAGGAGGTCCAATACAAGAGAAAGGCTTGGACAAAGAGCACCCACGGTTTCCAACGAGGTTCCACCCTGGGCGCGGCCAAAGGCCACACTTGGTTTGACAGTAGCTAAAAACACCTCTCATCACCTGACAGTCTGTGCTTGGTTTACACTTTGAGGGCTAAAAATGTTACCTAAATAAAAGACAGTTGACTCTGAAACATATTAAAAACACTTAGCAATCTAGACCATATTTACCTTATAAATTATAGTATAATTTAGTGCCGCCCTAGAGGCTCCCTGGAGCATTTTTAAAAAAGGATTGAAAATGTAAAAAGAAGGGACAAAACAATTGTTTTGTTTTAGTATGTGTTCTTGTTTGAGGACAAAACATTACACAAACCTTCCCAATCGTTAGAAACCCCACTGTTTAATAGGTTTGTGTGTATGCTTCACTAGTAAGAGTATTTGGTGAATATTGTTTTTGTCCTACTAATTTTGGCGGTTCTTGAACTCACCGTGGTAAAATCTTCCACTCTTTCTTTGTGTCATTTTGTCCACCAACATTTTTACACTGTGCGTGAATGCACAAAGGTGCACTTTGTTGATGTTGTCGACTTATTGGAGTGCTAATCGGGCATATTTAAAAGAACTGCTCACCCCCAAATCCTCCACACGACACCTCCGCTCCAAACAGGCTAACCTCCTCCAACCTTCAAGGACAAAGCTACGAGCTATGGGAGACCGGGCTTTCTACTCCGCTGCTCCCAGTCTGTGGAACGCTCTCCCTGACCACTTGAGGGCACCTCAGACTGTGGATGCTTTTAAAAAAGGCTTAAAAACCCTTCTTTAAAAAAAAAAGCCTTTTTATAGATATGCATGCTGGTTCTAGCTATTGGGCTGTTTCTGGTTTTATATTTTATTAATTTTTATTATATTTTCATTATTATTATTATTATTATTATTAATACTATTTTTTTACACTGGCACTTTGAGGTTGTTTGCTCAATGTAAAGTACATTTTTACACATAAAATCTATTATCAATATTATTATTATTATTATTATTATATTTAGTCAGTGCATGACTGCAAGATAATCAATGCTAACATGCTATTAAGGCTAGTTGTATGTAGATAATACATCATTATGCCTCATTTGTAGGTATATTGGAGCTCATTTAATAACATTTATTTTTATCCTCTTTGCATATAATAGAGTTTTACATGTCTCATGACACATTATCTGTATGTAATATTGGCTGCATTTTGGATAGTTGTTTGCGTGCCATGTTGTTCCAGACCACAGCAAACATTACCAACTGTAGCTTTCCAAAAATTGTAATAAAGCTATCAAAAGAAGACAGTCTTAACTTGGATACACACATCTATACATTTGGCCATTAAAAGCCATTAAAAGCCATAATTTCCAGGAGTTATCTCACCTTCTGAGTAGCCTCTGATTTACTAATGTTTTCTTATATTGTAAAAATGTGTAGAATAAATATTACATTTCAACATTTTTTGTATTTTTGGTCCAATATGGCTCTTTCAACGTTTGGGGTTGCCGACCCCTGGGTTAAAGCATCTATGTCCACCTTTATGTTATTTTAAGTACCAGTAAATTGGAAAACACATATTAACCATGAATTCATTAACGTGGACCCCGACTTAAACAAGTTGACAAACTTATTCGGGTGTTACCATTTAGTGGTCAGTTGTACGAAGTATGTACTGTACAATCTACTACTAAAAGTTTCAATCAATCAGTAATAGTTTCAATAATAAATAAATGATAAATGGGTTGTACTTGTATAGCGCTTTTCTACCTTCAAGGTACTCAAAGCGCTTTGACACTACTTCCACATTCACCCATTCACACACACATTCACACACTGATGGAGGGAGCTGCCATGCAAGGCGCCAACCAGCACCCATCAGGAGCAAGGGTGAAGTGTCTTGCTCAGGACACAATGGACGTGACGAGGTTGGTTCTAGGTGGGATTTGAACCAGTGACCCTCGGGTTGCGCACGGCCACTCTCAAACTGCGCCACGCCGTCCCCAATCAAGCCTTTATGAGCTTATTTGTGTTTCATTGTATCCATTATACCATATCTAATTGTATTTAGAATCCGCAAATAATGTGAAATTACCGTCTAAACATGACAAAATGACATTTTGAATATTCAGCTCCAAATATTGTTGGCAATTTTCTTAGATACTACGTCACTTTTGTAACCCTTCGGCACACTGACAATATTATCAAATCAGTCATACCGGAAATACACAAACCTCGGAGAGAAATGTGCTGTTAATTGTTCACAATCCTTATGTACGGCAAGAACATATATACTTGGCTTTTTTCAAAATCGTAAATAAATAGCGAACAATTCAGTCAACAGAACGAGGGTCCTCTATTGCGCCAATGTCGTGACATGGAAATTTACCAAAACATTTGTGATATTGTTATTGTAAGCGCTAACGCAGACGGACTATTTAGCAGCGCATTGATAGCAGTGAGCTAAAGCTACCTTGTGCAGCTATTGTTGACACATTGAGCCGGCGGCTGCTTCAAACTTGCTAAAAGTACATTTCTAGATTATAATTCATGCATCTCTCAAGTAATAGTAGTGTGAGCTATGGACTGACAGGCTGGTCGACTTTCACATCCCCCGAGATGGTGAAAAAGACACAAAAAGACATAGTTGGGGCTACTTTCATATATATATATATATATATATATATATATATATATATATATATATATATATATATATATATATATATATATATATATATATATATATATATATATATATAATTAAAAAATTTAATAAAAAAAATATTTTATAAATATATTTATTAGGGCTGTGAATCTTTGGGTGTCCCACGACTTGATTCAATATCGATTCTTGGGGTTGCGATTCGATAATATATCGATTTTTCTGATTCAAAACGATTCTGTATTCATTCAATACATAGGATTTCAGCAGGATCTACCCCAGTCTGCTGACATGCTAGCAGAGTAGTAGATTTTTGTAAAAAGCTTTTATAATTGTAAAGGACAATGTTTTATCAACTGATTGCAATAATGTAAATGTGTTTTAACTATTAAACGAACCAAAAATATGAATTATTTTAGCTTTGTGAAAACATTGGACACAGTGTGTTGTCAAGCTTATGAGATGCGATGCAAGTGTAAGCCACTGTGACACTTTTTTTTTTTTTTTTACAAATGTCTAATGATAATGTCAATGAGGGATTTTTAATCGCTGCAATGCTCAAACTATTACTAATATTGATACTGTTGATGATAATATTAATTTTTGTTTCACTACTTTTGGTTTGTTCTGTGTCGTGTTTGTGTCTCCTCTCAATTGCTCTGTTTATTGCAGTTCTGAGTGTTGCTGGGTCAGGTTTGGTTTTGGAATTGGATTGCATTGTTATGGTAATGCTGTGTAGTGGTTTGTTGGATTGATAAAAAAATCGATTTAAAAATAAAAAGAGAATCGATTCTGAATCGCACAACGTATTCGAGTCGATTTTTTCCCACACCCCTAATATATATGTATGTATATATATATATATATATATATATATATATATATATATATATATATATATATATATATATATATATATATATATATATATAAAATACTTGAAAATATATACACCACGCCCCATTTCCCGAATTCGGAGGTCTCAAGGTTGATAAGTATGCTGTTTGGACACGGACCTCGTTGCATCTCTCCAGCCCCTGACCTGTTGCTTGCCCACGGACTGCCTTCTTGCCTTGCCTTTTTGGTCTGAAGAAGGATTCATCCAACACGCACTAACAACAAACTCTAGTAACGTTTACATTGGTAATTATACACATCGTCTTACACCAGTCACATTTCATTTACACATCCCACCACTTTATCAGCATCAGGTTCAAAAAACCTATTGAACTGATCTCTGCCGTTGTGTCGACTTCTTCCCCTGTCATACGTAACAATGCTAATAAAAATATATATTTTACAGACAGAAAGTCACAGGAATGTAAACTTTATCCCATGCTTACATCTCATTGTTTAACATGTGAATGTTTTAAAGCAGGAGTCGGTAACCCGCGGCTCCGGAGCCGCATATGGCTCTTTGGCCACTCTGATGTGGCTCAGCTGCACAATCGCCGACCCCCCGATTGTTACGGGGGGATTCCGGTTCTCGGAGCCTCTTCCGGACATCACCCGGGGTCAACATTATTCGATTTTCACTCGGACAACAATATTGAGGGAGTGCCATGATGGCTTTACTTTTAGCACCCTCTACATTTTGACGCGTTTCACAAAATAAAGAAGTCAATGGGAGCCGCGATCATTCTCGCGAATAACCGCTGGTGGTCACCCATACAACAGTAATAAGGGCGTCCCATGAAGCCATTGCCTTTAACACCTTCTACAACATGTACAGACATCTTGCCAGTACAGTAACATATTGTATGTGGCTTCCGCAGATACACGTACACGACTGCAAGGCATACTGGGTGACACAGAGTACACTGAAGGTTGTGATATAAATAACTTTAACACTCTTACTAATATGCACCACACTGTGAACTCACACCAAACAAGAATGACAAACACATTTTGGGAGAACATCCTCACAGCAACACAACACAACAAATACCCAGAATCCTTTGCATCCATGACTGTTCCTGAGGGGCAGCGGGTTTTGGTGCTAGCGGGGTGTATAAAAGAGCCTGAAAGAGTCATGGATGCATAGTAGTCTGGGTAATTGTTATGTTGCGTTTATAATGTGTTACAGTGCGGATGTTCTCCAGAAATGTGTTTGTCATTCTTGTTTGGTGTGGGTTCACAGTGTGGTGCATATTAGTAAGAGTGTTAAAATTGTTTATATCACAACCTTCAGTGTACTCTGTGTCACCCAGTGTGCCTTGCAGTCGTGTACGTGTATCTGCGGAAGCCACATACAACATGTTACTGTACTGGCAAGCTGTCTGTACATGTCGTAGAAGGCGTCAAAGGCAATGGCTTCATGGCACGTCCTTATTACTGTTACATGGGTGACCACCAGCAGATATTTGCGAGAATGATTGCGGCTCCCTTTGTCTTCTTTAATTTGTGAAACGGGCCAAACTGGCTCTTTGAGTGGTAAAGGTTGCCGACCCCTGTTTTAAAGGGAAATAAATGTGATCTAAAAGGGGTACAGGTACTTTCCAAAATAGGACATACAATACTAATACGTAGCTCATAAAAAAAATTATATTTTTGTTAGTTTCATTGTAAGTGCTTTGAAAAAAAGTAGTGTAATGCCCTAATAGCTAGCTAAAATAATTAGAAAATAGTCGCATAAAAATGACTGCTGTGATTTATTTTAATAACACATTTAACTTGTTATGATGTCAGGTTTGGGACAAGTGTTCTGTTGGTATGGCCACAGTGTTCCACTGAAAGCTCAGGGAGTTTTAGCATTTGCTTAGACACATGAAAAATTAGAGGAAACATTGCCTGTAACTACTTGGTATTGGATCGATACTCACATTTCTAGTATTGCCCAAAACTAACCAAATAACAGAAAAATAAGTGTTTATTACATTTTAACAGAAGTTTAGATGGAACCCTACTATTAACAGTTAATTTGCAAGTATTCACTTTGACATAATAATACAACAAAAAATGTTCCGCATGTGCCAGCAGCTAAATTGAAATGGTTCTATTATACTTTATACACTATATTGCCAAAAGTATTTGGCCACCTGCCTTGACTCAAATATGAAATTGAAGTGCCATCCCAAAATACAGCACTATGTCATCATTCTCTATCTCTATTATATTTATATAGCACTTTTCTCTAGTGACGCAGAACGCTTTACATTGTGAAACCCAATATCTTTACTTACATTTTCAAACCAATGTGGGTGGCACTTGGAGCAGGTGGGTAAAGTGTCTTGCCCTAAGACACAAAGGCAGTGACTAGGATGGTGGAAGCGGGGTTCGAACTAGGAACCCTCAAGTTGCTGGCACGGCCACTCTACCAACCGAGCCATACCGCCCCTATTGGGTTCAATATGATGTCGGTCCACCATTTGCATCTATTACAGTTTCAACTCTTCTGGGAAGGCTGTCCACAAGGTTGTGGAGTATTTTTATAGGAATTTTCCACCATTCTGCCAAAAGCGCATTGGTGAGGTCACACACTGATGTTGGTCGAGAAGGCCTGGCTCTCAGTCTCTGTTCTAATTCATCCCAAAGGTGTTATATCAAGTTCAGGTCAGGACTCTGTGCAAGCCAGTCAAGTTCATCCACACCAGACTCTGTCATCCTTGTCTTTATGGACCTTGCTTCGTCCACTGGTGCACAGTCATGTTGGAAGAGGAAGGGGGCCACTCCAAACTGTTTCCACAAGGTTGGGAGCATGGAATTGTCCAAAATATTTTATATCCTGTAGCATTCAAAGTTCCTTTCACTGGAACTAAGGGGCCAATCCCAACTCCTGAAAAACAACCCAACACCATAATTCCTCATCCACCAAATTTTACACTTGCCACAATGCAGTCCGAAATGTACCGTTCTCCTTGGAACCTCCAAACCCAGATTTGTCCATTATATTGCCGGATGGAAAAGCGTGATTCATCACTCCAGAGAAGGCGTCTCCACCGCTCTAGAGTCCAGCGGCGACGTGCTTTACACCACTGCATCCGACACTTTGAATTGGACTTGGTGATGTACGGCTTAGATGCAGCAGTTCGGCCATTGAAACTCATTCCATGAAGCTCTCTGTGTACTGTTTGTGGGCTAATTGGAAGGTCACATGAAGTTTGGAGCTCTGTAGCAACTGACTGTGCAGAAAGTCTTTGCACTATGCGCTTCAGCATCCGCTGACCCCTCTCTGTCAGTTTATGTGGCCTACTACTGAGTTGCTGTTGTTCCCAAACTCTTCCATTTTCTTCAATTGACTTGGATTTGTTGCACAGGTGCAATCCTATGACAGTTCCACACTGGAAATCACTGAGAGCGGCCCATTCTTTCACAAATGTTTGTAGAAACAGCTTTCATGCCTAAGCGCTTGATTGTATACACCTGTGGCCGGGCCAAGTGATTAGCACACCTGATCATCATCATTTGGATGGGTGGCCAAATACTTTTGGCGATATAGTGTACATCAAATAACACATTGAGGTATATCGTTATGGCAAAAGGCAGCATTATATATCGATTTTAGGCCGTATCCTAAATTCAGTACTTCCTATGGGGAAAAACTGATGGACTATGGCAGTAGTTCTCAAACTTTTTTCAGTGATGTACCCCCTGTGAACATTGTTTTAATTCAAGTACCCCCTAATCAGAGCAAAGCATTTTTGGTTGAAAAAAAGAGATACAGAAGTAAAATACAGCACTATGTCATCAGTTTCTGATTGTTTACATTGTATAACAGTGCAAAATATTGCTCATTTGTAGTGGCCTTTCTTGAACTATTTGGAAAAAAGATATACAAATAACTAAAAACTTGTTGGAAGAAAACAAGTGATTCTGTCAGGCTTTCCCCTGACAGTTTGTTTGTGTTTTAGTTTTTTCCTCACTTTTTCTGTCTGTTTTTAGTTCCTGTCAGCGCTCTTATTTTGTCAGCTTCCGGTTTGTCTCCCTGTGTGCTGTTTTCCCTCAACTGCGGCTGATTGGCACCTTGCCACACCTGTGGTCAATCAGCCCGCTCCTATATTACTTTGTTCCTCCAGTCAGTGCTGGATTATTGATTTGTCGTTGTCACATGTCGCTCTTGTCATTGCTACCTGTCGTGTCGATGTCATCATTACAGCTACTACCTGTCGTGCTACTATTTGTCCTTGTCGTCGTAGCGTTAAGCTGTTCCTATTAGCTATTTGTAGTTTCTTTTCTCCTAGCTCTTATGTTTCGTGTTTTCTTGTTAGCCATTAGCTGTTTCCAGTTTTGCTACCTGCTAGCTTCCACGATAAGTTCCTTTTTGTTGTCTGGCTCCCACGCTAGCTCCCTTAGTTTGTTATCGCCCACGTGCGTGCTTTTTGTTTGTTTTTGTTTAGTTTTAATTCAATCATGTTTTCCTATCCAATGCTTGCCTCCATCTCTGCATCTTGGGGTACGACAACAACTAACTCTGACAGATTTAATTATAAATAAAGATTTCTACATATAGAAGTAATCATCAACTTAAAGTGCCCTTTTTGGGGATTGTAATAGAGATCCATCTGGTTTCATGAACTTCATTCTAAACATTTCTTCACAAAAAATGAAATCTTTAACATCAATATACAAACAAATCTAGCTGTCAACACTGAATATTGCATTGTTGCATTTCTTTTTACAGTTTATGAACTTACATTCATATTTTGTTGAGGTATTATTCAATAAATATATTTATAAAGAATTGTTGAATTGTTGCTATTTTTAGAATATTAAATGATAAATGGGTTGTACTTGTATAGCGCTTTTCTACCTTCAAGGTACTCAAAGCGCTTTGACACTACTTCCACATTTACCCACTCACACACACATTTACACACTGATGGAGGGAGCTGCCATGCAAGGCGCCAACCAGCACCCATCAGGAGCAAGGGTGAAGTGTCTTGCTCAGGACACAACGGACGTGACGAGGTTGGTACTAGGTGGGATTTGAACCAGGGACCCTCGGGTTGCGCACGGCCACTCTTCCACTGCGCCACGCCGTCCCTAAAAAAAAACTCTTACATACCCCTTGGCATACCTTCAAGTACCCCCATTTGAGAACCACTGGACTATGGAATGCATTCTAATGTAAACGCTGCATTACAGTTGGATCTATGCAGGATTTTAGTAAATATTCCACGTCGGACGGAAATGCGCACTCTCCCCGGGTGATCTTGTCATTGACCGGCAAACCATGGCCGCGATACAATAGCACAAGGGAAGTAGGAAGTGGTGGGCTTGCATAAAGCCCTCACAACACCAGCCTCCATTCTGGCCCCGGGCAGCTCTGCAGGACCTCCGCTTTCCATAAAGCCCATACAGGCAGATCACTGGCCTCCCAGGGCCTGGCAGCCGTGAGGAGTCCATTCGGCGCTAAGCTGATTGTCTGTGCACAGCGAGCGTGCAGCGTGGCCAAGCACGGCCCATTTCCTCATTTCCCCCATGCTTCTTTTCAAGCGTCCAGGCAGGGAGGACCTTGACCGGGTAGAAAGAGTACAGAGTTGTTGTTTTTTTGGGGTGGGGGGACAATGTTGCAGGGGAGGGTGTTTGTACAATTGTAACATCAGAGATAGAAGGAACACAACATGGTGCACAACAAGAAAAGGGATATTTTCCAGATTTTTTTTTAATCCCCCCTTAGCACCACTATGCTACTCCTTGGGTTTAAAGAACATATTTAGGCCAAAATGCTCAGCTACAGTCCAATTTAATGGGTTGACGTTTCAGCTGGAGATGACACAAGAAAGTAGCAAAATAGTCCCCGCAGGAACAAAGTGGTACTACAAGAGAAAACACTGACTAAAACCTACTCCCCAATATTCTCATTTAACCTCCAAAGGCCTTAGTGGCCACAAGCGTGGACAGCACCTTTTAGCTCTTATTTCCAAAATGGTGTACACCAGTGGTTCTCGACTTTTTTTCAGTGATGTACCTTCTGTGAACATTTTTTTAATTCAAGTACCCCCTAATCAAAGCAAAGCATTTTTGGTTGGAAAAAAAAAGAGATAAAGAAGGAAAATACAGCACTATGTCATCAGTTTCTGATTTATTAAATTGTATAACAGTGAAAATATTGCTCATTTGTAGTGGTCTTTTTTGAACTATTTGGAAAAAAAGATATACAAATAACTAAAAACTTGTTGAAAAAAAAACAAGTGATTCAATTATAAATGAAGATTTCTACACATAGAAGTAATCATTAACTTATAGTGCCCTCTTTGGGGATTGTAAAAACCCTGTTTCCATATGAGTTGAGAAATTGTGTTAGATGTAAATACAAATGGAATACAATGATTTGCAAATCATTTTCAACCCATATTGAGTTGAATATGCTACCAAGACAACGTATTTGATGTTCAAACTGATAAACATTTTTTTTTTGTTGCAAATAATTATTAACTTTAGAATTTGATGACCGCAACACGTGACAAAGAAGTTGAGAAATGTGGCAATAAATACTGATAAAATTGAGGAATGCTCATCAAACACTTATTTGGAACATCCCACAGGTGTGCAGGCTAATTGGGAACAGGTGGGTGCCATGATTGGGTATAAAAGCAGCTTCCATGAAATGCTAAGTAATTCACAAATAAGGATGGGGTGAGGGTCACCACTTTGTAAGCAAATTGTCGAACAGTTTTACAACAACATTTCTCAACAAGCTATTGCAAGGAATTTATGGATTTTACCATCTACGGTCCGTAAAATCATCAAAATGTTCAGAGAATCCGGAGAAATCACTCCACGTAAGCGATGATATTACGGACTGTTGATCCCACAGGCGGTACTGCATCAAAAACAGACATCAGTGTGTAAAGGATATCACCACATGGGCTCAGGAACACTTCATAAAACCACTGTCAGTAACTACAGTTGGTTGATACATCTGTAAGTGCAAGTCAAAACTTTACTATGCAAAGCAAAACCCATTTATCAACAACACACAGGAACCCCGCTGGCTTCGCTGGGCTTGAGCTCATCTAAGATGGACTGATGCAAAGTGGAAAGGTGTTCTGTGGTCTGATGAGTCCACATTTCAAATTATATTTGGAAACTGTGGACGTGGTGTCCTGCGGAAAAAAGAGGAAAATAACCATCGGGATTGTTATAGGCACGAAGTTCAAAGGCCAGCATCTGTGATGGTATGGGGGTGTATTAGTGCCCAAGGCATGGGTAACTTACACATCTGTGAAGGCACCATTAATGCTGAATGGTCCATACAGGTTTTGGAGCAACATATGTTGTCATCCAAGCAACGTTATCATGGACGCCCCTGCTTATTTCAGCAAGGCAATGCCAAGCCACGTGTTACAACACCGTGGTTTCGCAGTAAAAGACTGTGGGTACTTTCCTGGCCCGCCAGTAGTCCAGACCTGTCTTCCATCGAAAATGTGTGGTGCATTATGAAGCGTAAAATACGACAGCGGAGACCCCGGACTGTTGAACGACTAAAGCTCTACATAAAACAAGAATGGGAAATAATTCCACTTTCCAAGCTTCAACAATTAGTTTCCTCAGTTCCCAAACGTTTATTGAGTGTTGTTAAAAGAAAAGGTGATGTAACACAGTGGTGAACATGCCCTTTCCCAACTACTTAGGCACGTGTTGCAGCCATGAAATTCTAAGTTAATTATTATTTGCAAAAAAAAAACAAAGTTTATGAGTTTGAACATCAGATATCTTGTCTTTGTTGTGTATTCAACTGAATATGGGTTGAAAAGGATTTGCAAATTGTATTCCGTTTATATTTACATCTAACACAATTTCCCAACTCATATGGAAACGGGGTTTGAAATAGAGATCCAACTGGTGACGGGGGCAGAGAAGAGGACTGTGGACAAACTAGTGAGCATCCTGGATGATGCCAGTCACCCTCTGCATAGCGTTATCAGTAGCCAGAGGAGCCTGTTCAGTGCTAGACTGCTTCATCCCAAGTGCAGGACTAATAGACTCAAAAACTCCTTTGTCCCACACGCCATTAGACTGTACAACTCCTCTCTGGGACGGGGGACGGGGGGTACAAGGATGACAGGGGATGCAAAACATTAACAGTGCAATACGTTTTCATAACATGGTCACTACTGCCTACTTTGTCTTGTTATATTCTTATTTTACTGTTATATTGTTATTCCCATTGTTTTTATTCTTTTTGTAATATTTCTCTATTTTGTTTCCTTTTAAACCCCCATTATTTACTTTTTACTTTTTTTAAATTGATCTCAACTCTACACTGCTGCTGGAATTTTAATTTTCCTGAAGGAACTCTCCTGAAGGAATCAATAAAGTACTATCTATCTATCTATCTCTCTATCTATCTGGATTCATGGACTTAATTCTAAACATTTCTTCACAAAAAAGTAAATGTTTAACATTAATATTTATGGAACATGTCCACAAAACTGAATATTGCATTGTTGCATTTCTTTCCACACTTTATGAACATACATTCATATTTTGTTAAAGTATTATTCAAAAAATATATTTATAAAGGATTTTTGAATACGGTAGTTGCTATTTTTATAATATTTTTAAAAATCTCACGTACCCCTTGGCATGCCTTCAAGTACACCCAGATGTACTCAGTGGCCTAGTGGTTAGAGTGTCCGACCTGAGATTGGTAGGTTGGGAGTTCAAACCCCGGCCAAGTCATACCAAAGACTTTAAAAAAAATGGGACCCATTGCCTACCTGCTTGGCACTCAGCATCAATTGGGGGTTAAATCATCATAAATGATTCCCGGGCGCGACACCGCTGCTGACCACTGCTCCCCTCACATCCCAGGGGGTGACCAAGGGGATGGGTCAAAAGTAGAGGACAAATTTCACCACACCTAGTGCGTGTGTGACAATCATTGGTACTTTAAGTACGCGTAACCCGATTTGAGAACCACTGGTGTACACTACTGAATTGGGGTCTTATGGCCTCTTATGTGGACATTTATACTGCTATCTGGTGGTATCAGAAGAGCATAACATACAATGGAATTTGGAAGAAAAAAAGGTTAGAAATAAAAATTAACATGTCACTACACGTGAAGTACATGTTTGTTACTTATGGACGAAGTACATCATATCAAAATATGATTTTTTGTTTTTATTCTAATTAAGGACCAATAAGTCTAAATAACAAAGATAATTAAAAAAATCACGTAAACAAACAGCTTGGGCCTTAAGAGGTTAAAGACATCATTATTTGATCAAAGCTCATTTATGCACTCATTAAAAATGATACCTTCTATTTTACTGTTATTCACTATAATAAAGCACTCATTGGAAATGTTAGGATATTGTATATTACTGTGTAGTAGTGTAAAAGTATGGTTAAACTTTATTTTGTTATTATTTATTACAATACTGCATGCATTAAATATAAAACAAAATGTTACTTTAATTAGGGTTTGTATACTCTAGCCTTTAAATAGACTCCCTTTTTAGACCAGTTGATCTGCCGTTTCTTTTCTTTTTCTCCTATGTCCCACTCTCCCTTGTGGAGGGGGTCCGGTCCGATCCGGTGGCCATGTACTGCTTGCCTGTGTATCGGCTGGGGACATCTCTGCGCTGCTGATCCGCCTCCGCTTGGGATGGTTTCCTGCTGGCTCCGCTGTGAATGGGACTCTCGCTGCTGTGTTGGATCCGCTTTGGACTGGACTCTAGCGACTGTGTTGGATCCATTATGGATTGAACTTTCACAGTATCATGTTAGACCCGCTCGACATCCATTGCTTTCCTCCTCTCCAAGGTTCTCATAGTCATCATTGTCACCGACGTCCCACTGGGTCATTATTGTCACTGATGTCCCACTGGGTGTGAGTTTCCCTTGCCCTTATGTGGGCCTACCGAGGATGTCGTAGTGGTTTGTGCAGCCCTTTGAGACACTAGTGATTTAGGGCTATATAAGTAAACATTGATTGATTGATTGATTGATAATGCACTCATCAAACGTCATGTTATTGTTACTCATTATAGTAGTGCATAAATCAAAAATGTAAAATATTGTATTATTACTTGTTAGTATGATGTACTCATTAGACACTATTTTATTATTATTTATTATGGTACTGCACGCATTAAATATGATAAAACACAGTTGTATTTTAATTAGGGGTAATGTACTCATCGATAGTCATAATTCTGCACGTATTGAAAGTGTAAAATAATATATTCTTATCATTAGTAAAATGTACAGACTATTTTATTATTTATCATCATAGTACTATACATATTAAAGATGTAAAACAATGTATTATTACTTATTAGTATAATGCACTAATTAAACACTATTTTATTATTATTTATTATAGTACTGCACGCATGAAATATGATCAAACACAGTTGTATTTTAATTAGGGGTAATTTACTCATCAAATGTCATTATAGTTCTGCACGTATTAAAAGGGTAAAATAATCTATCATTATCATTAGTTAAATGTACACATTAAACACTATTTTATTATTTATCATTGTAGTAGTGCACACATTCAAAATGTAAAACAACTATTAGTATAATTTACTCTTTAAACGCTATTTTATTAGTATTTATTAGAGCAATCCAAGCATTTCTTAATTTCCCATCCATCCATCATCTTCCGCTTATCCGAGGTCGGGTCGCGGGGGCAACAGCCTAAGCAGGGAAACCCAGACTTCCCTCTCCCCAGCCACTTCGTCTAGCTCTTCCCGGGGGATCCCGAGGCGTTCCCAGGCCAGCCGGGAGACATAGTCTTCCCAACGTGTCCTGGGTCTTCCCCGTGGCCTCCTACCGGTTGGACGTGCCCTAAACACCTCCCTAGGGAGGCGTTCGGGTGGCATCCTGACCAGATGCCCGAACCACCTCATTAATTTCCCCTCGGGGATTAATAAAGTATTTATGATCTGATCTGATTAAATATGATAAAACATAGTTGTATTTTAATCAAGATAATGTACTCATCAAACGTCATGGTTCTGCAGGTATTAAAAGTGTAAAGCTATTTATTATTACTCATTAGTACAATGTACACATTAAACACTGTTTTAGTATTATTCATTATAGTAGTGCACACATTAAAAATGTAAAACAATGTATTATTACTTATTAGTATAATGTACTCATTACAAACTAGTTTATTAGTATTTATAATAGCACTCCAAGCATTTCTTTATGTCCCCTTGGGGATTAACAAAGTATTTCTGATATGATCTGATTAAATATGATGAAACAAAGTGATATTTTAATTATGGTAATGTACTCATTAAACGTCATGGTATTACTATTCATGATAGTTCTGCATGCATTAAAAGTACATAACTATGTATCATTACTTAGTTATCTGGATAATGTAGTTATTAAATGCTATTATTATTCTTTAAATTAATGCATACATTCAGTGATAAGACATAATTAGTTATAATTTATCAGTGTAATGTAGTCATTATTTTTTCTCTATTATTAGTTTCAGTAATGCATGCACTAAAAGTGATCAAAAGTATTGGATTATTTATTATGACAATTCATGCATTAAAAATGATAAAATATAATTAATTTGTATTTCTTAAACGTTGTTGTATTATTATTTACTAGCTAATTCACTCATTAAATTTGACAGTATTTATATATATATATATATATATTATTATATTTAAAAATATATATATACATTTTTTATTATGTACTATTTCAAAGTGATACAATTTACTGTATTGGTATTTATTATGGTAATGTGCTCATTAAAACAGATTAAATATATTTGATTTGTATTTATTGTTAATATTTTCTGTGTGGTTTTTTGCCGTGTTACATTGAGGTGTCGTGGTAGATTGGGACATCAGGCAGAGGCAGACAGACAATAGACAACTGTCAGAGCCTTGGGAGGGAGGGTGGGCCACACGCACACGCACACGCACACGCACACAAGCACACACGCACACGCACACGCACACGCCCACACACACACACACACACACACACACACACACACACACACACACACTGCAGGTCAGTAATTGAGTGGGAGGAATACTCCCCCACCCCATCACTCAATGGCTGGCTTTCCCTCCCACTTCCATGCTGGTCGACCACATCATCCCTCAACAAGACCAATTTGTTGCCACGAGTTACAGCTGGGTCTGTGACAAAGTCAGCCGTCAATCAAAGCAGGAAAGGTCTGGGATTGGTCCATTTGTCTTTAAAAATATATATATATTTGCAGCTAAAAATAGTGCAGATAATTGACAAAAAAACTGTCTTGTAGGCAAGTCAAGTTGGGCAAATCAAGCGCTCCTTTTCTCCTGCAAGTGCTTCCCCTGAGCTCATTGCAAACAAACATGGCGTTTGAGAGGAATATATATATATATATATATATATATATGTATGTGTGGGAAAAATCACAAGACTACTTCATCTCTACAGAACTGTTTCATGAGGGGTTCCCTCCATCGTCAAGAGAAAAAAACAAAACAATCTCCTGATGATTGAGGGAACCCCTCATGAAACAGTTCTGTAGAGATGAAGTAGTTTTCCCACACATACATATTGCGCTCTACCACGGTATCGAGCACTATTCTCTGGATAATCCAATTAAGAGGGTTTTCCCGATGCCAATAATTTGGTATAAGCACTACGAAAAATTTCAATAATGGCTTTATTTTAACAGAAAATCTTACAATACATTAAACACCAACAGGCAAAGAACAATTTTACAAGGTTAAAATATAAATTAAAAGGGCAATAAACATATTGGGCTCTTCTTGTTGCACACAAAGGACAATTTACAATTTTCCATATTAAATATAGGCTGCCATAATCAAAGATTAGTTAGAATAAAGCAGAAAGTTTTATTGACAATATATTAAATTATCCCTTGTGTAATGTTCATATTGTTGTTACAGATGTTTATTAGGATAAGGTAAACATCAGTTCAGTATTTTAACATAAAAGTGTTTGATTGTGGGGCATTAAAAGCCACAAAATGCAACAGGTCCATCAGACCCACAAACACTGGCTGAGTAACAACAATATGAACCTTGCACAGAAAATTTCTCTGACAGTTTCTTCATCCCACAGGTATTATTCTTTTGTGTTTCCGCACCTGCGGTTCCCACACAAGGTCGCAACATTGTTTATCAACAATGTCTGCTCTCATTTTGTCGCACATTTGACGCTCTGATGTTCTGTGTACCTACACTCTGTCCTCCTCCTGTCTAGGCCTGCTGTGTGTGTGTGTGTGTGTGTGTGTGTGTGTGTGTGTAGTGTGTGTTACACATAACATTATTTTCCAGTGGACCCGGACATCTTATATATAATAGAAATGTGTAGGGGGGGTATATGGTGTGTGGTCATTAAATATGTATTCTGATATATGTTCTTCACAAAAAATGAGCCAAAGTCAGTGAGTCTCAGTTTGAAAAATTAATTAATTGTATCATTTTTCTTTTAACAATAAATAAAAACAGATCCCACAGACCCGAACACCACACAAGGGGGTTATTCATGATTTATGGTTGCCGCTCCTGGTCTGTGCTTTAGGAAAAATAAAATGATCAATTACTAATGAAGTACAAAGACAATCGGTATAAAATGGATGGATGGATGGAAGTACTAAAAACAAAACTATGGATAAATGTATCCAGATAAGCCATGTGGAAGGTAAAACACATTCATTAAAGATAAAACACAAAATATAGGAATTTGTTACAAAATTCTGTCATTTCACTTGCATTAGTTGACGCCAATTGGGCGGTCTTAACTCCGCTAATATCTGGCATCAAGCCAAGCAGCTGTGTGCGCGTCTACGTATCTACATTTTATGTATCTACAATCCATATGAGTTGGGAAATTGTGTTAGATGTAAATACAAATGGAATACAATGATTTGCAAATCATTTTCAACCCATATTGAGTTGAATATGCTACCAAGACAACGTATTTGATGTTCAAACTGATAAACATTTTTTTTTTGTTGCAAATAATCATTAACTTTAGAATTTGAAGCCAGGAACACGTGGCAAAGAAGTTGGGAAAGGTGGCAATAAATACTGGTAAAGTTGTGGAATGCTCATCAAACACTTATTTGGAACATCCCACAGATGTGCAGGCTAATTGGGAAGAGGTGGGTGCCATGATTGGGTATAAAAACAGCTTCCCAAAAATTTTTGGGATTTTAACATATTCGGTCCATAATATCATCAAAATGTTCAGAGAATCTGGAGAAATTACTCCACGTAAGCGGCATGGCCGGAAACCAACATTGAATGACCGTGACCTTCGATCCCTCAGACGGCACTGTATCAAAAACCGGCATCAATCTCTAAAGGATATCACCAAATGGGCTTAGGAACACTTCAGAAAACCACTGTAACTAAATACAGTTGGTCGCTACATCTAAAAGTGCAAGCTAAAGCTCTACAATGCAAAGCGAAAACCATTTATCAACAACATTCAGAAACGCCGCCGGCTTCTCTGGGCCCGAGATCATCTCAGGTGGACTGATGCAAAGTGGAAAAGTAGTCTGTGGTTTGACGAGTCAATATTTCAAATTGTTTTTGGAAATATTAAACACTGTGTCATCCAGACAAAAGGGAAAGGGAACCATCCAGACTGTTATTGACGCAAAGTTCAAAAGCCAGCATCTGTGATGGTATGGGGGTGCATTAGTGCCCAAGGCATGGGTAACTTACACATCTGTGAAGGCACCATTAAAGCTGAAAGGTACATGCAGGTTTTGGAACAACATAGGCTGCCATCTAAGTGCCGTCTTTTTCATGGACGCCCCAGCTTATTTCAGCAAGACAATGCCAAGCCACATTCAACACGTGTTACAACAGTGTGGCTTCGTAAAAAAAAGAGTGCGGGTACTTTCCTGGCCCGCCTGCAGTCCAGACCTGTCTCCCATCGAAAATGTTTGGCGCATTATGAAGCGTAAAATACGACAGCGGCGACCCCGGACTGTTGAACGACAGAATCTCTACATAAAACAAGAATGGGTAAGAATTCCACTTTCAAAGCTTCAACAATTTCCTCAGTTCCCAAACATTTATTGAGTGTTGTTAAAAGAAAAGGTGATTTAACACAGTGGTGAACATGCCCTTTCCCAACTACTTTGGCACGTGTGGTAGCCATGAAATTCTAAGTTAATTATTATTTGCAAAAAAAAAATCTAAAATCTTGTTTTTGTAGTGCATTCAACTGAATATGGGTTGAAAAGAATTTGCTGATAATTGTTTTATGTTTATTTTTACATCTAACATAACTTCCCATTTCATATGGAAACGAAGTTTGTACATCAACTGGTACCAGCTGTATGCATGCAAACCTTTGTTCTTCTGGGGTCGTCACCCACATCTGCGGTCCTCTCCAAGGTTTCTAATAGTCATTCACATTGACATCCCACTGGGTTCTGAGTATTTCCTTGCCCTTATGTAGGTTCTGAACTGAATATGTCGTTGTGGCTTGTACAGCCCTTTGAGACGCTTGTGATTTAGGGCTATATCAATAAACATTGATTGATTGATGACGGTTCCACGCTGGAAATCACTGAGAGTGGCCCATTCTTTCACAAACGTTTGTTGAAACAGTCTCCAAGCCTAAGTGCTTGATTTTATACACCTGTGGCGGGGCCAAGTGATTAGGACACCTGATTCTGATCATTTGGACAGGTGTATATATAAATAAACATTGATTGTTTAGTATCGCAATACTATACTAATACCGGTATATCGTAAAATCCTGGTATATACTAGGGGTGTAACGGTACGTGTATTTGTATTGAACCTTTTCGGTACAAGGGTTTCGGTTCAGTTCGGCGGTGTACCGAACGAGTTTCCACACGGACATATTAAGTAGCGCACCACAGGTTGTGTAAAGAATGCAGAGCGAGGCACAACACAGGGCAGGCTAGCAGTGACCGGGCTAGGACAACATGCAAAAGCCAGAGCCGGAAGACCCTCCTGCCTCGTTAACATCTCCCGTTTGGGAACACTTTGGCTGCGCGGCGCGATTATACAATGGAGGACGGATGTTTTGCCGGCATTGTTCAGCAGCAGTAGGGTACGCTTCTGCCAACACGTCAAACATGCTAACTCCTTTGAAGCGGCACCACTGCGTTCAAGCAGCCTCTCCTCGGCCAGCCAGGCAGGGCTGAAGCAATAACAAATGTTTTTATAGCAGCAGATTTAAGACCATCAATCCATCCGTTTTCTACCGCTTGTCCCGTTCAACGTCACAGGGGGTTGCTGTATTGCATTAAACACTAGATTTTGACCCACTTCTATGGTGGAAGAAAAAAGCCCATATATCCTCTTACTGCCAAGTTAGCCAGGCTGAGGGGGGGTGTTGATGAACGTGGACCCCAAACTTAAACAAGTTGAAAAACTTATTGGGGTGCTACAATTTAGTGGTCAAATGTACGGAATATGTACTGTACTGTGTAAATCTACAAATGAAAGTCTCAATCAATCAATCAATCAATCCAAAAAAGCACTTTATATGCAGAAAGGTTTTGTTAAAAAAACATTCTGAGCCTTGTGTTATTTAGTTTTTATTTTTTATATGTTGACCACATTAACCTTGGCAATGGACCCTGTATGTATATGTATGTTATGCCATTGTTTACAAATTTGGTAAATAAATAACCAAAAAAAATGTATATTTTGTGGTTTTCTTACTGTACCAAAAATGAACCGAACCATGACCTGTAAACCGAGGTACGTACCGAACTGAAATGTTTGTGTATCGTTACACCCCTAGTATATACTCTGTGCTATTTGCAGAAAAAATTCTGCAAACATTTAGCGAAGAGTGGTACTAAATTTTCGCGCATTAACACATCGAACTTCATCAGCCACCTGAAACGCCAGCATCAATATGCGGGTGTTTTCAAAGCATACAGTGGGGCAAACAAGTATTTAGTCAGCCACCGATTGTGCAAGTTCTCCCACTTAAAATGATGACAGAGGTCTGTAATTTTCATGATAGGTACACTTCAACTGTGAGAGACAGAATGTGTAAAAAAAAATCCAGGAATTCACATTGTAGGAATTTTAAAGAATTTATTTGGAAATTATGGTGGAAAATAAGTATTTGGTCAACCATTCAAAGCTCTCACTGATGGAAGGAGATTTTGGCTCAAAATCTCACGATACATGGCCCCATTCATTCTTTCCTTAACACGGATCAATCGTCCTGTCCCCTTAGCAGAAAAACAGCCCCAACGCATAATGTTTCCACCCCCATGCTTCACAGTAGGTCTGGTGTTCTTGGGATGCAACTCAGTATTCTTCTTTCTCCAAACACGACGAGTTGAGTTTATACCATAATGGATACATGGACGATACAGCAGAGGATTGGGAGAATGTCATGTGGTCAGATGAAACCAAAATAGAAATTTTTGGTATAAACTCAACTCGTCGTGTTTGGAGGAAGAAGAATACTGAGTTGCATCCCAAGAACACCACACCTACTATGAAGCATGGGGGTGGAAAAATCATGCTTTGGGGCTGTTTTTCTGCTAAGGGGACAGGACGATTGATCCGTGTTAAGGAAAGAATGAATGGGGCCATGTATCGTGAGATTTGAGCCAAAATCTCCTTCCATCAGAGAGAGTTTTGAATGGTTGACCAAATACTTATTTTCCACCATAATTTACAAATAAATTCTTTAAAATTCCTACAATGTGAATTCTTTGATTTTTTCCTCCCATTCTGTCTCTCACAGTTGAAGTGTACCTATGATGAAAATTACAGACCTCTGTCATCATTTTAAGTGGGAGAACTTGCACAATCGGTGGCTGACTAAATCATTTTTTGCCCCACTGTATAATACCACTGCTAAAAAAGCTACCGCAAAACTGGTTTGCCATGTCTTTCTAGAAGTTCTTCTTGTCTTTAGTCTGTGTAGCCTTCACATCAGAGCTCAAGTCAACCAAACCGAAGCGGAGTTCACTTGAAGCACACTGCCACCGGCTTGGTGCATCAGGGTTCAGGAGACCGTGTTTACACTTGACCAAAAAATAAAAATCACACTAGCTGAACAAAGGCACTAGAGTTCAGTTTAACGGAACCGAACATGGCAAGTGGGAACGCACCTACCCTGCCTGGGTCCAAAATAACGATTGCACACACACACACACACTATATATAAGGCCTTCGATTTCACACACACACACACAAAAAAAAGCAATAAAATTCAGAAAATGAAAATCTCCTATCAGGCAACACTGAGATGAAGCTGCTGAGAAAGAGAATAGAAAGCAAGTGAATAGTGAACAGTTAGATATCATCCCTTCATTTTAAAGAGTGTGTGTCATGATTGAGCGCTGTGGATGAACGTGTGTGTGTGTGTGAGTGTGTGTGTGTGTGTGTGTGTGTGTGTGTGTGTGTGTGTGTGTGTGTGTGTGTGTGTGTGTGTGTGTGTGTGTGTGTGTGTGTGTGTGTGTGTGTGTGTTTGCGCGCATGTGTGTGTTTGCATTCCGGCCCTCGCCAACCATTTGACACAAAATAAACACAGCTCAATCTCCCGGCCTGTGATTGCTGCTCCCGTGTCAAGATAAGTCGGAGCTGGTCAGTGGCGGCGGTGATCCACAAACCCCCCCATCGCTTGACAACAGAAATGTGGGGGGAGACGCCGAGATTCAACGTGCGTCATACTTTCAACTAATGTCGCAAATGTCAGATTTGGTGGTCCGAAGAAAATGCTCATGAAATATTTGTCAGATTTCGGACAAAACACAGTATTTCTAAAACCTAAAACCAGTGAAGTTGGCATGTTCTGTAAATCGTAAATAAAAACAAAATAAAATGATTTGCAAATCTTTAGATTTGCAAATCCAATGGCCTTCCCAATGTCCTGACTTAAACATGTGGACAATGCTGAAGAAACAAGTCCATGTCAGAAAACCAACACATTTAGCTGAACTGCACCAACTTTGTCAAGATGAGTGTGTCAAAAATTCAAGTAGAAGCTTGCCAGAAGCTTGTGGATGGCTACCAAAAGTTCCTTATTGCAGTGAAACTTGCCAAGGGACATCTAACCGAATATTAACATTGCTGTATGTATACTTTTGACCCAGCAGACTTGGTCACATTTTTCAGTAGACCCATAATAAATTCATAAAAGAACCAAACTTAATGAATGTTTTTTGTGACAAGTATGTGTTCCAATCACTCTAACACAGAAAAAAAAAGAGTTGTAGAAATTATTGGAAACTCAAGACAGCCATGACATTATGTCCTTCACTTTTGCCCACAACTGTATATTGCATATATACAGTGGGGCAAAAAAGTATTTAGTCAGCCACCGATTGTGCAAGTTCTCCCACTTAAAATGATGACAGAGGTCTGTAATTTTCATCATAGGTACACTTCAACTGTGAGAGACAGAATGTGAAAAAAATCCAGGAATTCACATTGTAGGAATTTTTAAGAATTTATTTGTAAATTATGGTGGAAAATAAGTATTTGGTCACCCATTCAAAAATCTCACTGATGGAAGGAGGTTTTGGCTCAAAATCTCACGATACATGGCCCCATTCATTCTTTCCTTAACACGGATCAATCGTCCTGTCCCCTTAGCAGAAAAACAGCCCCAAAGCATGATGTTTCCACCCCCATGCTTCACAGTAGGTGTGGTGTTCTTGGGATGCAACTCAGTATTCTTCTTCCTCCAAACACGACGAGTTGAGTTTATACCAAAAAGTTATATTTTGGTTTCATCTGACCACATGACATTCTCCCAATCCTCTGCTGTATCATCCATGTATCCATTTTGGTATAAACTCAACTCGTCGTGTTTGGAGGAAGAAGAATACTGAGTTGCATCCCAGGGCTGTGATAGACTTACCATACCTCCTCTTTTCACCGGTTCTGTCCTCTTTTGCGGGGCTGTCCGGGTGGAGTTTCTTAAATGCCTCAAATGTCCGGCATTGTAAGTTAGGGTTGTGTGTATTTGCAATGTACGTTCAGGGTTAAGAAGGGCTTAAAACCAAAACAAATTGTGCACGCAGCAACATTCGTGAGGGATGGGCAGAGACAGAGAGAGCGAGAGAGTTATGATAAACGCGCATGCGTCGCCAGGCTCTGCTTTTTACCCATAGATTTATCAGATTTTATTTTTTATTATCCATAGCAGGGGTGTCAAAAGTGTGCCCCGGCAGCCATTTGCGGCCCACAGCTAGTGTTTTAAAGGCCGACGGCACATTCTAAAAATAATATTAAAATAAAAGCATAAACAAAAGTGAAATAAAAAAAAGCTTAAAGGCTAAATGTAATTTAGAAAAAGTTGCATTGTTGACTAATTATACAAAGCTGTTTTTTTTTATCTCAAACTATCATTGTTCAAAACAAAATATTAAATCAAAATCAATGTTATTATGAATTATTGACTTATTAAAGGTTCCGATTACTTCACATCAAATATTCTACAAAGAAAAATATTTTAGGTGGAAGATTTTGCAAATTTGGTAAATAAATAACCAAAAAATGTATATATATTTTTTTTCTTACTGTACTGAAAATGAACCGAACCGTGACCTCTAAACCGAGGTATGTACCGAACCCAAATTTTTGTGTACCGTTACACCCCTACAAATCCCTATTGTTTACCGCAGAACTATATTGCGACAGACATTTACGCCATGTTTGATGGATGTAATAAATGCTATCAGCTGACAACAGTCTTTGTGTCCATATCTATATTTGTGTAATAGTACAGGTAACCCACGCTATGGTCCGGTTTTGTTTATTTTTCGTTAAATTTTGTGGGAGTGAAGAGAACAACTTTTTTCCTCTTAAAGTTGCTTTTTTGCTTTTCATCACAAACATTTTATGGTAAACAATACTATAACACTTTTATTTCAAGTTAACATTTATTAAACAACACTTTCTAATGATAAATTATCTTTTGTATACTTTAATTACTTGTATACATCAGTGCTTCTCACCAGTGCTTTGGCAAACAACAGGCGGTGACTCACATTGTGGATATTTTAAAACTCAAATACAGTATCATTTATTTTTTTAAAGTACATTAAAATGCATTTAGAATTTGAGGTATTGTTATATAATATGTACCAACACATAAAACAAGTTTAATGATTATGTCAGGATCTTTTTTCTTTTTTTTTAACCCACAAACAGACAAAAAGAACACATTGTCTGCAGAGTTGTTTTTTTTTGTTTGTTTTTTTTAGAAAAATAAGAGTGCAGTCTTTGCAGACACATAAAGAAAAATTCTTATTGAAAATATTTACAATTTTAACAATGCCTTTTCTGTTTGAATTTGTGGGTGTGTGGATTCTCCCGGTCGGGACCAATACAGTCACATTGACGTTCTCTGGGTGCCTGCAAGTCCGCATTGCCCTAGCTTGATGCTAATATATATTTGCTTTGATCTTGACATGCTATTGATAAGCATTAATGAATTTACATGCCGATTTTCACATCTCCAAATTTGTTAATGGCGCACATTACAATCACACATCTGGTGCGTAAATAGTACAATATTTACAGTATTAACACTTTATAGGGCACAGCACACCATAAACTACATACTATTTTCATCTGACACAGTGTTGTTCAAGTTTTTTTGAGCCAAGGCATATCTTTTGCGTTGAAAAAAATGTGGGGGCACACCACTAACAGAAATTATTAAAAAACGGAACTAAGTTGACAGTAAAAAGTCGTTGTCGCAATTGTTGGATATGACTTTAAACCACAACCAAGCATGCATCAATATAGCTCTTGTCTCTAAGTAGGTGTACTGTCGCCACCTGTCACATCACGCCCTGACTTATTTTGAGTTTTTTGCTGTTTTTTGTGTGTGAAGTGTTTTAGTTCTTGTCTTGCGCTCCTATTTTGGTGGCTTTTTGTCTTTTTTTGGTATTTTCCTGTAGCAGTTTCCTGCTTCCGTTGAGCGCTATTTACCACACCTGCTTTGTTTTAGCAATCAAGACAAGTTGTTTTTATCCTTCTTTGTGGGGACATTGTTGATTGTCATGTCACATTCGTATTTACATTTGTCTTCCAGCATTTTGTTTTTGTTTACTTAGTAGCGAGTTCAGTTTTAGTTTTGTTTTGCATAGCCTTCCTTAAGCTTCAATGCATTTTCTTAGGGGCACTCACCTTTTGTTTATTTTTGGTTTAAGCAAACACATTTTTTTTACCTTCACCCTGCCTCCCACTGTTTCCGACATCTACAATGCAATTAGCTACTGGCTGCCACGCACTGATATGGAAGAGAATTCCGCGGCTACTCTGCCAAGCTCTAGACAGCACCAACACTCAAAAACAACAGATCATTTTCAGACTATAATTACTGGTTTGCAAAACATATTTTTAACCCAAATAGGTGAAATTAGATAATCTAGTCTGCCGCGGCACAGTGGTTGAAAAACACTGATCCAACATATTGGACGTGCATCTGTGATTACAGCTTAAGGTCATACCTGCAAATGATTTTAAGTAAGATGGAACAAGATATAACAACTGGACAGCAGTTATAATAATCAGCTCATTTTTAAATGGTTCAATAAAAAATTAGATGTTATTATTAACATCTAAACCTCTATGAAAAGTAAAAACAAAGGACCCAGATTTCCCTCGCCCGGACGCGGGTCACCGGGGCCCCCCTCTGGAGCCAGGCCCAGAGGTGGGGCACGATGGCGAGCGCCTGGTGGCCGGGCCTGTACCCATGGGGCCCGGCCGGGCACAGCCCGAAGAGGCAACGTGGGTCCCCCCTCCAATGGGCTCACCACCCATAGCAGGGGCCATAGAGGTCGGGTGCATTGTGAGCTGGGCGGCAGCCGAAGGCAGGGCACTTGGCGGTCCGATCCTCGGCTACATAAGCTCGCTCTTGGGACGTGGAACGTCACCTCACTGGGGGGAAAGGAGCTTGAGCTAGTGCGCGAAGTAGAGAAATTCCGGCTGGATGTAGTCGGACTCATTTCGACGCACAGCAAGGGCTCTGGAACCAGTTCTCTTGAAAGGGGCTGGACTCTCTTTCACTCTGGCGTGGCCGGCAGTGACAGGCGACGGGCTAGGGTGGCAATTCTGGTTGCCCCCCGGCTTAAAGCCTGCACGTTGGAGTTCAACCCAGTGGACGAAAGGGTAGCCTCCCTCCGCCTTCGGGTGGGGGGGACGGGTCCTGACTGTTGTTTGCGCTTACGCACCAAACGACAGTTCAGAGTACCCACCCTTTTTGGGTACACTCGAGGGAGTACTGGAGAGTGCTCCCCCGGGTGATTCCCTTGTTCTGCTGGGGGACTTCAACGCTCATGTTGGCAACGACAGTGAAACCTGGAGAGGCGTGATTGGGAAGAATGGTCGCCCGGATCTGAACCCGAGTGGTGTTTTGTTATTGGACTTCTGTGCCCGTCACAGTTTGTCCATAACAAACACCATGTTCAAACATAACGGTGTCCATATGTGCACTTGGCACCAGGACACCCTAGGCCGCAGTTCCATGATCGACTTTGTAGTTGTGTCATCGGATTTGCGGCCTCATGTTTTGGACACTCGGGTAAAGAGAGGGGCGGAGCTTTCTACCGATCACCACCTGGTGGTGAGTTGGCTGCGATGGTGGGGGAGGATGCCGGACAGACCTGGCAGGCCCAAACGCATTGTGAGGGTTTGCTGGGAACGTCTGGCAGAGTCTCCTGTCAGAGAAAGTTTCAATTCCCACCTCCGGAGGAACTTTGAACATGTCACGAGGGAGGTGCTGGACATTGAGTCGGAGTGGACCATGTTCCGCACCTCTATTGTTGAGGCGGCTGATTGGAGCTGTGGTCGCAAGGTAGTTGGTGCATGTCGTGGCGGTAATCCTTGAACCCGCTGGTGGGCACCAGCGGTGAGGGATGCTGTCAAGCTGAAGAAGGAGTCCTATCGGGTTCTTTTGGCTCATAGGACTCCAGAGGCAGTGGATAGGTACCGACAGGCCAAGCGGTGTGCAGCTTCAGCGGTCACAGAGGCAAAAACTCGGACATGGGAAGAGTTTGGGGAAGCCATGGAAAATGACTTCCGGATGGCTTCGAAGCGATTCTGGACCACCATCCGCCGCCTCAGGAAGGGGAAGCAGTGCACTGTCAACACCGTGTATGGTGCGGATGGTGTTCTGCTGACCTCAACTGCGGATGTTGTGGATAGGTGGAAGGAATACTTTGAAGACCTCCTCAATCCCACCAACACGTCTTCCTATGAGGAAGCAGTGCCTGGGGAATCTGTGGTGGACTCTCCTATTTCTGGGGCTGAGGTTGCTGAGGTAGTTAAAAAGCTCCTCGGTGGCAAGGCCCCAGGGGTGGATGAAACCCGCCCAGAGTTCCTTAAGGCTCTGGATGCTG
Source organism: Nerophis ophidion (assembly GCF_033978795.1). NCBI lineage: Eukaryota > Metazoa > Chordata > Actinopteri > Syngnathiformes > Syngnathidae > Nerophis > Nerophis ophidion. The sequence goes on along the minus strand of NC_084619.1, from coordinate 51,827,734 downwards.
TGGGGCTGTCTTGGTTGACAATACTCTGCAGCATCGCGTGGACATCGGGGGCGTACGTACCTCTGGATTGGCAGACCGGGGTGGTGGTCCCTCTCTTTAAGAAGGGGGACCGGAGGGTGTGTTCCAACTATCGTGGGATCCCACTCCTCAGCCTTCCCGGTAAGGTTTATTCAGGTGTACTGGAAAGGAGGCTACGCCGGATAGTCGAACCTCGGATTCAGGAGGAACAGTGTGGTTTTCGTCCTGGTCGTGGAACTGTGGACCAGCTCTATACTCTCGGCAGGGTTCTTGAGGGTGCATGGGAGTTTGCCCAACCAGTCTACATGTGCTTTGTGGACTTGGAGAAGGCATTCGACCGTGTCCCTCGGGAAGTCCTGTGGGGAGTGCTCAGGGAGTATGGGGTATCGGACTGTCTTATTATGGCAGTCCGATCCCTGTACGATCAGTGTCAGAGCTTGGTCCGCATTGCTGGCAGTAAGTCGGACACGTTTCCAGTGAGGGTTGGACTCCGCCAAGGTTGCCCTTTGTCACCGATTCTGTTCATAACTTTTATGGACAGAATTTCTAGGCGCAGTCAAGGGATTGAGGGGTTCCGGTTTGGTGGCCGCGGGATTAGGTCTCTGCTTTTTGCAGACGATGTGGTCCTGTTGGCTTCATCTGACCGGGATCTTCAGCTCTCACTGGATCGGTTCGCAGCCGAGTGTGAAGCGGCCGGAATGACAATCAGCACCTCCAAATCCGAGTCCATGGTTCTCTCCCGGAAAAGGGTGGAGTGCCATCTCCGGGTTGGGGAGGAGACCCTGCCCCAAGTGGAGGAGTTCAAGTACCTAGGAGTCTTGTTCACGAGTGGGGGAAGAGTGGATCGTGAGATCGACAGGCGGATCGGTGCGGCATCTTCAGTAATGCGGACGTTGTACCGATCTGTTGTGGTGAAGAAGGAGCTGAGCCGGAAGGCAAAGCTCTCAATTTACCGGTCGATCTACATTCCCATCCTCACCTATGGTCATGAGCTGTGGGTCATGACCGAAAGGATAAGATCACGGGTACAAGCGGCCGAAATGAGTTTCCTCCGCCGTGTGGCGGGGCTCTCCCTTAGAGATAGGGTGAGAAGCTCTGTCATCCGGGAGCAACTCAAAGTAAAGCCGCTGCTCCTCCACATCGAGAGGAGCCAGATGAGGTGGTTCGGGCATCTGGTCAGGATGCCACCCGAACGCCACCCGAGGGAGGTGTTTAGGGTACGTCCAACCGGTAGGAGGCCACGGGGAAGACCCAGGACACGTTGGGAAGACTATGTCTCCCGGCTGGCCTGGGAACGCCTCAGGATCCCCCGGGAAGAGCTAGACGAAGTGGCTGGGGAGAGGGAAGTCTGGGCTTCCCTGCTTAGGCTGCTGCCCCCGCGACCCGACCTCGGATAAGCGGAAGAAGATGGATGGTTGGATGTTATTATTAAAATAATTAATATTTATTAATCCACCAAAGTGCTGAAAATTGGTACCATTGAATACCAGGAATTTGTACCGTATTGGTTTAAAGTTGAAGTGAAGTGAATTATATTTATATACCGCTTTTCTCTAGTGACTCAAAGCATAGTGAAGCCCAATATCTTTTTTTTGTGCAAATATATTTTATTAGATTTTACAGTTAAAATGACAAACAGTCACATCCACTCATACACACACACATACACACTTGAGGAGAGAGGTGCACATGAACTTTAACAACTCAAGGTTTACAGTACAGACATTATTAGAAAATATACCCATATATTGTATATATATATATATACACATACACACACACATATATATGTCCATACATATATATATATATACATATATATCCATCCATCCCGCTGCGGCTCACGATCAGCAGGCTATCGAGATCACAGCAAAATAGATGAACATACCTCGGCATCAAGGATCCTCAGGAAGTGTTCACAAGATCACCTCCCGAGGGCCTGTCCACCGTACACACTTAGAGGGGAAAAAAAAGGAAAAGTTACAGGGCTTGATCAATACAAAACAATAATCACAAAAAAAAAAAAAACTGAACAAAAAAGCAAGTAAACCATGACAAAACCATATCAGAAGTGACACAAGAAAAACAAATGTAGTGTTGAATCAGTACAAAAGATAATAAAAATAAAAATAAAAAATAAAAAAGGAATACAACTACAAAAAAATGGCAGTTTAGTTTTCCTTTAAATGTCTATAAGTTATGCTTCAATATATGTCAGTAAAGGTTTCCAGGTTAATTCCCATTTATTCATATTTGTAGAGTTTATAAATCTTATTTTTTCAAGAGTCATTACATTCACAAGTTCATTTAACCAGTTCCTGAAGTTGGGTGCAGATAGAGTATTCCAGTCTCTGAGAATGAGTCTTTTGGCTAAAACCGTCCCAAGCAGCAACACAGTTCTAATATGTTTTGGAAGCTTTTGTGTTTCTGAAGACCACCCAAATAAAATCATATCCCTATCAGGGACAATTTTTCTCTGATATACCCCCGAGTAAAAAAAGAAAATGCTGGACCAAAATGATTGAATAATTGGACATCCCCAAAACGAGTGAGACAATGATCCTTCAGCAGATTTACATTTATCACAAAGTGGAGATGTATCCGGATAAAATTTGTGTAATAAAACTTTAGAATAGTAAAAACGATGAATCACTTTAAACTGTATGAGCCTATGTCTGCTGTTAATTGAGCACTTGTGAATTTGAGAGAGTGTCTGTTCCCATTGCTGATTGGGTATTGTTGTTCTTAGTTCCTGTTCCCATGCTCTTTTAACACTGTCTGCTGATGTCATAGACATAATGAAGCAGCTGACAAATTTAGCGATAGACTTTTTACTTGTGGGTGGTAAATTTAATAGTTCTAAAAGAGGATGTTTTTCATTTACCAACTGAGACTTTGAAATGTTTTCTTTAATAAATGTTTTTACCTGCAAATAGCAAAACCAACTGAATTGGGACAAATTGAATTTGATTCGCAATTGCTGAAATGACACAAGACTGTCCTCGACATAAATGTCTTTTATGCATTTAATTCCATTTGAGTACCAGTCAAAAAATGTTTTATCTGTTATCGATGGAATAAATGCATGATTGTGATATATTGGTGAATACATAGTTACATTGGAAATATTCAATTGTTTTTTAATTTGAGAAAGAATTTTGATAGAATTTCGTACTACAACACTATGACTTATTGATTTAATTGAAGAGACTGGTTTAGTAAAAAGTAACGATAGCAATGATGTATAAGGTTTCACTAATGACTGCAGTTCCAATTTCAGCCATAAGGGAGCAGAATTAAGAGATTCATTATTTGGGGACCCCATCTTCCAATAGGTCAATGCGTTCAGATTTGATGCCCAATAATAATTTTTGAACATTGGAAGACCCAGTCCCCCTTCCTCTGTAGATCTAAATAAGTGCTTTTTGGATATTTTGCGTTTTTTACATCCCCACACAAAATCTAGAACTAAAGATTCAAGTTTTTTGAAAAAATCTACAGGAATTACAATTGGTAAATTTTGAAAAAGATAAATAAATTTGGGCAGAGTGATCATTTTAATAGCATTCACCTTGCCTAACATAGAGAGAGGTAGGGTCTTCCAATACTCAATACACACTTTCAGTTTCTCAAAGGCTTCAATAAAGTTCAACTTTAGTAATGATTCATAATTTTTAGATATTTTTAAGCCAAGATAGGATATGTAATTTTCTGCGACTTTAACTGGATTTTGACTGATCTCAATGTTATCTCCTAGGAACATAAGCTCACTTTTGGACCAGTTTATTTTATAACCAGATATTCTACCAAAAGAGTCTACATATTCTAAAAGAAGTGGTAGTGCAACTCCTGGCTCAGTGAGTGTAACAAGTACATCATCTGCATAAAGGGAGATGAGACTCTCTGATGAGCCCACTGAAAATCCTTTAATATTAGAGTTCATTCTTAAACCAATAGCCAGTGGTTCGAGGGCCAAATTGAAGAGTAAGGGCGAAAGGCAGTCACCCTGTCTCACACCGCGATGTAATTCAAAACTATCCGATATTACATTATTAGTTATGACATATGATTTTGGTGCAGAATAAATTATTTTAACCCATTTTATAAAATTTTCTCCCAATCCAAATAATTTGAGAACATGAAAAAGATAAGCCCACTCAATTGAATCAAAAGCTTTATGAGCATCCAGAGTCAGGACGGCAGCCTTTTTGTTTCCTGTGCAGTCTGAGTACAATACGTTCAGTAATCTCCGTACATTGCCAAAAGAAGGTCTGTCCGGGATGAAACCGACCTGATCTGGGTGAATAATTTCTGTTATGTGGTTGCTTAACCTTGTTGCGAGTACCTTAGTTAGAATCTTATGGTCTAAATTGAGCAGGGAGATAGGTCTATAATTGGCTGGATCAAGTGGATTTTTTCCCTTTTTTGGTATTATACATATATGGGCTTCATACAAAGAACTTGGAAGTTTGTTGTTCACAAAAGAATCATTTAACATTCTAAGTATTATAGGGGATAGTATTTCACTGAAAGCTTGATAAAACTCCGCACCAAATCCATCTGGACCAGGACTTTTATTCAAGGAGAAAGATTTCAGTGCTTTTTGCAGTTCTTCAGTTGAAATAGTGTTGTCTAAAGAATTCTAATTATTTGGACTCAGTTGAGGTAAGTTTAATGAGGTAAAAAAATCATTTAAATCATTAACCGATATAGCTGAATTAGATTGATATAATTCTGAATAAAAGTCTTTGAAGACATTATTGATATCCTTTAAATCTGTACATGTTTCACCTGTTTTTGAGCATATTTTGTGAATAGCAGCTTTGGCTTGATCTCCTTTGAGCTGTCTAGATAGAAGTTTTTGTGGTTTATCGGATATTTCAAAATGTTTTTGTTTATTTTTCAGCAGGAGTTTAGATACTTCCCCATGAAGAAGAGAGTTGTATTCATTTTTCAGTTTCAGCATCTTATTGTAATCAGACTGCAAAAGAGAATTTATATGAATTTTTTCCATTTCTTTAATTTCTTATTCTGATTCTCTCTGCCTTTTTCTTGTTTCTCTTTGTTTTGAGATTTCAAATGAAATGATATATCCTCTCACAGTAGCTTTAAGAGCTTCCCACAATGTGGAGTCTGAGACCTCTCCGTTATCATTCACCTCAATAAAATCTTGGATAATCTTGTTTATATACTCTTTAAAATCTTCATATAATAATAGTTGTGGATTAAATCTCCATTTTTGTTTGATTTTAAGGAGATCAGTTTGAATCTGCAAACTCACAGGACTGTGATCTGAGATTATTCTACTATGGTACTCAGGATTACTGACATTGGAGAGGGAAGAGCCTTCCACTAAAAAGTAATCAATTCTCGTGTAGGAATTGTGTACAGTAGAGTAAAATGAATACTCCCTTTTCTTAGGGTGTTTTACTCTCCATATGTCTATGATATTTCTTGATCTCATAAGATTATTAATAGTTTTAGTTGAGTTAGCAATTACATGAGATTTAGTTGACAATCTATCTAAAGTGGGGTCCAAAAGGCAGTTAAAATCACCACCAATGTAGATATGAGAGGAGCTATCATCAGGAAGTAGACCAAAGACTCGATGATAAAAGTTTGAGTCATCAGTGTTTGGTCCATAGATATTCAAAAAAGTTACTGGATAGGATGTAATATGACCATTCAATAAAATAAATCTCCCATTAGGGTCAATTATTTTTGATGTAAGTATGAAAGGCACATTTTTATGAAATAAAATAGCTACACCTCTAGCTTGTGAAGTAAAGGGTGCGTGATAAACCTGAGATATCCAGCTTGTTTTAAGTTTGTGTTGGTTGTCTTTACAGAGATGTGTTTCTTGTAAGAATACAACATCTGCTTTTAATGAATTTAAATGTGAAAAAACCTTCCCTGCTTTAATATTTTTGGCTAAGCCCCTAACATTCCATGAAACTAGTGTGATTTTTTTCTTACAAGTTGACATTATGGTGTTTTAGTTTTTTTTTTTTTTTTTTTTTGTCCTTACATGAAAAAAAAACCTTAGTAATTAGTAAGTTGAAATATGATTGTACATCTCTTTCCTCCACATTCATGCTCAGATTCACACATACACAACACTCACACCCCATTGTTCCCCCCTCCCTCGGTTCCCATCGTGTGTAGTTCAATGTTTTGGAGTGAAATCTCCATTGTGGTGATGTCCATAAGATGTCGTTTTGGACGATTCCCCAGTCCATGAGTCCCCCACCCCCATCTTCAGGCGCAGGGCACATGCTCGTAGCTGCGTTCATTGCCCCAAGCAATTAGTAGCTCGGCAGTGAAGTGTTTTTTTTTTTTTTCCTGCGACCTCCGGTGAAATAAACCTCAGTGAAAAAGTGTATTTCTGCTTTTATACTTATCATAAGCCTTGTGTGGTAGAGCCATTATTGATAATTAGTCACTCAAATGTTTTATAATAAAGGTCTTAGTGTCTGCAGGAGAGGTAAACACCTTTACCTGGTCGTTGTACTCTACATGCAGGCGAGCTGGAAAACGCAGCATAAACTTGATTTCCTTCTCCCGCAGCATGTTCATTGCCTCTCGAAAGGCCCGTCTTTGCGCTGTCACTTCGGCAGTGTAGTCTGGAAACAGGAACACGCGCAGGCCGTTGTAGATCAGCTCCTGGCCGCGGCTCAGTCGAAGAAGTAGCTCCTTATCCTGGTAGAAGTGCATTCTTGCGATGATGCTCCTGGGTCCCTTGCCGTTACCATGGCGAGCGAGCGGGACACGGTGCGCGCGGTCCACCACCACTGGCTTGGAGAAGTTACTCGCTCCAAACAACTTTGGTATCAGGTCCGCAACGAAATCCGTAAGTCTTCCCTTTTCTTCTTGCTCTGGTATCCCGACTATTTTTATATTATTCCGTCTTGAGCGCCCTTCCAATTCGTCTATTTTAGCTACCAATTGTTCGTTCCTCTTCTGCGTTTGAACCAATTTTTGTTCGAGCGCTTCAATGCGGCGCTCGTGTTCAGAACCTTGCTGCTCCATGTCCTGCACTCGGTTGGTCAGTGCCGACTGCTTGCTTGAAAGAGCCTCAAGCTTTTCCTCAAGCATGTCAAAACGTTTGTTTATAGACTCGAGTATCTTATCCAGCATCTTCTCCAGAGTTGATGACGCCATCTCAGCGCTAGCCTCAGGCTCGTTTACGGCCACAGGTGACTCTGATTGCTTCCCTCTTCGTGTCTTGGGCATAATCGTTGTTATCTATATCTTAATAGGGTCGAATTTACCCAGAGGGATATGCATGCATATAATTGACCAACGTTGTCAGTTTAAAAAAAAAAAAAAGCAGAATTAAGATTAAATCTTATAGTTTTCACCGGAGTAACTGCAGAGGCAAACTACTGCATGTGCATCTTAGCCACGCCCCGGAAGTCTCAAAGCCACTTTGAAGCCCAATATCTAAGTTACATTTTTGAGTGTGGTTGGCACTGGGAGCATGTGGGTAAAGTGTCTTGCCCAAGGACACAATGGCAATGTCTAGGATGGCAGAAGCGGGGATTAAACTTGCAAACCTCAAGTTGCTGGCACGGCCGCTCTACCAACCGAGCTATACCGCCCCTAAATTTGAAGGGTACCCATCCCTGGTCCTAAGAGGTGTGCATCCGATAACTAGAAAAGAAAACTTGGCTTGATAAATGGAGTGTCTCGTTGCGACTGTGCGTCGGCCCCCTCGGAGCTGAGCCTCCCCCCCATGACTGTGCTGCCTCGGTGTCCAGCTTCGGGGCTCCGTCTCTGGGGAGAGAAGCAGCTGGCATGGCCCCTCGCTCGCTGGAGGGCTGGTGCCCAGGTCCTCCTCCTCCTGCAATACACACGCATGCACGCGCAGAGCTTCGCACGGCTCGTTCTGCACATTAACTTTTAATCAGGCACTTAGCCGGGCATCTGTTACGGCTCTGTCCACGCGGCGCGTTAAGGACCTGTCGCCGCAGGTTACGGGCCTAACAGATCCTCTCTGACTGATGGACCCCTGGCCCACTTAGACGGTGACGTCACTGTCGTATGCGACTAGTCTGAAAAACTCCATTCTTGACTTGATAATGATCCTAAAGACAGTTTTATTTGGTCATCATATAGATGAGGGATGTCCTAACTTTTTTCATATTTTCAGGAGTTACGCAGATCCCAAATACAGATCAGCAGCTCCCAGAAGGTAAGAAAAGTTGCTTTTGCTTAATATTGCGAAACAAAACGCCAGATAATATGTTTTACCTTATACACACCATAATAACACTCCTATGTTGAAGCACAGTACAATCCATCAAGCGGTGCAGTTTCATAGCTTACCAAAGTCATACTAAAACATGTTGATAGATTTATGAGCGCCGTGTGTAATGTTCTATATTTTCAATGGAACATATAAAATGTTGGTGTTGTTTACTTGAGTCATATTGCAGTCTACACATATTTCCTGTATGTGACTGCCATCATATTGCAGTCTACACGTATATCTTATGTTTGACTGCCATCTACTGGTCACACTTATCGTTATGTAGCAAATAAAATAGCTCCGAGGTCGGTAAGCAAAACCAGAATTATTCCGTACATTTGGCACACTGGGTTATAAGGTTCACTGTCAAGTTTTGAGGGAAAACTAAATAATTATTATTTTAAGTGTGCCTTATAGTCCAAAAAGTACGGTGTATATATATATATATATATATATACATATATATATATATATATATATATATATATACACATATATATATATATATATATATATATATATACACACACACACACACACACACATACATATAAATACAGCCTATACATGTATCTGAGCACATATTATCATAATAACATAATGGATATTTAACCTGCTCAGGGTTGTGATTCCAAACCCCAGCCGAGTCATACCAAAGACTCCTACCTTGTTTACATAGATAGATAGATAGATAGATAGATAGATAGATAGATAGATAGATAGATAGATAGATAGATAGATAGATAGATAGATAGATAGATAGATAGATAGATAGATAGATGGCTAGGTATAAATAGTACTTCATTGATTCATTCAGGATAGTTCCCTGATGCTGAGTGCCAGGCAGGACGGTAATGGTTCCCATTTTTATAGTCTTTGGAATGACTCGGCCGGAGTTTGAGCTCACAACCTACCGATCTCAGGGCGGACACTCTAACCACTAGGCCACTGAGTAGGTTAGAAGCTGTTACAGAAACTGGAGGTTCCGTTAAGGAGGCTGCGGAACCTCTTTCTAGTGTCCAGCAGTGAAAACAGTCCTTGGTGGGGGTGGGAGGAATCTCTGCAGATTTTCTGAGCCCTGGTCAGGCAGCGGCTTTTTGCAATTTCCTGGATAAGAGAAAGAGGATTCCTGATGATCTTCTCCGGCGTCCTCATCACTCTCCGAAGAGACATCCAATCCGAGGCACTGCAGGCTCCAGACCAGACAGAGATGCAGTTGGTCCGTAGGCTCTCTATAGGGCCTCTGTAGAATGTGGTGAGAATAGGGGTAGGGAGCTGTGCTCTTTTCATCCGACCCAAAAAGTGCATGCGCTGCTGAGCTCCTTTTGCAAGAGTTGGGGCCAGGTCATATTATCAGTTATCCGCACCCCCAGGAACTTGGTGTTGCTTACCATCTCCACTGTTGTGCTGTTGACGAAGAGTGGAGTGTGGCCGGACTGGTGCCTCCTGAAGTCGACGATGATCTCTTTGGTCTTGTCGACGTTCAGAACCAGGTTGTTTGGTTCTGCACCAGCAAACCAGATGTTTCACTTCCTCCCTGTAGTCCATGTCGTTGTTGTTACGGATGACGCCCACTACTGTTGAGTCGTCCGCACACTTCACTATGGGGTTAGTAGTAGGCCTGGCGCAGCAGTCATGGGTCAGCGGCGGACTCAGGACCCAGCCATGGGGGGAGACGGTACGGTGTTCAGGGAGATGCCACTCGAGGTGTTGCCGCCCACTCCCACAGACTGATTTGCAGATCTAGCTCATGGATGCTTGGTTCCTGATCATCCATCCATCCATTTATCTATCGCTTGTCCCTTTTGGGATAGCGGGGGGTGCTGGAGCTCTCAGCTGCATTCAGGTGGACAAGTCGCCACAGATAGACAACATTCACACTCACATTCACACGTTAGGGCCAAATTTAGTGTTGTTAATCAACCAATCCCCAGGTGCAGGTCTTTGGAGGTAGGAGGAAGCCGGAGTACCCAGAGGGAATCCCCCCAGTAACGGGGAGAACATGCAAACTCAATACAGAAAGATCCCAAGCCCGGGATTGAACGCAGGACTACTCAGGACCTTTGTATTGTGAGGCACATGCACCAACCCCTGATCAGAACAACCCTAAAGCTGATACTTGATTTTTTTTTTTTTTTTTCCGTGGCTAAATGGAAACATGATCAGCTTCCATTACATCCGATTATGTTGACTGTTTTCAAATTAAAAGTCCTCGCTTGTTGCACGTATTCTGTTGCGATGCCTCCCTCGTGTGCGCCTAGGAGGTAAGATCAGCCTTGTGGGTCAACAAGCCAACAGCCGATAATTTAGCCACTGACAGAACATTTCATCTGCCTATCATCCCCTGCCTCACTGCACCCCCTGCCCCCCAGCCCCCAAGCCCTCACTTCAACATCTCTAGCAGTGCTCCTCTCTCGCTGATTATGCCGTCAATACGCCGCGGATGAGAAGAGCTGACAATTGACCGGCCCCGGATCAATATCAGCTAATAAGCATGTCAGGAGAAAAGAGCAAGGAATCGACTGAGTGAGAGAGAATGAAAGCGGCGGAGGGAGAGAACGACGGAACGAAAGGAGAAAAGAAAACCGAACGCATGTTTGATCCAATTGGGCTTGTGGGTGTGCGGAGGTGTAAGTGGGATGATTGGCCCTGTTTTTGCCGGTTTAATGTTAGGCAATCAGAGGCCTAGTGGTGGAGATATCAACAAACATCCATCAAATTGCCCTGGCTTCTTGGTGATACCACCTCCTCCTTGCTGACCCTGACAAACAATACGGCAAGAACAAAGGCAGACGAGGCACGGTGGCGCTTTAAAAGAATAGACAAATAAATGGGGGACGTTGGCCAGGCCGTCTTGAATTCGCCAAACAGAAAACGCGCTTGTTTGGGTGTTGTTTGCGTCGCTTATTTCATTTCCCACGGAGGACTGCTGTTGTTGGCGCTGATATAATAACAGAGTCAGGTGTTTTCTCTGACAATTCCCCGTCATTTGGACGTTGGCATGAATAACAATGGTTTTTCCTTTTCTTTCCACTCTCTCCGTTTTCGCTGCTCCATTTTTACCCCCGAGGTGTCGTTTCTCTCCCGTGGCCCCCCCCAGGCGTCCACAATTGGCGGTGTTACGCCGACACTGATAAAAGATTTTTGGATGTGAATGCGAGCCAGTCAACGCTACTTAGTCTAATGTTGAGCAGCGGGAAGATAAATGAGTGACAAGACGCACCTGGACACCGATTCCATTTGCTACATTTCACTCCTGGCCTTCTATAGACTGCAGTCGTACGGACGGACAATCAAACACCATCCATATGCAACTGACGGCCATCACACCAAATCTGGACCATGAATGACATCCCGTAAGGCCTACTGAAATGAGATTTTCTTATTTAAACGGGGATAGCAGGTCCATTCTATTTGTCATACTTGATCATTTCGCGATATTGCCATATTTTTGCTGAAAGGATTTAGTAGAGAACATCGACGATAAAGTTCGCAACTTTTTGTCTGTAACAGAAAAGCCCTGCCTTTACCGGAAGTCGCAGACGATGACGTCACCCGTTGAGGGCTCCTCACGTCGTCACATTGTTTTTAGTGGGAGCCTCCAACAAAAAGAGCTATTCGGGCCGAGAAAACGACAATTTCCCCATTAATTTGAGCGAGGATGAAAGCATCGTGTTTGAGGATATTGATAGTGACGGACTAGGAAAAAAAAAAAACGCGATTGCATTGGGACGGATTCAGATGTTTTTAGACACATTTACTAGGATAATTCTGGGAAATCCTTTATCTTTCTATTGTGTTGCTAGTGTTTTAGTGAGTTTAATAGTAACTGATAGTCGGAAGGGTTTGTCCACGGGTGTCTTGAGGCCAGTGTTTGATGGAAGTCGAAGGCAGCTGTATGGACGGCACAAGCTTAGCTGATCTCCGGTAAGAGGCGGCTTTTTACCACAATTTTGTCATCGAAAACTGCTGGTTGACATTTGGTCGGGATCCATGTTCGCTTGACCGCTCTGATCCATAGTAAAGCTTCACCTCCGGGAATTTTAAACAAGGAATCACCGTGTGTTTGTGTGGTTAAAGGCTAAAGCTTCCCAACTCCATCCTTCTACTTTGACTTCTCCATTATTAATTGAACAAATTGAAAAAGATTCAGCAACACAGATGTCCAGAATATTGTTTAATCATGCGGTTAAAGCAGGCGACTTTTAGCTGTGTGTGTGCGCAGCGCTAATATTTCCTAACAGTCCGTGACATCACGTGAACACGTCATCATTCCGCGACGTTTTCAACAAGAAATTCCGCGGGAAATTTAAAATTGTAATTTAGTAAACTAAACTGGCCGTATTGGCATGTGTTGCAATGTTAAGATTCCATCATTGATATATAAACTATCAGACTGCGTGGTCGGAAGTAGTGGGTTTCAGTAGGCCTTTAAAGGAGTCTTAATACGCAAAATCTACTTTTCTTACCTGTCTGTAGCTGTTACAGGCAAAATATCGTAATATATATATCGTATATCGCGATATGGCCTAAAAATATTGCGATATTAAAAAAAGGCAATATCGCCCAGCCCTAGCCACACAGTGAACTCACACCAAACAAGAGGGACAAACACTTTTCGGGAGAACATACGCACCGTAACACAACATAAACATAACAGAACAAAAACCCAGAACCTCTTGCAGCACTAACTCTTCCGGGACGCTACAATATACACCCCCGTTACCACCAAACCTTGCCCCCCCTACCCTGCCCACCTCAACACCCCCCACTTTCCTCCCACCCCTCAACCCCTCATCTCCCAAATTCGGAGGGCTCAAGGTTGGCAAGTATGGTCGGTGATCCTGTTCTGTCTCCCTGTAATGTTTGTTTGACCTTGAATGGGATTGTGCTGAAAATCTAAATTTCCCCTCGGGGATTAATAAAGTATTTCTGATTCGGATTCTGATAATATCGGCAGCCCGATATTATCGGACATCTCTATTTGAAAGGGTATGCTTGTATTATTATGTATGATTATTAAATCAGTGGTCAAATTTGTCTCAAAATAATGGCGACAATAATATTGTTTATCGGCAACAATTTTTAGGGCAATATATCGTCCAGCAACATTTGTTATCGGTCCAGGCCTCCTTCTGTCATGTAAAGGATCTTTGACTCGCAGTTTTGCAGTAAGTCCTTAAAATCAGCAAAGCGTGCTTGTCATATAGAGCAGTGTTTCTTAACCGTAGGGCCAGGAGCACTCCATAGAGAGTCATCAAAAGATATTTGTTTGTCAGCTGTGGTCTGTATAGGCCGCATCAGTACTCAGTTGTAATCCACTTTTCCACCACATGTGGTAGTAATGACAATCTCAAACAAATAGGAGAAGTCTGGAGCTGGAGTCATAAAGACATTTCTTAAAGGGTATTTCCATTATTTGGGGGGATTTAGCCAATCATTCACAATATTTGTGTGAGACAAGCACACATTTTTCTTTTTTTATGCATTCTAACTCATAAATAAATGCTAGCAAAAGTCAGCTAACAACGGCGGTAAAGGAAGTCGCTGTAAACTCCATCACTGTTTTATGTACCCTATTTTTCGGACTACATGCTGCTACTTTTTTCTAATGCTTTGAACTCTCTGGCTTACAAAACGGTGAGGTTAATTTATGTATTCTTATGTTTTGTATTCAAAAAATCGTTTTCAGATACACCGGCAGAGACACTGAAACGGTGTATTATTGTTTGTGCTATGGCACCATATTTTGGATTAGTTCGCTCACCTTAGGTGCCGCGGGTTGACAATGTACTTCCTGTTTTGTGCCAGAAGTATAACCGTCCATTGCGTTTCCGCGCGAAAGGATTCTTCATTCATCACTCCAAGTAATGTTTGTAAATCTTATAACTAAAACAATTCGTACTTACCAAACGTTGGTGTCTGAGTTGCTGTTGTTCCCAAACTCTTCCATGTTCCTATAATAAAACCGACAGTTGTCTTTGGAATATTTAGGACCAAGGAAATTTCACGACTGAATTTGTTGCACAGGTGGCATCCTATAACACAGTGGTTCTCAAATGGGGGTATGCGTACCCCTGGGGGTACTTGAAGGTATGACAAGGGGTAAGTGAGATTTTTTTTTTAAATATTCTAAAAATAGCAACAATTTAAAACTCCTTTATAAATATATTTATTGAACAATACTTCAACAAAATATGAATGTAAATTCATAAACTGTGAAAAGAAATGCAACAATGCAAAATTCAGTGTTGACGGCTCGATTTTTTGTGGACATGTTCCATAAATATTGATGTTAAAGATTTATTTTTTTGTGAAGAAAAGTTTAGAATTAAGTTCATGAAACCAGATGGATCTCTATTAAAAAATCCCCAAAGAGGGCACTTTAAGTTGATGATTACTTCTATGTGTAGAAATCTTTATTTATAATTGAATCACTTGTTTATTTTTCAACAAGTTTTTAGTTATTTTTATATCTTTTTTTCCAAATTGTTCAAGAAAGACCACTACAAATGGGCAATATTTTGCACTGTTATGCAATTTAATGAATCAGAAACTGATGGCATAGAGCTGTATTTTACATCTTTATCTCTTTTTTTCAACCAAGAATGCTTTGCTCTGATTGGGGGGTACTTGAATTAATAAAATCTTCAGTGAAAAGCGGCCCATTCTTTCACAAATGTTTGTCGAAACAGTCTCCATGCTTAACTGTTTGATTTTATACACTTGTGGCTGGGTCACGTGATTAGGACACCTGATTCTGATCATTTGGATGGGTGTCCAAACCCATAGAGAAGTTTCTCAAGCGCAAAAAATTATAACTTAAGTGCTGAAGCTGTATTTTTGATTGCACCCGCCAAATATGTTAAAGAACACACAGCCCACATATTGACTCGCTGGTGTCCCTGCTAGGACCAACTAGACAGGGCGTCTGCTCACACACGCACACACACACACACACACACACACACACACACACACAGATGAAGGTGTGCGTGAGTGAGTGATGATGAGAGAGGGAATGACGGGGACAGACCATAGAGCTGAAAAAGGAAGAGGAGGAGGAGGGCAACGTCGTTCTCATTTATATGTTTATGGAAGGGAGGCCGACAGCGCTTGTTCGCATGTCTTCGACGGACATGTCCAATTATCAACCCTGTTGTTTCCTCAGCGATTTGCGCCATGCAAACACACACACACACACACAGACACACACACAGACACACACACACACACACACACACACACACACACACACACACCACACACACCACACACACACACATACACACACACACACACACACACACACTTCGCTGCAAGCCAGCTGTGCTCATAAGGGAGGACGAGCGGGACGGTGTGTAGTCAGCATATGTACGTCATATGGTGGTAATGTGTTTGTGTGTGTGTGTGTGTTGGGTCCATGCCAACCTGCCTACAGACAATCGCACACAGGGTTAATTCATAACACACACACACACACCAGTCACAGCAGAACGAGACGTAACACACGCCATATGGCAAACACACAGACTCAAGCATACCTAATAGAGATGCGCGGATAGGCAATTATATCATCCGCAACATCATCTCTAAAGTCGTCATCCACCCGCCATTCACCCGAACCAACATTTTATCAAAACCGCAACCGCCCGTTGTTATATATCAGGGGTCGGCAACCTTTACCAGTCAAAGAGCTTTTCTGACCCGTTTCACAGAGTAAAAAAGACAATGGGAGCCGCAACCATTCTTGCGAATATTTGCTAGTGCTCATCCAGATAACGAGAATAAGGGCGTGCTATGAAGCCATTGCCTTTGACGCTTTCTACAACATAAACAAGCTGCTTGGCAGTCCAGCATCATGTTGTATGTGGCTTCTGCAGATACACGTACAAGATTGAAAGGCATACTGGGTGATACAGAGTACAGGTGCTGTTCATATTATTAGAATATCATGAAAAAGTTGATTTATTTCAGTAATTATATTCAGAACGTGAAACTTACATATTATATCAATTCATTACACACATATTGATATATTTGAAATGTTTATTTCTTTAAATTTTGATGATTAGTACTGACAATTACTGAAAATCCCAAATTCAGTATCTCAGAAAATTAGAATATTAGTTACGACAAGTACCAAAAAATATTTTTTAGAAATGTGTGAAGAATTCACTGACTTTAAAATTGTACTGTTTCGACTTGCACCTTTTTTCTGTATATGTGAAAAAGTCAATAAAAAAAAGTTGGATTAGAAATGTGGGCCAACTGGAAAGCATGAACATGGAAAGTTTCAGCATGTAAGGCAATCAATACTTAGTTGCAGCTCCTTTTGCCTGAATTGCTGCAGCAATGCGGCGTGGCATGGAGTCCACCAGTCTGTTGCACTCCTCAGGTGTTATGAGAGCCCAGGTTGCTTTAATAGTGGCCTTCAGCTATTCAGCATTGTTGGGTCTGGCATCTCGCATCTTCCGCTTCACAATACCCCATAGGTTTTCTATGGGGTTAAGGTCAGGTGAGTTTGCAGGCCAATCAAGAACAGGGATACCATGGTCCTTAAACCAGGTACTGGTAGATTTGGCACTGTGTGCAGGTGCCAAGTCATGTTGGAAAATGAAATCTTCACCTCCATAAAATTGGTCCGCGGCAGGCAGCATAAAGTGTTCTAAAACTTCCTGGTAGACTGCTGCATTGACCCTAGACCTCAGGAAACACAGTGGACCAACACCAGCAGATGACATGGCACCCCAGACCATTACCCATTGTGGAAATTTGACACTGGACTTCAGGCAACGTGGATTCTGTGCCTCTCCTGTCGTCCTCCAGACTCTGGGACCTAGATTTCCAAAGGAGATACAAAATTTACTTTCATCTGAAAACATAACTTTGGACCACTCAGCGGCAGTCCAGTCCTTTTTGTCTTGAGCCCAGGCGAGACGCTTTTGACGTTGTCTCTTATTCAAGAGTGGCTTTACACAAGGAATGCGAGAGCTGAAGCCCATATCTTGCATACGTCGGTGCGTGGTGGTTCTTGAAGCACTGACTCCAGCTGCAGTCCACTCTTTGTGGATCTCCTCCATATTTTTGAATCGGTTTTGTTTGACAATCCTCTCCAGGGCGCGGTTATCCCTCTTGCTTGTACACTTTTTTCTACCACATCTTTGTCTTCCCTTCGCCTCTCTATTAATGTGCTTGGACACAGAGCTCTGGGAACATCCAACCTCTTTGGCAATGATCTTTTGTGTCTTGCCCTCCTTCTTTAAAGTATCAATGGTCATCTTTTGGACAGTTGTCAAGTCAGCAGTCTTCCCCATGATTGTGTGTCATATAGAATCAAAACGAGAGACCATTTAAAGGCTTTTCCAGGTGTTTTGAGTAAGTTAGCTAATTAGAGTGTGGCACCAGGTGTCTTCAATATCTGACATTTTCACCATATTCTAATTTTCTGAGATGTTGAATTTAGGGTTTTCATTGGTTGTCAGCTATAATCATCTCCTTTTTGGCAAAAAAACACTTGAAATGTATCAGTCTGTTTGGAATGAATGTATACATTCTACAAGTTTGACTTTCTAAATGGAATTAATGAAATAAATCAACTTTTTCATGATATTCTAATACTATGACCAGCACCTGTACACTGATGGTTGTGATATAAATAACTTTAACACTCGTACTAATATGCACCACACTGTGAAGCCCCACCAAACAAGAATGACAAACACATTTCGGGAGAACATCCTCACAGTAGCACAACATAAACGGAACACAACAAATACCCAGAATCCTTTGCAGCCATGACTATTCCTGACTATAATTTACACCCCGCACCCCCAACCCCGCCCACCTTACCGACGCACGGGTGGTTTGGTGCTAGCGGGGTCTATAATATAGTCAGGAAGAGTCATGGATGCAAAGGATTTTGGGTATTTGTTGTGTTGCGTTTATGTTGTGTTACTGTGAGGATGTTCTCCCGAAATGTGATTGTCCTTCTTGTTTGGTGTGGCTTCACAGTGTGGCGCATATTAGTAAGAGTGTTAAAGTTGTTTATATCACAACCATCAGTGTATTCTGTATCACCCAGTATGCCTTGCAGTCGTGTGTGCGTGTGTCTGCGGAAGCCACATACAACATGTCGCTGGACTGCCAAGCAGTTTGTACATGTTGTAGACGGCGTCAAAGGCAATGGCTTCATAGCACGCCCTTAATCATGTTATCTGGGTGACCGCCAGCAGATAATCGTGAGAATGCATGCGGGTCCTATTGTCTTCTTTACTTTGTGACGTGGGTCAAAATGGCTCTTTGAGAGGGAAAGGTTGACGATCCCTGAACTATGTATATTAAATATTTCCAAATGGTTCAACCGCCACCTGCCCAAATCTATTTAAAATAATTTTTTTTGTAATGTCACCCGCCCGACCCACGGTTTATCTGTGGACTCCGTGGATGAGACCGCAAACCGCGCATCTCTAACACCTAACTGTTATTTCCATGACAATGCGACGCCTCTCCATCGCCGTGGCAACAGGGACGATGGGAAAAAAAATCGGGGGCAGGAGAGAGAACAAGTGTCGAGAAAATTCCCGAAAAAAGCAAATGCATCTTCTTTACCTCTGCGCCTCCCGACGGCAGATAAGAAAACACACTAAAACAAGCGCGCTTTCCTCCACTTGCTTGCGTTCGTGACCCCCGACTTCCTCGCCGCGCCTTTACCAGAACCTCGGACACGCCCACTGACAGTTTGCTGGCGTTCAAGCCAGTGAGGAAAGAAAGGACGGGTATGAACACCACAAGATGGACGCCAGACACACGCACATGACTACACAATGACTGTAAACAAAACATGATGATGGGAGGTAGATAAGGAAGCCGCGTCCCCCAGTCGTGTCTGCGCGGCGTCCCGACTTACTGGACAAGAAGTGCTGAGCAGGCCGCGCGCATCTGCATACCTTCTGTCTCGGGGATTTCTTGTTTGTCTTCGATTACGAGTGCAAATGTGACGACTGATGTATGTTTCCTGTCTGATAGTGTGAAGTACACTGCAGTGCGTCATACTATAAAGTGCTTCTAATATTTAGTGCAGTGGTTCTCAAATGGGGGTTGGTGTACCCCTGGGGGTACTTGAAGGTATGCCAAGGGGTACGTGGGATTTTTTTTTACAATATTCTAAAAATAGCAACAATTCAAAAATCTTTTATAAATATATTTATTGAATAATACCTCAACAAAATATGAATGTAAGTTCATAAACTGTGAAAAGAAATGCAACAATGCAATATTCAGTGTTGACAGCTAGATTTTTTGTGGACATGTTCCATAAATATTGATGTTAAAGATTTCTTTTTTTGTTTAGAAATGTTTAGAATTAAGTTCATTAATCCAGATGGATCTCTATTACAATCCCCAAAGAGGGCACATTAAGTTGATGATTAATTCTATGTGGAGAAATCTTTATTTATAATTTAATCCGTCAGAGTTAGTTGTTGTCGAACCCCAAGATGCAGAGATGGAGGCAGGCATTGTATAGGAAAACATGATTTAATTAAAACTAAACAAAAACAAACAAAAATCCCGCACGTGGGCGGATAACAAACTAAGGGAGCTAGCAAACAAAAAGGAACTTCTCGTGGAAGCTAGCAGGTAGCAAAACTGGAAACAGCTAATGGCTAGCAAAAAAACACAAAACAAAAAGCTAGGAGAAAAGAAACTACAAATAGCTAACAGGAACAGCTTACCGCTACGACGACAAGGACAAATAGTAGCACGACAGGTAGTAGCTTTAATGATGACATCGACACGACAGGTAGCAATGACAAGAGCGACATGTGACAACGATAAATCAATAATGCAGCACTGACTGGAGGAACAAAGTAATATAGGAGCGGGCTGAGGGCAAACAGCATACAGGGAGCCAAACCGGAAGCTGACAAAATAAGAGCGCTGACAGGAACTAAAAACAGGAAATACTAAACACAGAGGAAACAAAGACAAATGCGAGGAAAAAAACAAAAACACAAACAAACTGTCAGGGGAAAGCCTGACATAATCACTTGTTTATTTTTCAACAAGTTTTTAGTCATTTGTATATCTTTTTTTCCATATAGTTCAAGAAAGGCCAAAACAAATTAGCAATATTTTGCACTGTTATACAATTTAAAAAATCAGAAACTGATGACATAGTGCTGTATTTTACTTCTTTATCTCTTTTTTTCAACCACAAGGGCTTTGATCTGATTAGGGGGTACTTGAATTAAAAAAATGTTCACAGGGGGTACATCACTGAAAAAAGGTTGCGAACCACTGATTTAGTGTATGTATATACAAACCCCGTCTCCATATGAGTTGGGAAATTGTGTTAGATGTAAACATAAACGGAATACAATGATTTTCAAATCATTTTCAACCTATATTCAATTGAATGCACTACAAAGACAAGATATTTGATGCCTAAACTCATAAACTTTATTTCTTTTTTGCAAATAATAATTAACTTAGAATTTAATGGCTGCAACACGTGCCAAAGTAGTTGGGAATGGGCATGTTCACCACTGTGTTAAATCACCCTTTCTTTTAACAACACTCAATAAACGTTTGGGAACTGAGGAAACTAATTGTTGAAGCTTTGAAAGTGGAATTCTTTCCTATTCTTGTTTTATGTAGAGCTTAAGTCGTTCAACAGTCCGGGGTCTCCGCTGTCGTATTTTACGCTTCATAATGTGCCACACATTTTCGATAGGAGACAGGTCTGGACTGCAGGCGGGCCAGGAAAGTACCCGCACTCTTTTTTTACAAAGCCACGCTGTTGTAACATATGCTGAATGTGGCTTGGCATTGTCTTGCTGAAATAAGCAGGGGCATCCATGAAAAAGACAGCGCTTAGATGGCAGCAAATGTTGATCCAAAACCTGTATGTACCTTTCAGCATTAATAGTGCCTTCACAGATGTGTAAGTTGCCCATGTCTTGGGCACTAATGCACCCCCATACCATCACAGATGCTGGCTTTTGAAATTTGCGGCCATAACAGTCTGGATGTTTCGCTTCCCCTTTGGTCCGGATGACACGATGTCGAATATTTCCAAAAACAATTTGAAATGTGGACATGTCAGACCACAGAACACTTTTCCACTTTGCATCAGTCCATCATAGATGATCTCGGGCCCAGAGAAGCCGGCTGCGTTTCTGGACGTTGTTGATAAATGGCTTTTGCTTTGCATAGTAGAGCTTTAACTTGCACTTACAGATGTAGCGACAAACTGTATTTAGTGACAGTGGTGTTCTGAAGTGTTCCTGAGCCCATGTGGTGATATCCTTTCGAGAATGATGTCGGTTTTTGATATTGTGCCTTCTGAGGGATGGAAGGTCACGGTCAGTCAAATTTGGTTTCTGGCCATGCCGCTTACGTGGAGTGATTTCTCCAGATTCTCTAAACCTTTTGATGATATTATGGAGCGTAGATGTTGAAATCCCTAAATTTCTTGCAATTGCACTTTGAGAATTGTTGTTCTTAAACTGTTTGACTATTTGCTCACGCAGTTGTGGACAAAGGAGTGTACCTCGCCCCATCCTTTCTTGTAAAAGACTGAGCATTTTTTGGGAAGCTGTTTTTATACCCAATCATGGCACCCACCTGTTCCCAATTAGCCTGCACACCTGTGGGATGTTCCAAATAAGTGTTTAATGAGCATTCCTCAACTTTATCAGTATTTATTGCCACCCTTCCCATCTTTTTTGTCACATGTTGCTGGCATCAAATTCTAAGGTTAATGATTATTTGCAAAAAACTAATGTTTATCAGTTTGAACATCAAATATGTTGTCTTTGTAGCATATTCAACTGAGTATGGGTTGAAAATGTTTGTATTCTGTTTATATTTACATCTAACAAAATTTCCCAACTCATATGGAAACGGGGTTTTTATGTAACTAAATAAAGTGACCAAAATGTTGGGGAATTAATTAAATAGCTCTTCAGACAATAATCATTTAAGCCAGGGGCATCAACTCATGTTAGAAAAATCTACTCCCAAGCGGGCCAGACTGGTAAAATCACGGCACAATAATTTAAAAATAAAGACGACTTCAGATTGTATTCCTTGTTTAAAAATAGAACAAGCACATTCTGAAAGTGTCCATCCATCCATCCATTTTCTACCGCTTGTCCCTATGCCAGCTGCACGCGGACGGAAGGCGGGGTACACCCTAGACAAGTCGCTACCTCATCACAGGGCCAACACAGATAGACGGACAGCATTCCCACCTACATTCAATTTAGTGTTTGGTGCCAATCAACCTATCTCCAGGTGCATGTCTTTGGGGGTGTGAGGAAGCCGAAGTACCCGGAGGGAACATGCAACCCCAGGATCGAACCCAGGACCTTTGTATTGTGAGGCATACGCACTAACCCCTGTAACTCCGTGCTGCCAAATCATGATTATATATTGATAAAAGTTACAAATCATAATTATGTTTTTTTTTGTTTGTTTTTTTGTTCTTTATTACAATTACATGTTGCGGCTAGTAGTATATATACTTTATTTGTCATTATTTATATTTTCTGAATAAATGATGTGATAATGTTCATCAGTCAACTAATTGGTTTTTATTTTTAATCAATCAAGATAAAAAATAGGTAACTCTTTAGTATGGGGAACACATATTCACCATTAAATAGTTGCTTATTAACTTCGGAATTAGTAACATATTGGCTCTTAATTAGTCATTAATCAGTACTTATTAATGCTTTATTTTGCACGGTCTTATTATACAACCAGTTCTCCCTCAATAACCTCAGAATTATTGCTTATTAGTAACCCTAACCCTTATATGTTCCCCTAGTGTCCAAATAATTCTAAATAAAATTGTTGTTACTTTAATAAGCAGCTAATTAATGCTGAATATGTTCCCCATACTAAAGTGTTACCAAAAATTATATCAAAATCAAATTACAGGATGTTTTCTATGTAGTTTGATCATTTTCCTCGACTGATGTACTAACATCATGTGGTTTATGAGAACTTCAGATTATTTTATATTAGAAATGTCAACAGTGGAGGATGAACGTCCCATAACAAGAAGGTAGTGGATATGAAGAAGCTTTTTGAGTACGGCACAAAGGTGGACATGCACAATTTTTCAGGACGTATGCAGATCCCAAATAAAGATCATCAGGTACCAGAAGGTAAGAAAAGTCGCGTTTGCATAATATTACGAAACAAAACGCCAGATAATATGCCTTACCTTATTCGCACACCATAATAATACTGGTATGTTGAAGCACAGTACAATCCATCAAGCGGTGTGGCTTGATGGATTGTAGTAAAACATTTTGATAGATTTTTTTTAGCACTGTGTAATCGTCTATATTTTCAATGGAACATATAAAATGTTGGTGTTGTTTACTTGAGTCAGATTGCAGTCTACACATAACTCTTGTGTGTGACTGCCATTACATTGCTGTCTACACATACCGTATTTCCTTGAATTACCGCAGGGCATATAGTATGCGCCTGCCTTGAATTACTGCCGGGTCAAACTCGCTTCCCAAAATTATTAGCGCATGCTTAGTATTACCGCTTGGTCAAACTCGTGACGTCACGAGTGACACTTACCCTGTCGTCATTTTCAAAATGGAGGAGGCTGAGTTCAATACCGGTAATTTGAAATCACATAAAGGGAAGAAGCTTAAGAGCTATTCAGTAGGATTTAAGGCCAAAGCTTCCATCACACTCAAATTTTTATTGCATACCTTTAGTAAGTGCCGGAGTGAGAAGAGCTTTTAAAATAATTAGGGCATGCTTATTTTTACCGCATGCCTTTGGTAAGCGCAGGACTGAGAAGAGGTTTTAAATTCATTAGCGCCCCGGCAGCAATTCAAGGAAATACGGTATCTCTTATGTTTGACTGCCATCTACAGGTCACACTTATCATTACAACATGTACCAAATAAAATTGCTTCTACTCACTGGCCCAGTGGTTAGAGTGTCCGCCCTGAGATCGGTAGGTTGTGAGTTCAAACCCCGGCTGAGTCATACCAAAGACTATAAAAATGGGACCCATTACCTCCCCGCTTGACACTCAGCGTCAGAGGGTTGGAATTGGGGGTTAAATATCCAAAAATTATTCCCGGCCGCGGCACCGCTGCTGCTCACTGCTCCCCCCACCTCCCCCCACCTCCCACGGGGTGAACAAGGGGATGGGTCAAATACAGAGGACAAATTTCACCACACCTAGTGTGTGTGTGACAATCATTGGTACTTTAAAGGGGAACATTATCACCAAACCTATGCAAGCATCAATATATACCTTGATGTTGCAGAAAAAAGACCATATATTTTTTTAACCGATTTCCGAACTCTAAATGGGTGAATTTTGGCAAATTAAACGCCTTTCTGTTTATCAGTCTTTTAGCGATGACGACAGAACGTGACGTCACCGAGGTAACACACCCGCCATTTTCATTTTCACATTACAAACACCGGGTCTCAGCTCTGTTATTTTCCGTTTTTTCGACTATTTTTTGGAACCTTGGAGACATCATGCCTCGTCGGTGTGTTGTCGGAGGGTGTAACAACATTAACAGGGAGGGATTCAAGTTGCACCACTGGCAAGAAATCTGCCGCCAGACCCCAATTGAATTTGCCAAAATGTCTGCTGGCGATGCTAAGACAGACATGGCACAGAGATGTATGGATAATCTGCAGATGCATTTGCAACGATTAAGTCAACGAAATCACAAAGGTGAGTTTTGTTGATTTTGTTGACTTATGTGCTAATCAGACATATTTGGTCACGGCATGACTGCCAGCTAATCGATGCTAACATGCTATGCTAATTGATGCTAACATGCTATTTACGCTAGCTGTATGTACATTTGAAACTAGATACCCACATTTAATGCGAAACAAACACTTACCAATCGTAGGATTTAAGTTGCTCCTGTGTCTCAAGATGCGAAAGTCCTAATCGTTTGGTCCGCACATTTTACCGGCGATGCTAATAAGGCAGCCATGCTATGGGCCACTTCATTAGGTACACCCATGCTATGGCCGAATAGCATCATTAGCTATTCGCTCAATTGCTTAAATTTCTTCTTCAATTTCGTTTTCGCTATCTGCCTCCATACTCCGACCATCTGTTTCAATACATGCGTAATCTGTTGAATTGCTTAAGGCGCTGAAAACCGAGTCTGAATCCGAGCTAATGTCGCTATATCTTGCTGTGGTAACCGCCATGTTGTTTGTATTGGCAGCCCCGTATGACGTCACAGGGAAATGAACGGGTGGATATAGCGATGGTGAAAATCAGGCACTTTGAAACAGTTTTTCGGGATATTCCGGGAGGTGCAAAATTTTGAAAAACAATTCTAAAAATAGAACAAGCCACTGGGAACTGATTTTTATTGTTTTTAACCCTTTTGAAATTGTGATAATGTTCCCCTTTAACTTTTTCAAAGTCGGTAAGCCAAACCAGAACTATTACGTACCTTAGGCGCACCGGGTTATCAGGCGCACTGTCGAGTTTTGAGAAAAAAAAAACGATTTTTGTGCGCCTTACAGTCCGGAAAATACGGTAAGTTTCCTTTCCTCTTTTGCATGCACTTTAAAACCTCATTAAAGTAAAATAAAAATTAAGTTCACATTTGGAACTAACATCTAACCTTCCAATTATCACCCAGTCAGTTTATTGGAATCAGGGTGTTACACACACATGACACAATATGCTGCTTAAACGTTGTTTGATTGGACTTTTACACTGAAAAAAAAAAAACAGCATTTCCTGTGTGGAATCAGTTGCTCACTTGCGTGTGTCTCAAGTCTGCTAGGAGCTTTGGTCCAGAAGAGGAAGCGGACCTGACCAGAAAGGTATCACTGCTGCTCACTCATCTGAATCCTGCAGCTCCACCATCCCCGAGCTGACGCCCTAGTCCTCCCTCTATCTGTCTACCTCTCACTCACTCACACACACACACACACACACACACACACACACACACACACACACACACACACACACACACACACACACACACACACACACACACACACACACACACACACACACACACACACACACACACACACCGTCTAATGACAGCAGTGAGGCAGTTAACTGGTACTGGAGTGGGGTTGCAGTGGTATGGCAAAAGGCTGATTTGGCGGCAGTCACAGCTGAAAGGCTTTTATCCCGAATGGTAGAAAGCACTGAGATGGACATACACAGAGTCCACCGAGACACACCACACACACACAAACACACGCACACACACACACACACACACACACAGTCACATGACCAGTACTGGCAGGGAGAAGGAGTATTTTTTTGGGTCTCAAAAAAAAGGACAGGAAAAGAGACCATTTTTAGGGGCTTTTTTGGTGGTCAGACTAAATAATAGCGCGACACACTACACTATAGCATGTCACAACGGTGCACACTTGTATCCTAAATCAGTGGTTCTCAACATTTTTTCAGTGATGTACCCCCTGTTTTTTTAATTCAAGTACCCCCTAATCAGAGCAAAGCATTTTTGGTTAAAAAAAAGAGATAAAAAAGTAAAATACAGAACTACGTCATTAGTTTCGTATTTATTACATTGTATAACAGCGCAAAATATTGCTCATTTGTAGTGGTCTTTCTTCAACTGTCACGCCTGTAAGATTGTGTTTTGGATTTTTTCCATGTTTGGTCAGGTTATGTTCAGTTTTTGGGAACTTTAGTTCTGTTGGCACCAGGGTTAATTTTGTTGATGGAAAATTTTCGTCATAGTTATCGTCAACAACCTTTTTTTTCTAACTAAAACGAGACAATAACTAAATAAAAAATAATTTACGTGGACTAAGACAATGACGAGGTGTATTGACATATTCGTCAACGGATAAAAACGAGACGAAAATGAATGCCAGAGACGAGATCCAATCGGAACTCATTTCGTTAGGAAGAGGCGGGAGGAGTTGGGAAGAGAACCAATCAGAGCGACGTGGTAAGGAAGTTACGTAAACGTCGTTTGCGTTAGAGACTGACCCGGGAATGCGCTGCAGAAGACAACATGTCAACGCCGGGGAGAAAAAGGAGAGAGGACATATGGGGAAATTTTATATTTGACGTCAAAGATAACAAGACGAAGTGTAAGAAATGCAGCGCGAGGATTACGGGGAAAAACACAACAAACTTGAAGCGACATTTACAGTCGAATCACACCGAAATCCACACACAGGAAAGCATTTTCCACAACATACAACTCACTCGACGTTATCCCGTTTATTACACGGCTTACTCGTGAAATACTAAATTTGAGACATGATTATCATCAAAATACGACTTGTATCGGTGATTTTTCCGCTGTTTTGCTTTGACTTTCAGAAATTGAAGGGAAAGTTTACATATTACCCTTTAGTCGACTAAATCTACTGTAGTTTTCGTCGACTATAATCTTATGATATTTCATCAACTAAAACAAAAACAATTTAAATAACTAATAAAATAATTATGACTAAAACTAAATTACAATTTAGTCAAAAGACTATGACTAAAACTAAATCAAATTTTGCTGTCAAAATTAACACTGCTTGGCACTTCCTGGTTTGTTTTCGTCTCCATGCCAACCCATTAGTTTTCACCTGTCGTGTCACGTCCCTGTTTTCACTAATGATAATAACCACTATTTAAGTCACTCTTTTTCTTGTCTTCGTCCTGGGATCTTCACACACGCTACCCATGCTGCACCTGCTTCATGCCCTCGTCCATAGTTCCATGTCGTGTAAGTTTTTGTATATAGTTTATGGTCAATTGCCTTTGTGCTAAGTCTTTTGTTTATGTCCATTATTTCATGCCATCAAGCAAGTGTTTTTGTTTCATGTTTGTATTGTGTAGCCAAGTTTTGTACCTCAACTGTGAGCGCTTTTTGTTTATCTTTTATTAGTTATAGTGTTTAATAAAAAAGATGTACTCACAGTCACGTCTTGCTCGTGCTAATCATCATCTGCGTCAAAGAAACAACCCAAATCCATGTCACGGCTTGACATGAACTATTTGGAAAAAAGGTAGAAAAATAACAAAAAACTTTAACTACCCCCTATTCAGAGCAAAGCAGTTTTGGTTGAAAAAAACAGATAAAGTAGTAAAATACAGCACTATTTCATCAGTTTCTGATTTATTTAATTGTATAACAGTTCGAAATATTTCTCATTTGTAGTGGTCTTTCCTGAACTATTTGAAAAAAAAAAAAGATATAAAAATAACTACAACTTGTTGAAAAATAAACAAGTGATTCAATTATAAAGATTTCTACACATAGAAGTAATCATCGACTTAAAGTGACCTCTTTAGGGATTGTAAAAGAGATCCATCTGGATTCATGAACTTAATTCTAAAAATGTCTTCACAAAACAAGAATTCTTTGACATCAATATTTATGGAACATGTCCACAAAAAATCTAGCTGTCAACACTGAATATTGCGTTGTTGCATTTCTTTTCACAGTTTAAGAACTAACCTTCATATTTTGTTGAAGTATTATTCAATAAATATATTTATAAAGGATTTTTGAATTGTTGCTATTTTTAGAATATTTAAAAAAAAATCTCACGTAACCCTTGGCATACCTTCAAGTACCCCCAGGGGTACACGTACCCCCATTTGAGAACCACTGTTATAGTACAGTCGTCCCACGCCGCATCGTGCTTCAAATGTCGCGGCTTCAATCTATTAGGGATATTTTTCAATCGTCTTTGTTAAAAGCATATCGTACATGTTTTTGGCCTAAATTAATTTGAAATAAGTAATCACTCTGTGGATATTATCAAGAACAATTAAAAAAATCTACATACAAATATATCTAAATTACACTTATCCATCTATCCAACCATAACAAGGGATGATGGGAAAAACGCATAACACTTTTTCAACACTTATCCATGTTTGGCGAATTTTAGCTGCTTGATATTTTTGATTTATTTGTGTTTCATCTGACCACAGAACTTTCCCCCAGAAGGTCTTATCTGTGTCCATGTGATGTCAGATGAAACAAAAGTTGAGCAGTTTGGCCACAATACCCAGCAATATGTTTGGAGGCGAAAACATATTCCCAGGAACACCAGACCTACCGTCAAGCATGGTGGTGGTAGTATTATGCTCTGGGCCTGTTCTGCTGACAATGTAACTGGTGCTTTAAAAAGAGTAAATGGGACAATGAAAAAGGAGGATTACCTCCAAATTCTTCAGGACAACCTAAAATCATCAGCCCGGAGGTTGAGTCTTGAGCACAGTTGGGTGTTCCAACAGGACGATGACCCCAAACACACGTCAAAAGTTGTAAAGGAATGGCTAAATCAGGCAAGAATTAAGGTTTTAGTATAGCCTTCCCAAAGTTCTGACTTAAACATGTAGACAATGCTGAAGAAACAAGTCCATGTCAGAAAACCAACACATTTAGCTGAACTGCACCAATTTTGTCAAGAGGAGTGGTCAAAAATTCTACCAGAAGCTTCTGGATGGCTACCAAAAGTGTCTTATTGCAGTGAAACTTGCCAGTGGACATGTAAAAAACATTTGCTTTAATCGCATAATTACACAGATTTCCGGACCTCTGTGTCGCTGAATTTTTTGCAATTTGTTTAATTAATAATGGAGACTACAAAGAAGAAAGATGTTAGTGGAAAGCGGTGTATTGCGGTCGGCTGTAGCAAAACAAACACAGCCGGTGTTTCTTTGTTTACATTCCCTAAAGATGACGGTGAAGCTTTAAAACGGAACAGAGCGGTCAAGCGAACATGGTTCTCTACCGCATGTCAGCCGGCAGGTTTCGGTGAGAAAATTGTGGTAATAAGTCGGCTCTTACTGTAGACATGAGCGGTGCTTGTGTCATTCCTCCTGAAACTGTCAAAGAGCCAGCTGCGACTCTCTTGGGTCCTCCGTGGCTTCCTTCAGAGACACTGGTGGTCACCACACCCCTCCCACTTTCAGGTATGACTATATAATCTCACTAAAACACTAGTAACCCAATAAGCGGATAAGGGATTTTCCAGAATTATCCTAGTAAATGTGTCTAATAACATCTGAATCGCTCCCACTGCCCTCGTCGTTTGTTTTTCTTCTAATCCTTCAGTCTCCCTATCCTCATCCACGAATCTTTCATCCTCGCTCAAATTAATAAGGAAATTGTCGCTTTCTCGGTCCGAATCACTCTAGCTGCTGGTGGCCATAATTGTAAACAATGTGCGTATGTGATGAGCTCTACAACCAGCGACGTCACGCGCACATCATCTGCAATTCCCGGTACAAGCAAGGCTTTTTTATTAGCGACCAAAAGTTGCGAACTTTATCGTCGATGTTCTCTACTAAATCCTTTCAGCAAACATATGGCAATACTGTGAAATGATCAAGTATGACACATAGAATGGACCTGCTATCCCCGTTTAAATAAGAAAATCTCATTTCAGTAGGCCTTTAATGTTCGAACTGACAAACATATATTTTTTTTTTTTGGCAAATAATCATTAACTTCAAATTTAATGGCAGCAACACATTGCAAAAAAATTGGCACATGGGCATTTTTACCACTTTGTTACATGGCCTTTCCTTTTAACAATGCTCAGTAAACGTTTGTGAACTGAGGAAACCAATTTTTGAAGCTTTTCAGGTGAAATTCTTTCCCATTCTTGCTTGACATACAGCTTTAGTTGTTCAACAGTCCGGGGTCTCTGTTGTGGTATTTTAGGCTTCATATTGCGCCACACATTTTTAATGGGAGACAGGTCTGGATTACAGGTAGGCCAGTCTAGTACCCGCGCTCTTTTACTACGAAGCCACGCTGTTGTAACACGTGCAGAATGTGGCTTAACATTGTCTTGCTGAATGAAATAAGCAGGGGCGTCCATGAAAAAGACGTTGCTTGGATGGCAACATATGTTGCTCCAAAACCTGTATGTACTTTTCAGCATTAATGGTGCCTTCACAGATGTGTAAGATACACATGCCTTGGGCATTAATGCACCTCAATACCATCACAGAAGCTGGCTTTTTAACTTTACCGGATGGTTCTTTTCCTCTTTGGTCCGGAGGACACAACGTCCACAGTTTCCAAAAACAATTTGAAATGTGAACTCGTCAGACCACAGAACACTTATCCACTTTGCATCAGTCCATCTTAGATGAGCTCGGGCCCAACGAAGCCGGCGGCATTTATGGGTGTTGTTGCATAATATAATTTTAACCTGCATGTAGCGACAAACTGTACTTACTGACAGTGGCTTTCTGAAGTGTTCCTGAGCCAATGTGGTGATATTCTTTACACACTGGTGTTGGTTTTTGATGCAGTACCACCTGAGGGATCAAAGGTCAAGGGCATCCAATGTTAGTTTTCAGCTTTGCCGCTTACATGCAGTGATTTTGTCCAGATTCTCTGAACCTGATGACATTATGGACCGTAGGTAGTGAAATATCTAAATTATTTTCAATAGCTTGTTGAGAAATCTTGTTCTTAAACTTTTCAACAATTTGCTCACACATTTGTTCACAAAGTGGTGAACCTCCCCCCATCCTTGTTTGTGAATGACAGAGCATTTCATGGAAGTTGCTTTTATATCCAATCATGGCACCCACCTGTCACCAATTAGCCTGTCCACTTGTGGGATGTTCCAAATAAGTGTTCGATGAGCATTCCTCAACTTTCTCAGTCTTTTTTACCACTTGTGCCAGCTTTTTTCAAACATGTTGCAGGCTTTAAATACCAAATGAGCTCATATTTACAAAAAATAACAAAGTTTACCAGTTTAAACGTTAAGTATCTTGTCGTTGCAGTCTTTTCAATTGAATATAGGTTGACAAAGATTTGCAAATCATTGTATTCTGTTTTTATTTACTTTTTACACATCGTGCCAACTTCACTGGTTTTGGGTTTTTTATATTGTGGAAGGAGAGTGTGATCAGCGCGCCTGCAGGTGCAAAGGTCACCGCCTCTGTCGATGGTGTTGAGGGCGGAGCACTATCGGATAGGGGTGGGGCATGTGCTGACGGCGGGACACAGCTGGCAGGTGATTAGATTTCACAGGTGGTACGTGGTAATCTAATCATCTGTTGTCTTTAACAGTGAACTGCCGGGAGCAGAGAGAGAGAGAGAGGATACGGACGTGACTGAAAGGGCTTTTTCTGCTGGAGAAATACTTTTTGATAACTATTTAGAGATTCAAAATATGTTGTTAAAACCTGCACGCTTGGCTCTTGTTCTGTGTCTACAGTGGAGCTGCTAGGAAGCGACTTCCGCATATATAGTTTATTTTTAGATAAGAATACAGTTTCGTAAAGACGTTTTTAGCTCATCTCCATGCAACCAGAATAAGCTTTTCTAACCTGCAACCCGTTTTGAAAAAGTTTAATTCAGTCGGTTTGAAAAGAGAATCGTGCCGAATCGAGAAGCACAATCGAATCGAATGATTACTTACGTACTTTGCAGAAATGTATGGCCCGGAACCAATTGACAGCTGTATAAAGTGCACAATAGCGCTTCTAGGAGACACCAGCCACAGCTCATTAGCATTAAAGCTACAGACACACAAAACGATGTGTTCCCAGTGGTGCTTCCTAGAATCCCCGTCTAAACTCCAGCAACGTGTTGGTCAAAACACTTCCAAAAAAACTATTGTGGCACCACTGAGACCTATTTAAAATTGGTTTAAAATCCTTTGATGTGGGCCCTTTAAGGCTACTTACTTATGCCATAGTGTGCCACTTTGAGAGGATTTGCAACCACAAATGAGTTCGCGGAGAGCCTGAGTTGAACTATTTGAGTGAGTTGACACGGAGATCATGAGCTAAACAGAAACCAGACTATAAAATAAAGACTTTGCTCTCATTATTGGCTGTTAGCAGTCCGCGGTTGACCTTTTAATCCATGTGCAGACAGTAAATACCATTATACAATAATGAGAGGATATTTGGGCAAACTGTGCTTTCAAGTTATTTGAACACTGAATAGAAGGGCAAGATACTTTAGGGCCTTAAAACAAACAATAAGCGATTAGCTGAATTTTTTCCTGCGGTTGCATAGTACAGTATGATTGACTGTATTTTGGGGGTCAATTCAGGTGAATACAATTCAACAGCCGTGATTTTGAAAAACATGCTGACTGAACATGAACATTGTGACTTTGAACGCAAACCGTCCCATCAAGTACTAGTCACCAATAGTGTATGTGGACAACTACAGATTGGTGATGCAGAGTCACCATGGCAACAAAAGGTACTATTATTACAAGCATACCAGGTACCTCTTTTAAAGATGAGAATTGTTCATGGACACTATGTTGCCAGTCACGTCATGCTCAAATTGCAATATTATGACACATAAATGCTATATCTAGATTTTTTTTTTGGCATGATTTAAAGCAAATTATTTTTAATACATATAACATCCATCCATCCATTTTCTACCGCTTGTCCCTTTTATTTTAAATTAAATTAAATTAAATTAATGATTAAATGTTTTCCAACCTCTCAATGTTTTTTTAAATCCATTACGTGCGTTCAAAACTGGTATAATATTGTGATTATTGCGTTCAATTTTAGTATAGTTATTGGCCCCTTTTACACTGTAAAAACAGCAGAAACAAGTAATATGATATAATTCAGGGGTACTCAACAGAATTTATTCACATCCGAATCACAATTTATTTTTTATTCCAGAACTAAATTGATTTATAATTTCCAAAGATTGATTTTTTATTTATTTAATAATACATCTAAATAAAAATACATATTAGGCCACATACATGCTTCATGTAGATAGATAGGTAGATGGATGGATGGATGGATGGATGGATGGATGGATGGATGGATGGATGGATGGATGGATGGATGGATGGATGGATGGATGGATGGATGGATGGATGGATGGATGGATGGATGGATGGATAGATAGATAGATAGATAGATAGATAGATAGATAGATAGATAGATAGATAGATAGATAGATAGATAGATAGATAGATAGATAGATAGTACTTTATTGATTCCTTCAGGAGAGTTCCTTTAGGAACATTAAAATTCCAGCAGCAGTGTACAGAGTAATGGGGGTTTAAATCGAAACAAAATAGAGAAATATTACAATAAGAATAAAAATAAAAAGCAACAATGGGAATAGAAATATAACAGTAAAATAAGAATATAACAAGATAAACTAGGCAGTAGTAGTACAAGTCATACATCAGCAACCAAAATTATTTTTTTTAAATTGTTTTGAAAAGGTTTTATTACAATTACCATCCTTAAAAGTACATTTTTAGAGCCAGTTTCAAATGAGAATCAAATCGTATCAAGAATGGATTATGAATCGAATAATCAACCCAAGCTTCTTTTTATTTATATTGTTAAATAGCTGCGCACGCTGGAAACGTGTAGCGATGGCAGAGTAAAGAATTTAGTGACAGTGCAGTGTGAAAGCCGATGCGTTTACTTGGCAATTAAGTAAACGCGGTATCCAAATAATATAACCTGCGGAGGTTATATTTTGTTGGTTTTGTTGGCTTGAATCGTGAGGTGCCCGTAGATTCCCATCTCTATTACTACGTTTACAATGCAGGTGAAAGTGGCCCAAATCAGACTTTCTTGAAATCTGATTTTTTTTTCTGTTTACACTGCAAGTAAATAGGATTTTTAATCAGACTGCATTGGAAACGTGCACAGGCCCCAATGTGGTTTTGACGTCACTTGCATGCACAGTTTGAAAAAGTGAAAACAAAGGAAGTTGATCGGATTCTGTAACTGAACGAGGAAGTCGCTACTACTTCAAAATAAAATACAATTTGCCACCATAGATGTGATCGCAACACCTTAAAAAATAGTGCTTTTTGCGTGAAAATATATAAAACTAATACAAACCCCATTTCCATATGAGCTGGGAAATTGTGTTAGATGTAAATATAAACGGAATAAAATGATTTGCAAATCTTTTTCAACCTATATTCAGTTGAATGCATTACAAAGACAAGATATTTGATAATCAAACTCATAAACTTGTTTTTTTGGGGGGAAATAATAATTAACTTAGAATTTCATGGCTGCAACATGTGCCAAAGTAGTTGGGGAAGGGCATGTTCACCACTGTGTTACATCACCTTTTCTTTTCACAACACTCAATAAACGTTTGGGAACTGAGGAAACTAATTGTTGAACCTTTGAAAGTGGAATTCTTTCCCATTCTTGTTTTATGTAGAGCTTCAGTCGTTCAACAGTCCGGGGTCTCTGCTGTCGTATTTTATGCTTCATAATGCGCCACACATTTTCGATGGGGGACAGGTCTGGACTGCAGGCGGGCCAGGAAAGTACCCGCACACTTTTACTACAAAACCACGCTGTTGTAACACGTGGCTTGGCATTGTCTTCCTAAAATAA
Organism: Nerophis ophidion; assembly: GCF_033978795.1. Classification (NCBI taxonomy): domain Eukaryota; kingdom Metazoa; phylum Chordata; class Actinopteri; order Syngnathiformes; family Syngnathidae; genus Nerophis; species Nerophis ophidion. The sequence goes on along the minus strand of NC_084619.1, from coordinate 51,792,080 downwards.
GCAGGGGCGTCCATGATAACATTACTTGGATGACAACATATGTTGCTCCAAAACCTGTATGGACCATTCAGCATTAATGGTGCCATCACAAATGTGTAAGTTACCCATGCCTTGGGCACTAATATATCCCCATACCATCACAGATGCTGGCTTTTGAACTTTGTGCCTACAACAGGGGGCTAGCGGGTATGAACCGCAGGGTGATGTGATGCGTCTAGTGCAGCCATCCTTGGATAGCATAGTTGCATGCAAGTCTGCTGCTTGCTTTGTTGCATGCCTGCTGCTTGCTGCCTCTCGCTTCCAGGAACTGCCGCTGGCTAGCTGATCAAGAACAAATCGATGGAAAAGCAGAATGCGTAAGTCTTTCCTCGCCAGTACATAGCCTCTCCATCACCAAGACCTTTGCTGTGCCTCCTCGTGGCAGTCCCCGGTAACTGTGTGCCTTGCGGCCTCAGGATAAAGAGCATGGGATCCCCCGGGGGTGGATAGCTTAGTCCTCATCCAGGCTACCACCATCCGACTGACCAGTGCCTACTGGCTAACCACTTGGTTATAGGCTACGGGAGAAAACCCCTAACGAAAAATCTGTGGCGAGGACCCGCATTAGGCAGTCACCAACAGACCGGTGCTCTGGCAGTCCTCTGCAACCCCATGCGGCAGAAGGTCGTCATGAACTTTTCATGCTACTGGAGGACGCCACATGGGGCCAAGACAACACAGTGTGGGTAGAGACAGTGCACTTCTACCACCATTTAAATCAATTCACTGCGCAGGTGTTTTTGCTCCTCCTCAGCACTACCCCCCCACCTCCCCAACCCCCCCAACCTCCCGCCCTCAAGTTCTGCAGCGATGGGGAAGGGCGGCTGGTACAGGTCAAGAATGTGACTGGCAGTACCTAGCCCAACCCTGCACGTAGGCGGCGTGCGAGTGAAGGTCGCTATGGCATGGGATGGAACAGCATGCCTCTCCGGCAGCTCCGCACGTGACTGAGCAGCCCCGCTCTGCTCACCCTGAAATGGGAAGGGCCTAGAAAAGGTGGCCTGAAAATGGTCTGTTCCTCATCTCCGGGCAGCCTACCGCAGCTGCCGGGCCATCCCTTTATGCAGTCGAAAACAAACTTACAAGAAAAACAAAATTCCCTTCACAATAGCGTCATGGAACGTCCGCACACTTTTGGAAGTGCGTGATCTCTCCAGCCGCCCGCAGCGAAGAACAGCACTCGTTGCACATGAACTAAACCGATACGGCATTGACATAGCCACCCTGAGCGAAACCCGCTTACATGGGGAAGACTCAATCACGGAGGCGGGAGAAGGCTACACCTTCTTCTGGAAGGGTCATCCAGAAGGCTCCTGTCGTCTACATGGAGTGGGGTTCGCCACCAGGACAAGCCTGCTTCACAAGATCCCAGAGTCTCCAGTGGGTATAAGCGAAAGGCTTATGACGTGGCGTGTACCACTCACCAAAAATCGCCATGTCACCCTTATCAGGGCTTATGCTCCAACCCTGGATGCAGACCTCGAGAGCAAGGATACATTCTATGCTTCACTAAACTCTGCCATAGAGGGAACGCCTCCCACCGACAAGCTCATACTCCTCGGGGATTTTAACGCGAGGGTAGGCTCTGACAGTGGGCTCTGGACCGGAACACTTGGTCAGCACGGGGTTGGTAGGCTCAATGATAATGGGCTTCGCCTCCTTGCACTCTGCTCTGAACATCAGTTGATCATCACCAACACCCTGTTCCAGCTCAAGGATAAATTCAAGACCTCCTGGCAACATCCTTGCTCGAAACATTGGCACCTCCTCGACTATATCATCACCCGTCGTAGGGACAGGAAGGAGGTCTTAATCTCCAGAACGATGCGTGGAGCGGACTGCTGGACCGACCATCGAATGATCAGAGCCAAATTTCAGATGGAAGTCCGCCCCCAACTGAAGAAAACACCACCAAACAAGAGACTCAACTGTGAAGCACTCAAATCCAAGCACTTTGTAGACCAGCTCAGAGCACAGCTTGCAGAAAATTTGTCTGCAATCCCTGATACCCACCTGGACCCTGACATCAACACCTGCTGAAACTCCCTAAGGACTGCCATCCATCAGGCAGCAGAGGAATCCCTTGGGTACACCAGGCGTAAACATCAGGACTGGTTTGACAACAGTGCACCGGATATCCATAAACTTCTCCAGGCAAAACACAAAGCCCATGCTGCTTACCTGGCCAACCCACAATCCATCACACTAAAAACTCGACTCTCTTTCATAAGAGCCGAAGTCCAGCGTACCCTCAGAGCCATGGAGAATGACTGGTGGATCAAGAAAGCCAGCGAGATCCAACTCTATGCTGACACCAACAATTCTCATGGATTTTATGATGCCGTCAAATCCATATATTGTCCACAGAGAAAAAACATAACCCCAGTCAGATCGGCAGACGGAGTCACCCTCTATAAGGACACACCCCAGATCCTAAATAGATGGGCTGAACATTTCAACACTCTCCTTAACTCCGAAAATCCCTCTGACCAGGACATTTTCACCAATTTCGCAACCACTCCCCCTGTCGACCACCTGGACTCCCCGCCTACCTGCCCAGACCCTGACGGTATCCCAGCTGAGGTACTGAAGCTTGGTGGCTATCTCCTCACCCGCCGGCTTCACCAGTTGATTAACTCCATCTGGTCCTCTGAAGCCATCCCCCAGGAATGGAAGGATGCTACTATAATAACCATCTTCAAGAGGAAAGGTGACAAAGCCGACTGTGGAAACAGTAGAGGAATTTCCCTGCTCTCGGTTGCTGGGAAAGTCCTTGCTCGGATCATGCTCTCTCGTTTAGTTACTCACATTTCTGAGAACATCTTGCCTGAATCACAATGTGGATTCAGTAGAGATCGGAGTACTACTGACATGATCTTTGTAGCCAGGCAGGTACAAGAAAAGTGCCGGGAACACCACCAGGATCGGTACATCGCCTTCATCGACCTGTCCAAGGCATTTGACACAGTAAACCGGAATCTCCTCTGGGACTTACTGGGAAGGATGGGAATTCCACCAAAGTTCCTCAACATCCTGAGACAACTTCACGATGGAATGCGAGCCTGTGTCCGCATTGGAGGCCAGCAATCCCCCTCTTTTAATGTGAAAGTCGGGGTCAGGCAGGGATGTGTCCTAGCCCCTGTTATATTCAACCTCTTTCTCTCAGCAGTCACTCTCCTCTCACACAAAGCTCTGGGAACCACAGATGGCATCCACATACAGTTCCGGCTAAACGGCAGTCTCTTCAACATCCGGCGCCTCCAGGCCTTCACTAAAATTACAAAACAACAGATCCTAGAACTTCAGTATGCTGACGATTGTGCTCTCCTTGCCCACACGCCAGACTCTCTCCAACGTGCACTTAAAGTGGTCTCATCCACGTACAGTGCCCTAGGACTCAAGGTCAACATTTCAAAAACACAGATCATTGCGCAACACTCTATCCATCAGTCAGAAGTGCTTGTCTTCAACATTGATGGCCAGCAGCTCACCATCGTTCAACACTTCACCTACCTCAGAAGCGCCCTGTCCCCCACCTGTAACATCGATAATGACATCCAGGTCCGTGTTGGGTTAGCGTCTGCTGCCTTCGGTAGGCTCAAAACCAGGGTCTTCCTGAACAGAAACCTGACAGTTTCCACCAAAGCAGCTGTTTACAGAGCAGTTTGTCTGTCCACACTGCTATATGGCTCGGAAGCCTGGACCCCTTACCAAAGGCACGTCAGAATCCTGGAGAGATACCACATCCGCTGCCTGCAACGGATTCTGGGTCTGACCTGGAAGGACAGGGTCCCTCATGTGGATATTTTTGACCGGACCCAAACACCCAGCATCCAAGTGTTCCTTGCGCAAAGACAACTGCGCTGGGTGGGGCATGTAATCCGCATGCCCGCTCAGAGACTCCCCCGACAGATCCTCTACGGCCAACTCCAGGAAGGCTGTAGGTCTCCTGGGGGTCAGCGGAAACGCTACAAGGACCACATAAAAACCCTCCTGAAGCGCTGTGCTATCCAGCCTTCCGCATTGGAAGTCTTGGCTGCTGATCGCCACACCTGGCGCAACTGCAGTCACGCCGGCATTGCTCATCTCCAGGAGCAGACCACTGAGAGGAGAAAACGACAACGTATACAGCGACATCAGCGCGCTGCAGGGGCCCCCCTCTCAAACGTGGACTACATCTGCCCCACATGTGGCAAACCATGCGGGTCACGCATTGGCCTGCACAGCCACATGCAATGGCATATTCGAAACCCCCCTCAATAACCCATTACTGGAGCAACGTCATCATTGTAATCGATGGACAGCCATAAGCAAGTATGCAAGTAAGTGCCTACAACAATCCCGATGGTTATTTTCCTCTTTGTTCCGGAGGGCACCACATCCACAGTTTCCAAATATAATTTGAAATGTGAACTCGTCAGACCACAAAACACTTTTCCACTTTGCATCAGTCCATCTTAGATGAGCTCGGGCCCAGCGAAGCGAGCGGCGTCCCTTGGTGTTGTTGTTAAATGGGTTTTGCTTTGCATAACAGAGTTTTAACTTGCACTTACAGATGGAGCAACCAACTGTAGTTACTGACAGTGGTTTTCTGAAGTGTTCCTGAGCCCGTGTGGTGATATCCTTTACACACTGATGTCTGTTTTTGATGCAATATCCGCCTGAGGGATCAACAGTCTGTAATATCATTGCTTACGTGCAGTGATTTCTCCGGATTCTCTGAAACGGACCGTAGATGGTAAAATCCCTAAATTCCTTGCAATAGCTCGTTGAGAAATGTTGTTCTAAAACTGTTCGACAATTTGCTTACAAATTGGTGACCCTCGCCCCATCCTTGTTTGTGAATTACTTAGCATTTCATGGAATCTGCTTTTATACCCAATCATGGCACCCACCTGTTCCCGATTAGCTTGCACACCTGTGGGATGTTCCAAAAAAGTGTTTGATGAGTATTTCTCCACTTTATCAGTATTTATTGCCACCTTTCCCAACTTCTTTGTCACGTGTTGCTGGCATCAAATTCTAAAGTTAATGATTACTTGCAAAAAAAAAATGTTTATCAGTTTGAACATCAAATATGTTGTCTTTGTAGCATATTCAACTGAATATGATTTGCAAATCATTGTATTGCGTTTATATTTACATCCAACACAATTTCCCAACTCATATGGAAACGGGGTTTGTACATCAACTGGTACCAGCTGTATGGATGCAAACTTTTGTGCTTCCGTTTCTTTTTTCATCAACACGTTACGGGGGCCAGATTTTCCAGACATTTCATATTCATGCCCGCCTCTGCGTCCTCCAACACACACATGCACAGCGCCACCGCAGGGCGCTAGTGCAGTGTTTCTCCCTGGCTGCGTCCACCAGACCACTTTATCTGCCCACTGCAGAGAGAAGAGGGCAGATGAGCCCCACTGCCGGTGTGCATGTGTATATGTATTCATACTGTACCGCGCGCCTCCCCTCTGCCTCTCTTTTTCCACTTATCTTGACATGCAAACCCCCGAGTGAGAAGGTGTGAGATGTGAGGAGTGGCGTCCGACCGCGAGGAGATGTGAGCAGCGGTAATATTCCGGTTCGGGATCGCTCCCTCTCTCCGGGGATTAGCCAGAGATGGGAAAGATCTGGCCCGCAGTACTATTGACAAATCCACAGTTATGTATGATCTGGAAAAGAGAGTGCACCATGTTGAGGGCAGAGCCTTTGTATAGACAGACCACAGGTTGTGTACGTGTTACACTTCAAGCTCCTGCTCTCTTATGTGTGAATATCATAGATATTTCTGCTGCATCATTGATAAGGTCTGCACTTATTACCATACTCTACATCAGGGGTCACCAACCTTTTTGAAACCAAGAGCTACTTCTTGGGTACTGATTAATGCAAGGGCTACCAGTTCGATACACACTTAAATAAATTGCCAGAAATGTACCTTTAATAAATAAATCTATATATATAAAAAAAAATGGTTATTTCTGTCCGTCATTCTGTCGTACATTTTTTTTCCTTTTACGGAAGGTTTTTTGTACAGAATAAATGATGAAAAAAACACCTAATTTAACGGTTTAAAGGAGGAGAAAACACGAAAAAAAATGAAAATTAAATGTTGAAACATAGTTTATCTTCCATTTCAACTCTTTAAAATTCAAAATTCAACCGAAAAAAAATGAAGAGAAAAACTAGCTAATTCGAATCTTTCTGAAAAAATTTAAAAAATAATTTATGGAACATTAGTAATTAATGATTAATATTAATTTTAGAATTTTGATGACATGTTTTAAATAGGTTAAAATCCAATCTGCACTTTGTTAGAATATATAACAAATTAGAGCAAGCTATATTTCTAACAAAGATAAATCATTATTTCTTCTAGATTTATCAGAACAAAAAAATTAAAAGAAATTCAAAAGACTTTGAAATAAGATTCTACAGATTTTCTAGATTTGCCAGAATAATTTTTTTGAATTTTAATCATAATAAGTTTTGAGAAATATTTCTCAAATATTCTTCATCGAAAAAACAGAAGCTAAAATGAAGAATTAAATTAAAATGTATTTATTATTCTTTACAACAAAATAAAAAATACTTAAACATTGATTTAAATTGTCAGGGAAGAAGAGGAAGGAATTTAAAAGGTAAAAATGTATATGTGTTTAAAAATCCTAAAATCCTTTTTAAGGTTGTATTTTTTCTCTAAAATTGTCTTTCTGAAAGTTATAAGAAGCAAAATAAAAATAAAAATAATAATTTATTTAAACAAGTGGAGACCATGTATTTTCAAATTCTATTTGAGTTCTGTCTCTGTTAGAATTAAAAATGTTGAGCAAAGCGAGACCAGCTTGCTAGTAAATATATAACATTTAAAAAATAGAGGCAGCTCACTGGTAAGTGCTGCTATTTGAGCTATTTTTAGAACAGGCCAGCGGGCGACTCATCTGGTCCTTACGGGCTACCTGGTGCCCGCGGGCACCAAGTTGGTGACCCATGCTCTACATCCTCCTGAAAACCAGAGTCATCTGGAGTGCCGTCTTTTTGGTAGAGTTATACATTTAGAGGAAAAAAAAAAAAGCCCTATTGTACAAAACCCAAAACCAGTGAAGTTGGCACGTTGGGTAAATCTTAAATAAAAACAGAATACAATGATTTTGCAAATCCTTTTCAACTGAATAGACTGCACACACAAGTTATTTAATGTTCGAACTGAGAAACTTAATTTTATTTTGCAAATAATCATTGACTTAGGATTTAATGGCAGCAAAAAAGTTGGCACAGGGGCATTTTTACCACTGAGTTACACGGCCTTTTGCTTTTAACAACACTCAGTAAACGTTTGGGAACTGAGGAGACCAATTTTTGAAGCTTTTCAGGTGGAAATATTTCCCATTCTTGCTTGATGCACAGGTTGTTCAACAGTCCGGGGTCTCTGTATTTTACGCTTCATAATGAGCCACACATTTTCAATGGGAGACATGTGTGGACTACAGGCAGGCCAGTCTAGTACCCGCACTCTTTTACTACAAAACCACACTGTTGTAACACGTGGCTTGGCATTGTCTTGCTGAAATAAGCAGGGGCTTCAATGAAAAAGACGTTGCTTGGATGGCAACATATGTTGCTCCAAAACCTGTATGTAGTTTTCAGCATTAATGGTGCCTTCACAGATGTGTAAGTTACCCATGCCTTGGGCACTAATACACCCCCATACCATCACAGATGCTGGCTTTTGAACTTTGCATCTATAACAGTCCGGATGGTTGTTTTCCTCTTTGTTCCGGAGGACGACGTCCACAGTTTCCAAAAATAATTTAAAATGTGTACTCGTCAGATCACAGAACACTTTTCCACTTTGCATAAGTCCATCTTAGATGAACCTCGGGTGTTGTTGATTAATGATTTTCGCTTTGCATAACAGATTTTCAAGATTTAGATTTACAGATGTAGCGACGAACTGTAATTACTGATAGTGGTTTTCTGAAGTGTTCTTTAGCTAATGTGGTGATATCCTTTACAGACTGGTGTCGCTTTTTGATGCAGTACCGCCTGAGGGATCGAAGGTCATGAGCATTCAATGTTGGTTTTCGGCCTAGCCGCTTACGTGCAGTGATTTCTCCAGATTCTCTGAACCTTTTGATGATATTATGGACCGTAGATGGGGAAATCCCTAAATTTCTCACAATAACTCGTTGAGAAATGATGTTCTTAAACTGTTCCAATATTTACTCACCCATTTGTTTACAAACTGGTGGCCCTCGCCCCATCCTTGTTTGTGAATGACTGATCATTTCATGAAAGCTCCTTTTATACCCAATCATGGCACCCATCTGTTCCCAATTAGCCTGTTCATCCGTGGGATATTCCAAATAAGTGTTTGATGAGCATTCCTCAACTTTCTCAGGCTTTTCTGCCACTTGTGCCAGCTTTTTTGAAACATGTTGCAGGGCATCAAATTCCAAATGAGCTAATATTTGCAAAAAATAACAACGTTTACCAGTTTAAGTATATTCTCTTTGCAGTCTATTCAATTGAATATAGGTGAAAAGGATTTGCAAATCATTGTATTCTGTTTTTATTGACCATTTACACAACATGTTAACTTCACCGGTTTTGGGTTTCGAACAAAAAACAAACAAACAAGTGGACATTTGTTTTTGGTCTATTCATTTTGCCAGAGTTACACCTTTTGTTAAAAACAAAAATAGTCCTGTAACTAGGGATGTCCTGATAAATATGTTTGGCCTCGGATGCAATCCGATTTCTCGTCCTGATCCGATATTTTAAAAATAGATTATAAAAGTGACATTTCTTATGGCAAATAACTCAAACAGGGGTCTTAAACTCAATTTACATGTGGCCCAAATGTAAATTGAGTTTAAGACCCCTGACCCCAACGACTTTAGAAATGGGACCCATTACCTCCCTGCTTGGCACTCAGCATCAAGGGTTGGAATTGGGGGTTAAATCACCAAAATGGATTCCCGGGCGCGGCCATTGCTGCTGCCCACTGCTCTCCTCACCTCCCAGGGGGTGATCAAGGGAATGGGTCAAATGCAGAGGACAAATTTCACCAAACCTCGTGTGTCCGTGACAAAAACTGGTACTTTAAAGGCCAACTGAAACCCACTACTACCGACCATGCAGTCTGATAGTTTATATATCAATGATGAGATATTAACATTGTATCACATGCCAATACGGCCGGTTTAGTTTACAAAATTTCAATTTTAAATTTCCCACAAAATTTCCTGTTGAAAACGTCACGAAATGATGACGCTTATGTTGATGCGTGCTTGTGACGTTATTGGTTGGAGCGGACATTTTATCCCAGCACCATTCACGGCTAAAAGTCGTCTCTTTTCATCTCATAATTACACAGTATTTTGGACATCTGTGTTGCTGAATCTTTTGCAATTTGTTCAATTAATAATGGAGACTATAAAGAAGAATGCTGTTGGTGGAAAGCGGTGGATTGGTGCTGCCTTTACCAACCAAAACACAGCCGGTGTTTCTTTGTTTGTTGTGAAGCTTTACTATGGAACAGAGCGGTCAAGCGAACATGGTTCTCTACCACATGTCGACCGGCAGGTTTCGGTGAGAAAATTGTGGTAATAAGTCAGGTCTTACCGGAGACATGAGCGAAGCTTGTGTCGTTCTTCCTTCAGCAGCTGTCAAATAGGCAGCTGCGACTTTCATGGCTCCTCCATGGCTTCCATCAGAGACACTGGCGGTCACCAAACCCCTCCAACTTTCAGGTATGACTTTATAATCTCACTAAAACACTAGTACAACAATAATCAGATAAGGGATTTTCCAGAATTATCCTAGTAAATGCGTCTAATAACATCTGAATCGCTCCTGCCCTCGTCTTTTTTTTTTGTACTGCTTCACTCTAACTTTCTTCATCCACGAATCTTTCATGCTCGCTCAAATTAATGAGGAAATCGTCGCTTTCTCGGTCCGAATCGCTCTTGCTGCTGGTGGCTATGACTATAAACAATGTGAGGATGTGAGGAGCCCTAAAACCAGTGGCGTCAATCGCACATCGTCTGCGACTTCCGGTACAGGCAAGGCTTTTAAATTAGCGACCAAAAGTTGCGAACTTTATCGTTGATGTTCTCTACTAAATCCTTTCAGCAAAAATATGGCAATATCGTAAAATGATCAAGTATTACACATAGAATGGACCTGCTATCCCCGTTTAAATAAGAAAATCTCATTTCAGTAGGCCTTTAACTTTAAATTAGAGGCGAAATAGAACCGTTTATGATTCACTAATATCAGGGTACTTTACTAGTACCGGTATACCATACAACCTTAATATATAAATATATACATAAAGTCAAGTGTGGCGTGAGAAAAGTTTAATTGCGTGACTGTCACACTCAAAGCTTGAAGCTTGGCAACTCTGAGCAAGTGTTTCACTTCAACGCAGACTAATTACTAATAACTATTCCACAAAAGTCTCTCCAAAGCCACGTGTAAAAAAGAAAGCCAATAGAGCGTTCGTGCTTCTCGCGTGCGCAGATTGTATTACACGCACGCAATTCTGAATGCGTGCGCACACGCTGTATTACACGCTCACAAATCTGGATGCCCTCGCTCAAATCTTACATGGCAAAAGTCACGTGTAGGTAGTAGGGTAGTATTCGGTACTATATCGCCTCTAAAAAGTACCGGTCCCCACCCGTCGTCACGTCGTGTCATGGGTGTAGCAACGACAATAATCCAGCATAGAGCATGTTCGGCAGCGCAAAATCACTGAGTATATATATATATATATTATATATATATTAAGATATATATTAATTACAGCCAATATAAAAATATTGGCTGTAAATATACTCTCCTCTTAACCACGCCCCCCGCCCCAACCACGCCCCGCCCGACCCCTGACCATGCCCCCCACCTCCCGAAATCAGAGGTCTCGAGGTTGGCAAGTATGTTACACATGCACAGATTGATATACACGTTTGCAACAATTTTTGCTAAAATATTACTTCCACACAGGAGCTTTGGTCCCTGTAGCATTCACATTTGAGCTCAAGTGAATCGAACTGCACCAGAGTTATAAATGGTAAATGGGTTATACTTGTATAGCGCTTTTCTACCTTCAAGGTACTCAAAGCGCTTTGACACTATTTCCACATTCACCCATTCACACACTGATGGCGGGAGTTGCCCTAACCACGACCCATCAGAATCAAGGGTGAAGTGTCTTGCTCAAGGACACAACGGACGTGACGAGGTTGGTAGAAGGTGGGGATTGAACCAGGAACCCTCAGGTTGCTGGCAAAGCCACTCTCCCAACTGCGCCACACCATTCAGCTGCAAGCGGGCCGAGACCCATCTCTCAAGCAGTCTCTGTCCACTCTGCAGATGGCACCAGAATTCATTTAACCGAACCAAACATGACAAATGTGATTGTCCCTTGGAGGCTGATTCAAATGCCTGGTGGAATGTGAAATGCTGATTCCTTTTTTTTTTTTTAAAGATTACTGGCATCTGGCAAAAAAGTACCGACACACCGTCGGGCAAAATGGCCTCACAAAGCGCCTTTGTGCGAGGATTGCGGGTGCACCGTCCACCTGTCCAGTCAACGGTCAGTCTGGAGCGTCAAAATAGAGCCATTGAGTCCGGTAAATGGGCGGCCGGCACAAAAAGAACCTGCCTGCATGGCGCGCTCACGTCTGCGTGCCACTTTGAAAGTGGCGGCGAGTCGGACCCAGTCCATCACTGCGGATGAATAGGCACTGGCAGGCATGAACTGTAGAGAGGGAGATGGGGAAAATGGGAGAGGATAGGTGCGGGATAAGGAGCGACAGGTGGAGGTTATCTTCCAGAAAGAAGCCATTGTACATTATTATCTGGCATACAGGGGGAGCAGGGAAGAAAAGACCTCATACCTGTACAAACACATTGCTTCACAGCAGATAACCACTGAAAGTACTTCCAATAGTTTTGTAGCCCTTCAAATAAAAGCAGACTGTCATTTCCAGAGTGGATTACTTTGCAGTCCAAATTATGAGTCGAACATTTGACAAAAATATTCAACAGGAGCACTGGAGGAAAATTGGGACTGTGGAGTGGAAGTGTATTAGAATAGACTGCTCTTCAATGATTCCAAGTGGAGGAGTCGGATACGACGATCAACCTCGCAGTCCCCCGTAGGGACGCGTAGCCTGCTGTGCCACCGCGTGCCTTGGGAAATCCAAAGCCCACCCTCGGCCCTGGTGGAAATCGCTGGAAATTGGAGCAGGCACGTCGCCGGGATGTACCGTATTTTTCGGACTATAAGTCGCAGTTTTTTTCATAGTTTGGCAGGTGGTGCGACTTATACCCAGGAGCGACTTATGTGTGAAATTATTAACACATTACCGTAAAATATCAAATAATATTATTTAGCCCCTTCACGTAAGAGACTAGACGTATAAGATTTAATAATAATAATAATGGATTAGATTTATATCGCGCTTTTCTATTGTTATATACTCAAAACGCTCACAGAGAAGTGGGAACCCATCATTCATTCACACCTGGTGGTGGTAAGCTACATCTGTAGCCACAGCTGCCCTGGGGTAGACTGACGGAAGCGTGGCTGCCAGTTTGCGCCTGCGGCCCCTCCGACCACCACCAATCATTCATTCATCATTCATTCACCAGTGTGAGCGGCACCGGGGGCAAAGGGTGAAGTGTCCTGCCCAAGGACACAACGGCATCGACTTTGATGTCCATAGGTGGGAAGCGAACCTGCAACCCTCAGGTTTCTGGCACGGCCGCTCTACCCACTACGCCATGCCGCCCCATCGGATTTAGGGATTAGGAGTGACAGATTGATTGGTAAGCGCTGGAGTCAGAAGAGGTTTTAAAATAATTAGTGCATGCTTGCCTTTACCGCATGCCTTTGGTAAACGCCGGAATGAGAAGAGGTTTCAAATTAATTAGCGCCCGGGCGGAAATACGGTAGTCAGAATGAGGATTGGTTTGTCTTTTTTGTGAAGCTGAATACAACTTTCACTGTTCACACACAAACAACCTTGTCATCTTCACATTTTATTACATTATAATGCTTGTCTGTACGCTTTTACTGTAGCTATGTTTAAATGATATTTATCATAACCATATCAGCTGAATAAATATTTGTTGTTTACATAGATGAGGTGGCGACTTGTCCAGAGTGTACCTCACCTTCCGCCTGAATGCAGCTTAGACAGGCTCCAGCACCCCCGTGACCCCGAAAGGGACAAGCGGTAGAATTGGATGGATGGATGTTTACATTGCTTTGGTTCTGTTTTTTTTTTTTAGCTCAATGGAGAGCTTTGTCATCTCCACTTTGCAGCTGACAGACCTTGTAGAATGACTTAAATGTCAAAATATATTTTATCTGAACATTTAATTGATCACTAATCCCAGGCTCCATGGTGACAAATAAAGTAAGTTTCTTACAAGTATCATCCCTGCAGGATGAAGAATAGCTAAACATGCTTCATTACACACCGTAGGAGGATACAACAGTTCACCAGTAACAGGCCAGCGCTCCTCAATGTAAACAAACGCATTTTGGTGTAAAAACTAAAGATAAAGGTGAAGTTATAACATTGAAACACCCTCAGGAAGAGGTGCTTTAAAACATGGCTAGCTGAAGGCTAACGTCCATCCACCATCTGCAGTGTTTAAGGTACTTCTAAATCACTAATAATCGCCTCCATGGCAACAAATAAAGTACGTTTCTTACAAGTATCAACCCTGCAGGACGATGAATAGCTAAACATGTTTTACTACACACTGTAGCTCACCGGCATTAACATGTAAACAAATGCCATTGGTGGATCTACACCTAACATCCACTTTAATGATATCAAGAACAGATACTGTTCTATGATTACGTCGATATTTTTTGGCATCACAACATCTTCTTTTAATTAAAAAAAAAATGTATATTATGTTTATAAACTCAGGAAATATGTCCTTGGACACATGAGGACTTTGAATATGACCAATGTATGATGCTGTAACTACTTGGTATCGGATTGATACCTAAATGTGTGATATCTTTCAAAACTAATGTAAAGTATCAAACAACAAAATAATAAGTGATTATTAAAATTCAACAGAAGTGTAGATAGAACATGTTAAAAGAGAAAGTGAGCAGATATTAACAGAAAATGAACAAGTACAAAGCCCGTTTCCATTTGAGTTGAGAACTTGTGTTAGATGTAAATATAAACGGAATACAATAATTTGCAAATCCTTTTCAACCCGTATTCAATTAAATTCACTTCAAAGACAAGATATTTGATGTTCAAACTCATAAACTTAATCTTTTTTTTTTGCAAATAATAATTAACTTGGAATTTCATGGCTGCAACACGTGCCAAAGTAGTTGGGAAAGGGCATGTTCACCACTGTGTTACATCACATTTTCTTTTAACAACAATCAATAAACATTTGGGAACTGAGGAAACTAATTGTTGAGGCTTTGAAAGTGGAATTCTTTACCATTCTTGCTTGATGTACAGCTTAAGTTGTTCAACAGTCCGGGGTCTTGTTGTCGTATTTTACGCTTCATAATGCGCCACACATTTTCGATGGGAGATATGTCTGGACTGCAGGCGGACCAGGAAAGTACCCGCACTCTTATACTACGAAGCCACACTGTTGTAACACGTGGCTTGGCATTGTTTTGCTGAAATAAGCAGGGGCGTCCATGATAACATTGCTTGGATGACAACATATGTTACTCCAAAACTTGTATGGACCATTCAGCATTAATGGTGCCTTCACAGATATTTGTGAATTACTTAGCAATTCATGGACACTGCTTTTATACCCAATCATGGCACCCACCTGTTCCCAATTAGCCTGCACACCTACGGGATGTTCCAAATAAGTGTTTGAGGAGTATTTCTCAACTTTATCAGTATTTATTGCCACCTTTCCCAACTTCTTTGTCACGTGTTGCTGGCATCAAATTTTAAAGTTAATGATTATTTGCAAAAAAAACGTTTATCATTTTGAACATCAAATATGTTGTCTTTGTAGCATATTCAACTGAATATGGGTTGAAAATGTTTGTATTCCGTTTATATTTACATCTAACACAATTTCCCAACTCATATGGAAACAGGGTTTGTATAATAATAATTAATTTTCTACCACTTGTCCTTAATAATGTTGACAAGATAATATAATGATAAATGGCACAATATGTTACTGCATACGTCAGCAGACTAATTAGGAGCCTTTGTTTGTTTACTTACTACTTAAAGACAAGTTGTGTAGTATGTTTACTATTTTTTAAGGACTTAACTGCAATAAGAAAACATACGTTTAATGTACAGTACGATTTTTTTTAAAAATAAAGACAATAATGCTATTTTTTGTGTTACCCTTTATTTAGAAAAGTACCGAAATATTTTTATCACCGGTACCGGTACCAAAATCCTGGTATCGTTACAACACTCCTGTACGGGTTGTCAAATTAGACAATTGCGAGCGACAGTGAGTGCAGCAGGGCAGCAAAGTTAAGAAATTGCCCAACTTTTCTTGAGTTTGCTCACAAAACAAAAAAAGATTTATAACAAGGAAGCATGAATACAAACAGACAGATATTAACAGAAACAGCCCGGGGTAATTAACGACTTAGTTCAATTAGACACACTCACACAAGGCACCGAAAATATCTCGGAGTAGTCCCTCCTCCACATCTTCCCCTCATTTGCCTCACCCCCCTGCGGGGCACTAACTGTTCATGTGTGTCATCTATTTTTTTTTTTTTTCATTTCTTTATATATTTTTGCCTCCCTGGCTCCACCCCCCCTCCACCCCTTTCCCCTGCCCCACCGCAGGGCCACTCCAGTCTAAATGGAGTGATTAGTCTAAAGTGGGTGCTGTCATTGAGATCATCCCAAGATAGAGTCCTATCTGCGGTGACCTGAGCCGACAGCGGACCAGCTCCTGCCGAAAGAGAGAGAGAACGAGGGCGGCGGAAAAGAAGGCACACTATTAAATGGAATATTTGTGACAGCTGGCTCCGGGGCTGTGTCATGGCCGCTGCCTCCTAACAGCGCCATCCAAGACCTTGGCGGGGGGCGGGCGTCGTCCGTGTGGAGACTACAATATGTGCGTGTGTGAGTGTAAGCACTGACAGCCGGCGCATTAAGCAAATAAATCGACACATATGATGGTAAATAAATACAGCGGCTTGGCTAAGGAGGCTTTGGAGTCCACCTGTCACGCGCACACACGTGTGCATCGGTAAAGGACAAAGCGTGACAAAAGGCGGCGAAGGGCAGCGGCAGACAAAAGCCATTTCATCACGCGTTAACCTCATTGACACGTTAATCTCGCTTCCTAATCGCGTAATCCGAAGAAATTTCACGGACAACACCTTTCAAAATGATGATTGCACAGCTGGAGCATGGGAGGGGTGCGCTTTCTGTGGGCCGGCTGTCTCTACGGCACGGCGGCGTACCGAGTTCCCACACGGTGCTCGTCAAGTGCGGGACAGGAAGTGTAACTGGTGCGCAATATATTGTATTTTTCGGATTATAAAACGCTCCGGAGTATAAATCGCACCAGCCGAAAATGCATGATAAAAAAGGAAAAAAACCTACAGTGGGGCAAAAAGTATTTAGTCAGCCACCGATTGTGCAAGTTCTCCCACTTAAAATGATGACAAAGGTCTGAAATTTTCATCATAGGTACACTTCAAGTGTGAGAGACAGAATGTGGAAAAAAATGCAGGCATTCACATTGTAGGAATTTTAAAGAATTTATTTGTAAAGCTCTCATTGATGGAAGGAGGTTTTGGCTCAAAATCTCACGATACATGGCCCCATTCATTCTTTCCTTAACACGGATCAATCGTCCTGTCCCCTTAGCAGAAAAACAGCCCCAAAGCATGATGTTTCCACCCCCAAGCTTCACAGTAGGTATGGTTTTCTTGGGATGCAACTCAGTATTCTTCTTCCTCCAAACACGACGAGTTGAGTTTATACCAAAAAGTTCTATTTTGGTTTCATCTGACCACATGACATTCTCCCAATCCTCTGCTGTATCATCCATGTATCCATTTTGGTATAAACTCAACTCGTCGTGTTTGGAGGAAGAAGAATACTGAGTTGTATCCCAAGAACACCATACCTACTGTGAAGCATGGGGGTGGAAACATCACGCTTTAGGGCTGTTTTTCTGCTAAGGGGACATGACGATTGATCCGTGTTAAGGAAAGAATGAATGGGGCCATGTATCGTGAGATTTTGAGCCAAAACCTCCTTCCGTCAGTGAGAGCTTTTAATGGTTGACCAAATACTTATTTTCCACCATAATTTACAAATAAATTCTTTAAAATTCCTACAATGTGAATTCCTGGATTTTTTTTTTCACATTCTGTCCCTCATGGTTGAAGTGTACCTATAATTATGGATTGAACTTTCACAGTATCATGTTGGACCCGCTTGACATCCATTGCTTTCCTCCTCTCCAAGGTTCTCATAGTCATCATTGTCACCGACGTCCCACTGGGTGTGAGATTTCCTTGCCCTTATGTGGGCCTACCGAGGATGTCGTAGTGGTTTGTGCAGCCCTTTTAGACACTAGTGATTTAGGGCTATATAAGTAAACATTGATTGATTGATTGATAATGAAAATTACAGACCTCTGTTATCATTTTAAGTGGGAGAACTTGCACAATCGGTGGCTGACTAAATACTTTTTTGCCCCAATGTATATAAGTGCCACTAGATTATAAGTGTGTGGACAGGGGTTAGTGCATGTGCCTCACAATACGAATGTCCTGTGTTGTCCTGGGTTCAATCCCGGGCTCGGGAACTTTCTGTGTGGAGTTTGCATGTTCTCACCGGGACTGCGTGGGTTCCCTCCGGGTACTCCGGCTTCCTCCCACCGCCAAAAACATGCACCTGGGGATAGGTTGATTGGCAACACTAAAATGGCTCTAATGTGTGAATGTTGTCTGTCTGTGTTGGCCCTGCGACGAGGTGGTGACTTGTCCAGGGTGTACACCGCCTTCCGCCTGAATGCAGCTGAATACCCCCCCCCCAGAACGGGACAAGCGGTAGAAAATGGATGGATTGATAGATTATAAGTCACATTTTCTTCTTTCTGCTGCTCAATTGCTGTTTTCTGCTGCATATTTCACTAACCTGCAGTATATGATTTCCTTTTTGGTGCCATTTTTCTTCAGCCCCTTGTCAGTTTTCATAAGTTACCACCAATGTTGAAATGATCAGTTTTCATAGGTACGGAAATAGTAGCAGGTAGCATCTTTTTTTTTCCACAATGCACTTCTGCCATGACCTGCTCCTGCCAAATTTTTATTGGTTGACATGTGTGTGTGACGATTGCTGATATACTCCTAGTCTCTTACATGAATGAGATATCCATCCATCCATCCATTTTCTTCTGCTTATCTGAGGTCAGGTCGCGGGGCCAGCAGCCTAAGCAGGGAAGCCCAAACTTCCCTCTCCTCAGCCACTTCGTCCAGCTCCTCCCGTTCCCAGGCCAGCCGGAAGACATAAAGTCTTCCCATCGTGTCCTGGTTCTTACCCGTGGCCTCCTACCGGTCGGACGTGCCCTAAGGTGGTGTTTAGGTGGCATCCTGACCAGATGCCCGAACCACCTCATCTGGCTCCTCTTGATGTGGAGGAGCAGCGGCTTTACTTTGAGTTCCTCCCGGATGGCAGAGCGTCTCACCCTATCTCTAAGGGAGAGCCCCGACACCCGGCAGAGGAAACTCATTTCGGCCGCTTGTAGCCGTATTCTTATCTTTTCGGTCATGACCCAAAGCTCATGACCATAGGTGAGGATGGGAACGTAGATCGACCAGTAAGCCAAGAGCTTTGACTTACGGCTCAGCTCCTTCTTCACCACAACGGATCGATACAGCGTCCGCATTACTGATTACGCCGCACCGATCCGCCTGTCGATCTCACAATCCACTCTTCCCCCACTCGTGAACAAGACTCCTAGGTACTTGAACTACTCCAATGTGGCAGGGTCTCCTCCCCAACCTGGAGATAGCACTCCACCCTTTACCGGACGATAACCATGGACTCGGAGGAGCTGATTCTCATCCGAGTCGCTTCACAATCAGCTGCAAACCGATCCAGTGAGAGCTGAAGATCCTGGCCAGGATGAAGCCATCAGGAATGAGATAAATAATATTATTTGATATTTTACGGTAATGTGTTAATAATTTCAAACATAAGTCGCTCCAGAGTATATGTCGAACCCCTGGCCAAACTATGAAAAAAACTGTGACTTACAATCCAAAAAATACGGTGGTCACTAACACAGACTTTGACAAGGAAAAGCCAGAGCATGAAAATCATCTTTGGTCATTAAAGTCACCTGGAACACTTAAAATATGTGCAGGGTAGGAATGTACAGTATACCGGTACTAGAATAGCTACGTGGTACCAATGAATCTAAAACGGTACTCTACTCTGTTTTCTGACCGTCCGCTTTCCGACCATCTTTTCAGGATGCGCTGTTTTGTTTACAAACGTAAGCGGCCCCACTTTTAAAGTGTCCCTGTCATCCTTGTTATATTGGTAGTTTTAAGTGCTTCCATAGAAAGTCTACTGAGAGATTAAGTGAGAACTTTACGCTACTTTATATTATAAATGGCAACAGCGGGGGATGAATGCCCCACAACAAGATGATAGAAGAAAAAGAAGGAGCTTATTGACTACGGCGCAGACTATAATGGTGGACGTGCACACATTGTTGGGAATAATTGTGAATCCCAAATACACAACAGCAGGTACCAATAGGTAAGAAAAGTTGGTTTTGCATATTGAGTCAAACCAAAATGCCAGATAATGTGTCTCCTAATAGGTGCCATTTTTGGATCCTTATACCTTGGGCTGGGCGATATGGCCTTTTATTAATATCTCACTATTTTTAGGCCACGTCATGATACACAATATATATCTTGATATTTTGCCTTAACCTTGAATAACTCTTGACGCATATAATCACATCAATATGATGATTCTATGTATCTACATTAAAACATTCTTGTTCATACTGCATTAATATATGCTCATTTTAAACTTCCATGCAGAGAGGGAAATCACAACTAAGTCAATTGACCAAAACTGTATTTATTAAACAGTTATTAAGCAGTGGCACAAACATTCATGTCATTTCCAAAACAGAAAGTGCAAAATTGTAAGAGACATTTTAAAACAAGTTATTAGTGCACTTTTGTGCATGATGTCACTAAGATGACATTTTAATACAACACTAAATTAAAGTGCACTTTTTGTACAGAACACAACTACAATAGTTTAAAACAAATAATGTGCACTTTTGTGCATGATGTCACATAAGGTATTTCAATAACTATCAAATAAAAATGAGCTGTGTAACAGGAAATCAAATTATGTATGTCCTTTGCTATGTGGTAGGCTACTTTGGACATTATTAAATTATGTTGTTGACTATTTTTTTCATGCAATGTGGGAATGGCATCGAACGGAGATGTTGACATTGACATGTTGACAATTTTTAGTTTTGTGGTTAGGTTTTTTGATTAAATCGTGTGTCAAATTTGGTGAGTTTTGAAGCATGTGAAGGGGGTCAAATTAAAGCTCAAAGCTGCAGAATAATAATAAAGAAAGAATAAAACACTAGAAATTCAATAGAGTCTTCTGTCCCAAAGGGACATTCGGTCCCTAATTATTAATTACAGTGGGGTAAAAAAGTATTTAGTCAGCCACCGATTGTGCAAGTTCTCCCACTTAAAATGATGACAGAGGTCTGTAATTTTCATCATAGGTACACTTTAACTGTGAGAGACAGAATATGAAAAAAAAATCCAGGAATTCCCATTATAGGAATTTTAAAGAATTTATTTGTAAATTATGGTGGAAAATAGGTATTTGGTCAACCATTCAAAGCTCTCACTGATGGAAGGAGGTTTTGGCTCAAAATCTCACGATACATGGCCCCATTCATTCTTTCCTTAACAAGGATCAATCGTCCTGTCCCCTTAGTAGAAAAACAGCCCCAAAGCATGATGTTTCCACCCCCATGCTTCACAGTAGGTATGGTGTTATTGGGATGCAACTCAGTCTTCTTATACCAAAATGGATACATGGATGATACATCAGAAGATTGGGAGAATGTCATGTGGTCAGATGAAACCAAAATATAACTTTTTGGTATAAACCCAACTTGTCGTGTTTGGAGGAAGAAGAATACTGAGTTGCATCCCAAGAACACCAGACCTACTGTGAAGCAAGGTGGTGGAAACATCATGCTTTGGGGCAGTTTTTCCTCTAAGGGGACAGGACGATTGATCCGTGTTAAGGAAAGCTTGAATGGGGCCATGTAAAGTGAAATTTTGAGCCGAAACCTCCTTCCATCAGTGAGAGCTTTGAATGGTTGACCAAATACTTATTTTCCACCAAAATTTACAAATAAATTATTTATAATTCCTACAATGTAAATTCCTGGATTTTTTTCACATTCTGTCTCTCACAGTTGAAGTGTACCTATGATGAAAATTACAGACCTCTGTCATCATTTTAAGTGGGAGATCTTGCACAATCGGTGGCTGACTAAATACTTTTTTGCCCCACTGTATATAAATTGGAAAAAAATGAGAGGATTTTAAGTACTTATTATAGTCTGAAAAAATATGGTTTATCATTTATTACGCATGTTGTTCATGAAAATGTCATTTACTGGCAAATTACCTGTTAGCATATCTTTATGTTTTCATTTGACAAAACGTTTCATTTGACCACAACCATAAAAGCTAGGCCCGTGCCACACCGCGATTATGGCGTACCGTTCGACCCAGAGGGCCGGTTGTTGTAAAAAGCGAGCCACTCAGACTACGCTGCGTTGTTTGTATTGTTTGAGAAGTGAGTGCAGCACTCGACAAAAAAAACAACGTGGGATGTATTGTGCGCGTGCTTAAAAACGATCATGTTTGTGCCTGTTTGGAAATAAAAGTGACTCCTCCCTACTTGACGACAAACCGCTGCTAATGACGCTGTTAAACAGCTACACGCACACACCCGGCATAACGGGCCTGCTGCATGATCGACAACTGAAGTGTTTTTGTTGCACGGCAAAGCCACCTCGCATTAAGGTCGCCTTACACACAAGCAATTGACCTCCCGAGTGTTTGCGCGTTGCCGCGTGAGAGTGCTTGTGCGGTGACTTTGCATTAAAACAAAGGTGCGCGTCGCCTATGCATGTGTGTCTGCAACCAGACACTTCACTTTGGACAAGGTGGGATTAAGAGGGTGACGAGAGAGAGAGAGAGGGAGAGAGAGAGACGCTTCAGAGAGCCCATCACGTATGCATTGGAAAAACTGCAATTATTCATGCGCGTTTGTTGGGCAGGAAGAGGAGAGGAATGGTGGAGGATTAGGGCGAGGTTAGTGGGCATGGCCCTCCTGCTCACCGGTGAATGTGAATAATAACGTGTTTGTACCAAGGACTTAATGATACGCCGCACAGAGATACATGACAGCACGCACAAAAGCTACTGTTCGTAGATAACAAGTGTCAGGGAATAAAAACAGGCTAGTATGCCTGAAAGTGTTCAATTCTTTCGCTGAACATTGCTTCTCAAGGTTAGATTTCCTGCAAGTGACATTTGCAGTACTTTTTTTTAACTTATTATTAATTTCAGTAGAAACTCGTCTAAAGAGATCATTGCACGATAACCACATAAAAGTCAATAACCTCACATTACAGCAGCCATTTTTATTAAACCTTGTGATTGAATATCACTGTAAAATACAGTAGTACAGTATTAATGAAATTCAGTAGATCTAATTCAGCCATTGACTTTGACTGTAAATTCAGCTTGAGATATTTTAGGCATGTGTCGACTAATAAAGATGATTACCGTATTTCCTTGAATAGCCGCCGGGGCGCTAATTAATTTAAAACCTCTTCTCACTCATGCGGTTATTCAAAGCATGCGGTAAAAGTAAGCAGGCGCTATTAATTTTAATACTTCTTCTCACCCCTGCGCTTACCAATGGCATGCAGTAAAAATTTGAGTGTGATAAAAAAATAAATTAATAAATAATTATTCTGCGGCCGCGGCCCGATGGTTGGGGACCACTGCTCTATAACATATCCTCGCGCTCACCTTAACACCTTGCTATCTGCGTGCCGGCCGGACGCATGCATTTCGCTGCTTCTCAGTCGAGATTTCAATGCATACTTGGTCAACAGCCATACCGTTTACACTGATGGTTGTGATACAAACAACTTTAAAACTCTTACCACTAAGCGCCACACTCTGTGAACCCACACCAAACACATTTTTGGAGAACATTGGCTCTGTAACACATTATAAACGCAACATAAGAATTACCCAGAATTCCAATGCATCCATGACTCTTGGTTATATTATACACGCGCCCCCAACCTCGCCCACCTCAACCGACGCACTAGCGGGTGTATAATATAGCAAAGAGTCATGGATGCATTGGAATTCTGGGTAATTCTTATGTTGCGTTTATAATGTGTTACAGAGCCAATGTTCTCCAGAAATGTGTTTGTTATTCTTATTTGGTTAGGGTTCACAGAGTGTGGCGCATATTAGTAATAGTGTTAAAATTGTTTTGTATCACAACCATTAGTGTGATCTGTATGGCTGTGGAACAAGACCCCTGGTTTACACACAGTAAATGCGAAAAAAAACTCCAACGTCCATTTTGAAAATGACAGCAGGGGAAGTTTCACTCGCGACGTCACAAATTTGACCCGGCGGTAAAAGTAAGCATGCGCTAATAAATTTGGGGAGCTAGTTTTACCCGGCAGTAATTCAAGGCAGGTGCATACTACGTGCCCGGCGGCTATTCAAGGAAATACGGTAAGTAGGGCTGGGTGATATGGCCTTTTATTATATTTCCATATTTTTTAGGCCATGTCACGATACACGATATATATCTCGATAATTTTGCCTTAGCCTTGAATTAACACTTGATACATATAATTAGACTTCCTTTTTATTGTCATTCAAATTGGAACTTTACAGCACAGAAAAGATCACAGCAGTATGATAATTCTATGTGTCTACATACTGCATTAATATATGCTCATTTTAAACTTTCACGCAGGGAGGGAAATCACAACTAAGTCAATTGACCAAAACTGTATTTATTAAACAGTAATCAAGCAGTGGCGCAAACATTCATGTCATTTCAAAACAGAAAGTGCAAGATTGTCAGAGACATTTTAAAACAAGCTATTGGTGCACTTTTGTGCATGATGTCACTAAGATGACATATCAAAACAACACTAAATTAAAGTGCCCTGTTGTACAGAACGTCACTACAATAGTATAAAACAGATAAAGTGCACTTTTGTGCATGATGTCACACAAGATATTTCAATAACGGTCAAATAAAAATGAGCTGCATAATAGGAAATAAATTAGTGTATGTCCTTCCTTTTCAAATGATGCTACAAAATAGCAGTGCTGCTGCCTTTTTGTAGCAATGCTTTTGCCGCATAATTGTTCAACATCTTCCTGCTTGAAGCCAAACCACCGCCAGACGATGGACTCATGCTGTTTTTCTTGGGAATTCATTATTCTTCCTTCATTTGTTACCAAATTCGCACCTTCTCTCTCTCATATTACCGCAAGCACCGCGCCGCGAGCACCACAGATAATTTACCATGCCGCTACCTCTCTGCTCCAAGAGGGTGTGTGACGTTGCAGGCGTGACAGTATGTGACGTATGTAAGAAGGTGCGCTTGTTTTATGTCTCTGTGAGAAGGAGAGAAAGGGAAGAGTAAGAAACGCCTGCAGTGTAATGCCCGCAGCTAAAAGCAACTGTGTGAGAAGGTATACTCGAATACCACAATATAGTCATTTTCTATATCGCACAGAGACAAACCCGTGATATATCAAGTATATTCGATATATCGCCCAGCTTTACTTAGGGCCTGGGTGTCAAACTCTGGCCAGCGGGCCAAATTTGGCCTGCCGTGTAATTTAATTTGGACGTTGAGGAAATATCAAATTAACATTACAGCTGGCCCGCCATTATTACACAGCAGCGGTGCCGCTGTAACACCGCAATTTATCACACTTGCCAATCCTCCCGAAGTTCATTGCCCCTCCCGAAAATCTCCCGGGGCAAGTATTCTCCCGATTTCCACCCGGACAACAATATTGAGGGCGTGCCTTAAAGGCACTGCCTTTAGCATTCTCTACAACCTGTCGTCACGTCCGCATTTCCTCCATACAAACAGCGTGCAGGCCCACTCGCATAATATCCATCCATCCATCCATTTTCTACCGCTTATTCCCTTTCGGGGTCGCGGGGGGCGCTGGCGCCTATCTCAGCTACAATCGGGCGGAAGGCAGGGTACACCCTGGACAAGTCGCCACCTCATCGCATAATATGTGCGGCTATTACACACACATAAGTGAATGCAAGGCATACTTGGTCAACGGCCATACAGGTCACACTGAGGGTGGCCGTATAAACAACTTTAACACTGTTACAAATATGCGCCACACTGTGAACTCACACCAAACAAGCATGACAAACACATTTCAAGCGAACATCTGCACTGTAACATAACATAAATACAACAGAACAAATACCCAGAACCCCTTGCAGCATTAACTCTTTCGGGACGCTACAATATACTTTGATATTTACCTCAGAAGGCTGCAAATAGAAAATAGGCATTACATTTGTATTTCAATTCTATTTGATATGCCATTGGTATTTTATTATTATTATTATTATTTGAAACTCGATTTTGCATGTCACTATAAAGTTACTGTATAAAAGCCTTGCTTGTTCAAAGTTCAATGCAAAACTTGTTTGGGTCCCTATTTAAAGGTTAATTTGTTCAACCTTGGCCCGCGGCTTTGTTCAGTTTTAAAATTTGGCCAACTCTGTATTTGAGTTTGACACCCCTGACTTAGGGGCATGGAAACAAACGTTGACACCCTAAAGCAAAAGCTGTTCCACACAAAGGACAAGATCCCATGAAGCAAATTCAGTATTGTGTGCAATGCAGGACTGCAATGACTTTTACTTTGAAGAGTCTAAACAAGTCTTACAAAGATGCATGGACTTTGAAATCCCCCTCACTGGAACAACCTGAACTCTTAACCCCATGACCCACAGAAAAATGACTATGCAAAATTGCACACATCTGCTGCTATATCATAAGTATTTGCACTACTGATGAAACACTCATTGCTTACAGCCATATCCTGTTTAAAAATAACAGGAACTATATAGTTTTTGTCACTTTAGAAGGTAGACATATTTATATTGCACGTTACTGTTTGTGTCGTCTTTTTGTCTATGCATGGGAGAGTGCGAAACAAAATTTCGATTCCTTTGTATGTCTTTACATATAAAGAAATTGACAAATAAAGCTGACTTGACTTGACTTGAAAGGCCAAGGAAGGCCGATCCATTTGCATCTCAAAAAGGAACATTCGTCTAAGGACCACGATAGCTGGGTTTTAAAGGTGTGAAAGAGGCCATCTATGTAAAACTACAGAGGCCCTAGCTAAACACATAAGGAGGTGTACGCCATGACCGAGCACTTTTGGGTTTCAGGCGATGGTTTAAGCCCCATTAGACTTATTTACCCGAATCTGTGCAGAATTAGGCCTATTTTGAAATTTTTAGAGACAAATATAGAAGCAATCACAGAAAAAATATTTTAAATAGGATAGAGTGGATTTTTACATGCTAAAGAAAAATATATTTTTTTACAGATTTAAACCATTTATCATCACCAAGAGATATCCCACTTAATTTGACACTTGGGGTATTTAAGGAAGAAAAGATTGGAGGCACATCATGTCTTTACATCTGAGGGGTCCACAAATTAAACATTAATAGGTGAAAGACAAAGTTGGACTTCTTCGTGCATCAAAAGTAACATATTTGATTGACGTAACAAGTGTCGTGCTGCTGTAACTGTGACGCTAATTAAAATTGTTTGCAGTTGATTTTTGCTACAAATATTAGCCCCATTTACAATGCATGTCTGCAGTTGTTTTTATGGTGTGTAGTTCATATTTTGTCTCATCATTTAGCTGTACATGTCCCTGTTGTCCAGCAATGTTTGCTAGTGATATCAAGATTCAGTATATGCTATTGAGCCTGCAAATATTTATTCATCTAGTGTATTAATACTATTAAGGATATTGTCTTGATGCTAACAAAAAGCACCAAATATGCTATGATGTGGTCATCCGTGTCAAATACAGCATTGGCTTTCCTGCACAACAACAAAAACTAAGCTTTTGGTTTCTGTTATGAAAATCGTGAAAGAAATATGGTGGATTAGACCAACAATCACAATATTTATTACTGGGACTTAACATGATATTTGTTTATTTGCACTAGCAGGTCTTCTTAGTTATATTTAGGCATAGCAACCACAAAAGAACACAAACTAATATGAGCTCTTGTCTTTTCTTCCCATTTAGTTCTGCTCTCAAACACTACTAATAAGAGATGTCCGATAATATCGGACTGCCGATATTGTTGTCTGATAAATCTCTAAAATGTAATATCGGTAATGATCAGTATCGGTTTCAAAAAGTAAAATTTATGACTTTTTAAAACACCACTGTACAAAGTGGTACACGGACGTAGGGAGAAGTGCAGAGCGCCAATAAACCTTAAAAGCCCTGCCTTTGCATGCCGGCCAAATCACATAATATGTACGGCTTTTCCACACACAAGTGAATGCAATGCATATTTGGTCACACTGAATGTATGAAAAACTTAAAAACTGTAAGAAATATGTGCCACAATGTGAACCCACACCAAACAAGAATGACAAACACATTTCGGGAGAACATCCGCACCGTAACACAACATAAACACAACAGGACAAATACCCAGACCCCCTTGCAGCACTAACTCTTTCGGGACGCTACAATATACACCCCCCGCTACCTCCTATCCCCCAACACCTCAACCCCGCCCACTTAAACCCCCTCATGCTCTCTCAGGGAGAGCATGTCACAAAATCCAAGCTGCTGTTTTGAGGCATATTAAAAAAATAATGCACTTTGTGACTTCAATAATAAATATGGCAGTGCCATGTTGGCATTTTCTTCCATAACTTGAGTTGATTTATTTTGGAAAACCTTGTTACATTGTTTAATGCATCCAGTGGGGCATCACAACAAAATTAGGCAAAATAATGTGTTAATTTCATGACTGTATATATCGGTATCGGTTGATATCGGAATCGGTAATTACGAGTTGGAAAATATCGGAATATCGGATACCGGCAAAAAAGCCATTATCGGACATCTCTACTACTAATATAGTAGAGAATAAAGTTGAATGCACCACAGAAAGTTTGTCAAAGAAATCTAATGTTCAAACAAACATTTAACAAAGTGATCGCTGCAGACACGAACGAGCATGGTCCGATTGTATTGCACAAGACGAGGAAATGTATATTTTTAAGAGAGATTTCCTTTGAGACATTTTAGTTTTTTTCCATAATTTATTACCTCTATGAACCACTTCTTTCAGGACTCTATGAAAGCTACTTCCTATCTCTGTATTTGAACGACTGGAACACCCAAGAACAGAACAGCAATACGGCATTTTCTGCTCAAACTCTACTCTCACTCTCACTTATTTTAATGCCACGCTCAAGCTGCTTGACCATCGTGTGGATTAAGCCGCAAAGAAAAACGGATATGATGTCATATGCAACCCTCCTGTAACAACCTCGTCCTACAGGAAGAGTGGCCACTAGGGCTGTCTTTTAACTGCTATAAGCAAACCTACAAAACTGCAACATGCTCGCATAACACGCTGTTATTGACACTGATTGGCTGTGTGTGGACCGCATCACAGTGTATCAACCTGATAGTTACAGTTGATATGTGGTGTTGAACTTGTCCGACTGTTTTGCATAGCTGGCTGAGCTGAGTGTGTCTGTCTTTTGGCACAGACGATCTATAGTTTATTTATTTTGGTGTGATTGCGGGCAGAAAGTGACCCGTTTTGGTAGATAGTAATTGTGTACCTCAAGTTTTTTGGTGTGGGTAGAGCCAACAATAACAATTTTTGCTCAAAAAAGGATTGTTGATGCAGACCACCTTCTTTTTCCTCCTTAAAACGTCTCGGCAGACGTCCTCATTGTTGTAACTGTTGTGGCTCCTAAAAAGCTGTCACTTACAGAGTTGTAATGCAAAACTGTACAGAACAAATTTTCCACGTTTATTTGGTTTGGAGTTCAGGTTGAATTTTGGATTTGGGTTTTCTGTGCTATGTAGATTTTTGCCCAATTGTGCAGTCCAATTGTGTAGAGGGAACATTGCTTACATGTTCATGTTGGTGATTATTGCGATTAAAAAGTTCACCTACACTCAAAGTTCAAAATAGGTATGACGTAACATTCTATAAAATGTAATCGTACCGTTGACACATTTTTTTTTTTTCCCCACTGGTCAATCGCGTTGTTTTTCACCAAATTATCATTTGGCCTATGAGGGTAGCTGATCTACAAATGTCCTAAAGTGAAAGACGCATTGATCACGTACCTAGCAACTGCCTTTGTCAACCGATTCCTCCTGCTTTGCGGTTAAAATGGTTTGGTCATGTGGCTCGACGTCCCGACTGTGAGCTGGTTTGCGATGTCCTCTTCCCAATTCCCCTGCCTCAGTGGCGTAAGCGTGTTGGTGGACAGCTAAAGATCTGGGCAACATCGATCAAGGAAGATGTCTCCGGACTCTGGGATCTGCAGGTGGTTGGCTTTGCGCCAATGGAACCGGCTTTGGTTCCCCATCTCCTGCGACCTCGCACAGGACACGTGGGCTGGCATGGTTCGGGATGTTGTCAGAGCCACCTAGTGATGGATAGTGCCCTCTCCCTTCAGTGATGTCGGAGCAAAATCCACCATTTACGTCACGTGGGGCAGTATCCACCAAGCAAGTTTAGGCAGCCGCCCATAACTTTATCGAAAAGGGTAAAAAAATAAGAATTTTAATATAACACAATCTCTGGAATAACAGAATCAATATTTAATGGACCCCAGTGACTGCATTATATCAAAATGTGAATGTATGTCCATGTAAAAAATGTCACAGTCCTTATAGAGAGCATACTGACTAGAGATGCGCAGTTTGCGGTTTATCCGTGGAGTCCGCGGGTCGGGCGGGTGACATGACGAAAAAATAGATTTTAATTAGATTCGGGCGGGTGGCGGTTGAACCATTCGGAAATATTTGATATACATGGTTCAGGGATCAGTACCCTTTACCAATCAAAGAGCCATTTAGGACCCGTGTCACAAAGCGAAAAAGACAATAGGAGAGGCAAACAATCCCTAGAATGACTGCCGGCAGTCATCCAGTTAATAAGTATTAGGGCGTGCTATGAAGCCATTGGCTTTGTCACCTTCTACACAGCATGTACGATCTGCTTGTCAGTCCAGCAACATGTTGTGTGTGGCTTCCGCAGACACACGCACACGACTGCAAGGCATACTGGGTGACACAGAGTACACTAATGGTTGTGATATAAACAATTTTAATACTCTTAGAAATATGCGCCACGCTGTGAAGCCACACCAAACAAGAATGACAAACACATTTCGGGAGAACATCCTCACAGTAACACAATATAAACGCAACACAACAAATATCCAGAATCCTTTGCATCCATAATAGTTACTGAATATTTTACACACCCCACTAGCAGCAAACCCCGCCACCCCGTCACCCCCCTTTGTGCGTCGGTAAGGTGGGCGGGGTTGGGGGCGGGGGGTGTAAAATATATCCAGGCTTTGTCACGGATGCAAAGGATTCTGGGTATTTTTTGTGTTGCGTTTATGTTGTGTTACTGTGAGGATGTTCTCCCGAAATGTTTGTCATTCTTGTTTGATGTGGCTTCACAGTGTGGCGCATATTAGTAAGAGTGTTAAAATTGTTTATATAACAACCATCAGTGTACTTTGTATCACCCAGTATGCCTTTCAATCTTGTACGTGTGATTGCGGACGCTGCATACAACATGTTGGTGGACTAACAATCGGTCTGTACATGTTGTTGAAGGTGTCAAAGGAAATGGCTTCACAGCACGCCCTTATTCTTGTCATCAGGATGAACAATATTGGATATTCGTGAGAACGTAAGCGGCTCCCATTGTCTTCTTTACTCTGTGAAGCGGGTTTAAATAGTTCTTTGAGTGGTAAAGGTGGCCGACCTCTGATGTATTTCAACGGGCGGGTGGCGGGCGTTTGCAGTTCTGATAAAATGTTGGTTCGGGTGAACGGCGGGTAGATGACGACTTTGGTGATGCGGTTGCGGATGATATAATTGCCTATCCGCGCATTTGTAGTACTGACCAACTTTATCTCTGTCTGGACTGGAGCCTGCAGGGCCTAAGACTGAAAGTCTCTGCAGAGAGTGGTGAGGACGACGGAAAAAGATCACCAGGACTCCTCTTCCTCTTATCCAGGATCCCACAAAGCCGCTGCCTGACCAGGGCTCAAAAAATCTGTAGAGACTCCTCCCACCCCCACCAAGGACTGTTTTCACTGGTGGACTCTAGACAGAGGTTCCGCAGCCTCCGTAGCATAACCTCCAGGTTCTGTAACAGCTTCTTTCCTCAGGCCATAAGACTTTTGAACACATCACAATAATCCCCTCAATTCCCCCTAAAAACTGATTAACTCGCTGGAGTATACCGTATTTTTTGGACTATAAGTCACAGTTTTTTTCATAGTTTGGCCAGGGGTGCGACTTCCACACAGGAGCAACTTATGTGTGAAATTATTAACACATTACCGTAAAATATCAAATAATATTTTTTAGCTCATTCACGTAAGAGACTAGACGTATAAGATTTCATCGGATTTAGCGATTAGGAGTGACAGATTGTTTGGTAAATGTATAGCATGTTCTATATGTTATAGTTATTTGAATGACTCTTACCATAATACTTGCTTGTGGTTGTCCATCGATTCGATGATGACCATCTTCTTTTATTTGTGAGTCTGCTGATGTTTGAACAGTCCGATCCTGGATCCACAGATGCGGTTACAGACCGGGCATGTGAAGGAGGTGCTGGGGGGAGCAGGGGTGGCTCGGCGAGCATGCCTCTTCGCACGTTTTGCTGCACGGTGTTGTGTGCGCTGTTCCTCTATATAATCCACTCCCTGTGAGGAGTGGGAGCGCCAGAGGTCTCGGCAGGAAGCAAGTTCCTCCAGTGAAGAGGGGTTGATCTGACATCTCTTCAGTGTGGTCTTCATTTGGTCTTTGAACCGCTTCTTCTGCCCACCAGCACTGCGTTGGCCTAGGTGCAACTGACCATAGAGGATTTTGCGTGGGAGTCTATGGCTGGGCATTCGGATGACATGCCCCAACCACCTGAGTTGATGTCGGGTCATGATGGACTCCACACTGCAGCTGCCTGCCCTCTCCAGCACTTCTGTGTGCGGCACTCTGTCCTTCTATGTGATGCCAAGGATCTTCTGCAGACATCTTACATGGAAAGTCTCCAGGCTTCTCAGATGGCGGCTGTAGATAGTCCATGCCTCACATCCGTACAGTAATGCAGTGATGCATACTGCTCTGTAGACCAGCACTTTGGTGTGGAGTTTGAGGTTGCTGTTCTGAAAAACCCTTCTCCTTAGACGACCAAAAGATGCTGATGCTTGCTTGAGGCGGTTCTGGATCTCGTCATCCATTGAGCAGGTGTCAGACATTATGCTCCCCAGGTATTTAAAGGTGGGCACCGTGAGCAGCTGTTGCCCTGCTGCTGTGAGGGTTATTGTGGGGTTTTGTGGGAGGTCAGCACTAGACTGACAGAGTACCTCTGTCTTCTGGGTGTTGATCGTCAGTCCCATTCTGGTATATGCAGTTACAACTGCCGAGAGGATGTTTTGCAGAGCCTGTGGTGTATGGGCAACCAGGGCACAGTCATCGGCGTATTGCAACTCAATGATGGTCTCTGAGGTCAGCTTGGTAGTTGCCTGTAGCCTCCTGATGTTAAACAGGTTACCATCAAGCCTGAAGTCTATGGTAACTCCAGCCTGCTCCTCCATCCCCCTACGTAGCACTGTTGTGACACAGACGAGGAAAATATTGAAGAGAACTGGAGCCAGCACACAGCCCTGCCTCACTCCAGTTTTCACACCAAAGGGATCTGAGCTGTGTCTTCCCACTACCACTCGGGCCATCATCCCAGAATGGAACTGTGCAAGGATGGTGAGAAACTTGGGTGGACACCCAAATCTCTTCAGGACTTGCTACAGTAGGTCCCTGTTTACTGTGTCAAATGCCTTTGAAAGGTCGACAAAAGCAATGAACAAGTCCTTGTGCTGCTCCCGGCATTTCTCTTGGAGCTGACGTGTCACAAAGATCATGTCAACTGTCCCCCTGTCCTTCCGAAAACCACACTGCGACTCTGTGGTGACCTGTTCTGATATTGCGGGGATGAGTCTGCGGAGCATGACCTTGGCAAGGACCTTTTCAGCAATGGCCAACAGAGAGATACCCCTACCATTGGAGCAGATGGATTTGTCTCCTTTGTTCTTGTAGATGGTCACAATGTTGGCATCTTTCCACTGTTGCGGGACACACTCTCGTCTCCACACCTCTGAAATGTAGAGATGCAGTGTCCGTGTGCAGAGGTAGCCTCCTTCCTTGAGAAGTTCAGCCGGGATGCTGTCAGGTCCAGGGGATTTATTGTTTTTCAGGGTTTTGACTGCATGCAGGATTTCTTTGAAGGTTGGGGGGAGGTCGAGATCTGGCAAGCTAGGATGTTCAGGGAGCTCTGCAAGGACAGTTGGGTCCACTGGGGTGGGCTGGTTGAGCACGGTGTTAAAATGCTCAGCCCACCGCTCAACTATCATAGCCTGATCCTTGATTAAAGATGTTCCATCAGCAGATCTAACAGGTGCCAGGGAGCAGTTTCTGGGGCCGTAGATGGTTTTCACTGCATCATAGAAACTGTGCATATAATTTCTATCAGCGTGAGACTGGATTTCATTGGCCTTTGAGATCCACCAATCATCTTTCAGTTTTCTGAGAGTTGTTTGGGCCTCAGAACGAAGGGCTTGCCATTGCTTTTTATGGAATTGGGATTGTGGGTTGTTCAGGGTGGCTCTGTGTGCCTTGTGCATTATGTACAGGAAGGTGGAGATCTCTCCAGCATTCTGGTCAAACCAGTCCTGGTGTTTCTTGGTTTTGAAACCAATGACTTGGGCTGCAGTGTCAAAGAGGATGGTGGATAGGGAGGTCCACTTCTCATCCATCCCAGACTCTGAGGTGATCTGCGGCTCAATGTCTGCCAGCTTCTCAGCTAGGGAGCGACGGAAGTTGTCACGGGTGTCGCTGCTGGAGAGTCTGGCACAGTTGAGTGTTTTCCTCTTAGGTACACCGTAACGTGCTAGGTGCCGAACATGCATTCTGATCTTTGTCAGAATCATGCGGTGGTCGGTCCAGCAGTCTGCCCCTCGCATAACTCTTGTAATGAGCACGTCCTTGAGGTCAGCCCTCTTCACGATCGCAAAGTCGATCAGGTGCCAGTGTTTGGACCTGGGATGCATCCAGGATGCCTTATATTTGTTCTTTTGTTGGAAGATGGTGTTTGTGATGGTAAGATTGTGTTCCGCACAGAGACTAAGGAGTCTCATGCCATTGGGGTTGACTTTTCCAATGCCGTGGGCGCCTATCACACCATTCCAGTTTTGCGTGTTCTTTCCGACTCTTGCATTGAAATCACCAAGCAGCATGATTTTGTCACTCCTCGGGATGTGACTGAGGATGTCATCGAGTGCCTGGTAGAAGCAATCCTTCTCTTCATCATTGGATGGCATAGTTGGTGCATAGGCACTTACCAAAGTGACATGTCTGCATTTTGCAAGAGGGATGGGAAGAGTCATGAGCCTTTCACTGACACCCACTGGTGATTCTGTGAGCTTGAGCAGAAGGCTGTTCTTGATTGCAAAACCAACTCCGTGAAGGTGTGGTCCGCCCATGGGGTATCCTTTCCAAAAGAATGTATAACCCTCTCCTACTTCATTGAGTGAGCCGTCCTCGAGGAATCGTGTCTCACTAAGTGCTGCCACATCCACATTGTAGCGCTTTAGCTCGCTGGCAACAAGTGCTGTTCTGCGCTGTGGTCTGTCCGGACTGGCATCCAGGAGTGTCCTTATGTTCCATGCTGCAATTCTAAATGGTATAATCTTTGTATTTCGACCGCGTAATGGAATGTCCCAACAGGTGCGGTTTCCTGCCTGGGTACTGTGTTGAGTGGGCAATCTTTAGGCCACCTTTTCTAGGCCTTTCCCCAATTGGGGTGAGCAGTGCGGTCCTTAAATAGGGGCTGCTCAGACGCACAGGAGTCTGCCGGAAACAGCTGCCACTCAATCCCAGCTGCTAACGACCGTTGTCCTGTGCCGCTGATGTGCAGAGTTCCAGCTAAGAGCTTCCAGCTCATTCAAACCTGCCCCCGTTACTGGACGCTCCATCGCCGTCAGACTTTTGAGGTCGGAGACTCAGGTAGAGAAGATACCTGCGCGATGATGGGGTGCGCTTTTCCCAACGCCACTACCTTGATTGTAAGAGGATCGTTCCAGTGGCAAGGGAGACCCTAGACGACCGGCATCTTCTTACAGCTGCAGGAAGCTGCCGGAATCCAAGTTTGTGGGAAACCGCCTCAAAGCTTGCCGCCACCAGCTTGCTTTTCTGTCGGGGTGTGCTCCCTTAGCCTTAATCCACTTTTACAGCCATTGTGGTGCTTCTCACTGCTACCATCTTCTGCCTGCTCCACCGTTGAGGTCTTCGGGATCACTCTTAGTCTGGCCTCTACTCCTTCGACCTGTTCGGCTTGGGTAACCCTGCCAGGAGTACAAGACTCCAGCCGACATAGCTCTAGGGCTCATGGAGACACGCAAAGTGCCCCACCACGATAAGATGGTGATCCCCATAATATATTACGTTAACATACCAGGCATGTTCTCAGTTGGTTATTTTTGAGTCATATAAGGTACACTTATTCAGCCTGTTGTTCGCTATTCTTTATTTATTTTAAATTGCCTTTCAAATGCCTATTCTTGGTGTTGGGTTTTATCAAATAAATTTCCCCAAAAAATGCGACTTATACTTCGGTGCGACTTATATGTTTTTTTCCTTCTTTATTATACATTTTCGGCAGGTGCAACTTATACTCCGGAGCGATTTATACTCCGAAAAATATGGTAAAGACAATATAACATACATCCATAAACGTGGATGCATATGCAAACGTGCAATATGTTTATTTGTACAATAATCTATCCATTTATATCTGCACCTCATTGCTCTTTTATCCTGCACTACAACGAGCTAATGCAACAAATTGTTGTTCTTATCTGAACTGTAAAGTTCAAATGACAATAAAAGGAAGTCTAAGTCTAAGTTTGAAGGTGTCAACAACAGGAATGTTTTAGTCTTTTCGAAATCTTAAAAATCCCGAAACAACTCAGTTTCTGCATCATCCCAGCCTCAGAATTGGCCTCCTAAAGAGGATGAAGACATGCCTAACAAGGCACGTTCTGGTCGAGGCTCGTTAGGGCTTTTGCAATATTGAAACCAACGCTTTAATATCAAACTGTGACCAGTTTGAAATACATATTTTTAAATCTTACAGTTGAACCAAATCCTGACTTTTCAACAAAATAGACGAGAGTCCAACACACCAACAGGCCTGGATAGGAATTGTATCGTCAAGCACATTGAGTGTTCTCAGACAAATGAGTCCAGACGTATTAAGGTTTGCTCAGCCTTGGCAACGGTTCTTTGAAGGGTAGTTTTAGAGTGCTATTCTCAAAACGAATATTGTGATGTAGAAAACGTAAAAAGAGACTTAATAAAAGTTGCTTTGTGTCCACAATGAAGGTAAGACCTTGAACGCACAGGATATCTGAATACAGAAGAATCCCACTGACTGCAAGAAGAAGAAATAAAGGACATAAAGGTTTAATATCAGAAATCTGATCAGTCAAGACGTGTCACCTTTCACTATAAACTGTTTTCTGCCAAAACAAGAGCAGAAGGCTTTAATTTTTTACTTCTATGGAACAGCCCTTCAATGAGCTCGCTATTATCAAGCGCCGGGCGCTGCACTTGAGTCGGGCTTCTGTGGGTTTTGTGGAGCTTCATTGTCGAAGGCGGCATATTGTCATGAGGCGGGGGAAGGAATTATTGTGTGCGAGAGTCAGGGGTCTCGGGCACAAAAGCCCGTGCAAGAATGCACATCTCAAAAAATACATCCTCCACTTCCCCAAGCATCTTCACTTTCTTGGCAGAATGTGTGCCAGGTCACAGTTTATTCTTCGCAAATGCAGCATTTATTCCGACGTGCCTTGCACAATGTTACAGCCACATACACAGGCGCGCAATTCATACATACAATAACGATTCAGCTCTACTTGTTTCTCAATCTTTCCCGTTATCCGTTAAATCTCTTCACTTGATCATCTAGCTTTATCAACTTCAAAAAGTGTTCTTTACCCAACCATCGGGCCAATAATGAATAACCTTACATTAAATGTGTGTTTGTGTGTGTCTGTGTATTTACATCATATATATATATATATATGTATATATATATATATATATATACACATAGTATTTTTTGGAGTACAAGTCGCTCCGGAGTATAAGTCGCACATGCCAAAATGCACAATAAAGAAGGGAAAAAACATATATAAGTCGCACTGGAGTATACGGTAAGTCGCATTTTTTGGGTAAATTTATTTGATAAAACCCAACACCAAGAATAGACATTTGAAAGGCAATTTAAAATAAATAAAGAATAGTGAACAACAGGCTGAATAAGTGTACGTTATATGACACATAAATAATCAACTGAGAAGGTGCCTGGTATGTTAACGTAACATATTATGGTAAGAGTCATTCAAATAACTATAACACTATAACATATAGGACATGCTATACGTTTACCAAACAATCTGTCACTCTTAATCGCTAAATCCCATGAAATCTTACACGTGAATGAGCTAAATAATATTATTTGATATTTTACAGTAATGTGTCAATAATTTCACACATAAGTCGCTCCTGAGTATAAGTCTATGAAAAAAACTGCGACTTATAGTCTAAATAATACGGTATATATATATATATATATATATATATATATATATATATATATATATATATATATATATATATACATCCTTGATGGTTTTTTCCCTGACCTAAGGAATATTGGAATATTGCGCTTTACTCCAGTATCGAGCACTGTTTAATATATATATATATATATATATATATATATATATATATATATATATATAGGCGCCAGCGCCCCCCGCGACCCCAAAAGGGAATAAGCGGTAGAAATGGATGGATGGATGGTGGATATATATTAATATATATATATTAATATATATATATATATATATATATATATATATATATATATATATATATATACATATATATGTATATATGTATAAACAAACCCCGTTTCCATATGAGTTGGGAAATCCAAACACGACGAGTTGAGTTTATACCAAAAAGTTCTATTTTGGTTTCATCTGACCACATGACATTCTCCCAATCCTCTGCTGTATCATCCATGTATCCATTTTGGTATAAACTCAACTCGTCGTGTTTGGAGGAAGAAGAATACTGAGTTGCATCCCAAGAACACCAAACCTACTGTGAAGCATGGGGGTGGAAACATCATGCTTTGGGGCTGTTTTTCTGCTAAGGGGACAGGACGATTGAGCCGTGTTAAGGAAAGAATGAATGGGGCCATGTATCGTGAGATTTTGAGCCAAAACCTCCTTCCATCAGTGAGAGCTTTGAATGGTTGACCAAATACTTATTTTCCACCATAATTTACAAATTAATTCTTTAATATTCCTACAATGTGAATTCCTGAGACCCCTGCGCTAAACTAGTTCATGTAGCCAGTTTGTTTAAATCACTCTGTCCAAAGAGAGTTCAAAGAAACAGTTGAAATAAAGCCTGTGTCAATCGTCCCCCTTCTGCACCTGAGTCCTCATTCTCGCCAAGGAATAACAGGAAACAAATTCCAGTTGAATTTGTGTCTTTTGTGAAGTATTTTCCATTGATTTTCTTTGTTTTATTCATCTGTTTATAAGAATTGCAGTTTATTGCAAAAAGATTTTGACAGCTTGAGGAGCACTGGTCTAAAATACAAACCCTGTTTCCATATCATTTTCAACCCATATGTATTTGAATATGCTACAAAGACAACATATTTGATGTTCGACTTGAGGATTTTTTTTTTCTTTTGCAAATAAGCATTAACTTTAGAATTTGATGCCAGCAACACGTGGCAAAGAAGTTGGGAAAGGTTGAGGAATGCTCATCAAACACTAGTTTGGAACATCCCACAGGTTAGCAGGCTAATTGGGAACATGTGGGTGCCATGATTGGGTATAAAAACAGCTTCCCAAAAATGCTCAGTCTTTCACAAGAAAGGATGGGGCGAGGTACACCCCTTTGTCCACAACTGCATGAGCAAATAGTCAAACAGTTTAAGAACAACGTTTCTCAAAGTGCAATTGCAAGAAATTTAGGGATTTCAACATCTACGGTCCATAATATCATCAAAAAGTTCAGAGAATCTGAAGATATCACTCCACGTAAGCGGCATGGCCGGAAACCAACCTGGAATGACCGTGACCTTCGATCCCTCAGACGGCACTGTATCAAAAACCGACATCAATCTCTAAAGGATATCACCACATGGGCACAGTAACACTTCAGAAAACCCACTGTCACTAAATACAGTTTGTCGCTACATCTGTAAGTGCAAGCCAACTACTTCGGCACGTGTTGCAGCCATTAAATTCTAAGTTTATTATTAATTGCACAAAAAAAAGAAAAGTTTATGAGTTTGAACATCAAATATGTTGTCTTTGCAGTGCATTCAATTGAATACGGGTTGAAAAGGATTTGCAAATCATTGTATTCTGTTTATATTTACATCTAACACAATTTCCCAACTCATATGGAAACAGGGTTTGTATCTTCAAGACAGGTGCCATCATAACCCGCTAATCAATGTTATTCCCCTCAGCTGTCTTTGGCTTAAATCCCGCGCCTGCTTTGTAACTTCCGCCCCATTTCACCCGATGAGCTGGAGACGGCGTCCTTTAAAAGGAGATGCTCGCTCTGTCTTCCAAGCCCAGAAACGCTTGGAGTGTTCCACCCGAGTGCGGCGTTGAAAGCTCTCGCTTGTTAATCAGATTGTTTTTGCTGCAGGCTTCGCCTCTAAACATATGGGGCCTACACCCGGCGCCAAGCTAAAAGCCTGACTTAGTCCTAGTGAATATTGCATGGCGCTAATGTTTGACAGCCTGGCACAGATTGGCAACATATACTCTCCTGGGTGAGGTGTGGGGATGGGAACAGGAGAGTGGAAGAAGGAAAAAAGGGATAAGATGGAGTTATCTGGCTGTTGACATTCCGCAGCTGTTAAAAGAAGACGTAATGGGAATCAGCATTTTGACTGAAGGCGTTGTGAAAACTCAGCGTACACACTGCTAACCAAACTTGTTGCTGAGACGAACGTCTAACAAATTTGATGTAGATCGTAGGGCTGGGCGATATATCGATATACTCGATATATTGCGGGTTTGTCTCTGTGCGATGTAGAAAATGACTATATTGTGAGTATTCGAATATACGTTCTCAGGCAGTTGATTTTAGCTGCGGGCATTAGACTTCAGGCTTTTCTCACTCTTTCTGGTCTCTCCTCACAGAGACTTAAAACAAGCGCACCTTCTTACATATGTCAGATACTGTCAGGCGTGCAAGGTCATACGCTATCGCGAAGCATCATGTGTAACGTTAGCTGTGGTGCTAGCGGAGCCATGCGAGTGGTAATACTAGAGAAAGAAGATGCGAATCTGGTAGCAAATGAAGGAAGAATAATTAATTCCCAAGAAAAACAGCAGAGGGTCCATCGTCTGGCGGTTGTTTGGCTTCAAGCGGAAAGATGTTGAACAGACAACAGTAACATGTCAAATATATTGCAAAAGCGTTGCTACAAAAAGTAGCCGCACTACCTATTTGTTGCATCATTTGAAAAGTCACCCGCTAGAGCACGAAGACTGCTTCAAATTTGGCAAGCTACGAAGCCGCACCCCTTGATGGCTTGTCGGCGCATTACAGCTACCGTAGTCAGACGTACTGTGCTTCAACATACGTGTATCATTATAGTGTGGGGATAAGTAGGGCTGGGCGATATATCGAATATACTCGATATATCGCGCGTTTCTCTCTGTGGGATATAGAAAATAACTATATCGTGATATTTGGGTATACGTTCTCACACAGTTGCTCATAGCTGTGGGCATTACACTGCAGGCTCTTCCCACCCTTTCTTGTCTCTCCTTCTCACAGATAGCAAGCGCACCTTCTTACATACGTCACATACTGTCATGTCATACGTCACATACGTATACGCCCTCGCCCAGCAGAGAGGTAGCAGCATGGGTAACATTAGCTGTGGTGCGAGTGGTAATACGAGACAAAGAAGGTGCGAATCTGGTAACAAATGAAGGAAGAAATAATTCCCAAGAAAAACAGAAAGGGGTTCATCGTCTGCCGGTGGTTTGGCTTCAAGTGGGAATATGTGGAACAGACAACCTTAATTTGTCAGGTGTGGGGAAACTGTGTTGCTACAAAAAGTAGCATTACAGCTAATATTTAGCATCATTTGAAAAGTCACCTGCTCGAGAATGATGAGTGCTTGAAACTCCGCATGTCAACATTTCCATTCCGTGCCACACGCCCACATCATCAAAAGGCCGAGGCAAACATTTCCAGATCAACACTGTATGAAAAAAATAGTGATTTTTTTTTTGTTGTGATTTCCTTCTCTGCATGAAAGTTTAAAATGAGCATATATTAATGCAGTATGAACAATAATGTTTTAATGTTTGATCATTCTACGCCTATAGTGGCTCACCTGCACTGGCTTCCTGTGTACTTAAGATGTGACTTTAAGGTTTTACTACTTACGTATAAAATACTACACGGTCTAGATCCATCCTATCTTGCCGATTGTATTGTACCATATGTCCCGGCAAGAAATCTGCGTTCAAAAGACTCCGGCTTATCAGTGATTCCTAAAGCCCCAAAAAAGTCTGCGGGCTATAGAGCGTTTTCCGTTCGGGCTCCAATACTCTGGAATGCCCTCCCGGTAACAGTTCGAGATGCTACCTCAGTAGAAACATTTAAGTCTCACCTTAAAACTCATTTGTATACTCTAGCCTTTAAATAAACCTCCTTTTTAGACCAGTTGATCTGCCGCTTCTTTTCTTTTTCTCCTCTGTCACCCCCTCCCTTGTGGAGGGGGTCCGGTCCGATGACCATGGAGGAAGTACTGGCTGTTCAGAGTCGGGACCCAGGATGGACCGCTCGCCTGTGTATCGGTTGGGGACATCCCTACGATGCTGATCCGACTCTGCTTGGGATGGTTTCCTCTGGACGGGACTCTCGCTGCTGTCTTGGATCCACTTTGAACTGATCTCGCGGCTGTGTTGGAGCCACTATGGATTGAACTTTCACAGTATCATGTTAGACCCGCTCGACATCCATTGCTTTCAGTCCCCTAGGGGGGGGGGGGGGGGGGTTGCCCACATTTGAGGTCCTCTCCAAAGTTCTCGTAGTCATCATTGTCACTGGCGTCCCACTGGGTGTGAATTCTCCTTGCCCACTGGGTGTGAGTTTTCCTTGCCCTTATGTGGGTTCTTCCGAGGATGTTGTAGTCGTAGTGGTTTGTACAGTCCTTTGAGACATTTGTGATTTAGGGCTATATAAATAAACATTGATTGACTTAATGTAGACAGAGAATCATCATAATGCTGTGATTTTATGTATCAAGTGTTAATTCAAGGCTAAGGCAAAATATAGAGATATATTTCGTGTATGCCGAAATGGCCGTAAAATATCGCGACATTAAAAAAAGCCCATATCGCCCGGCCTTAGTAGATCGTATTTTTTTGATATTTCATTGAAAAAACGTGCAAGTGATGTTTTGATGCGAAAATAAATGTTTAAAAACGTAGATTTCCTGGACATTTCAAATGCCTGACTATAAATATATACCCATTCACACAGGTAAAAAAACTGAAAAAAATAAGTTGTGGCGGCTTCTTTTGTGCCGTGGTCGGGGAACCCTTCAGGGAGCTTAAACACTTGACACTTGTAAATAAAGTAAGTAACTTTAAAGCACATGAGTTGAGTTTTTTTTTCCGTTCCTTTTCATGGTGTCGAATAGGTAGGGTGAATCATGGAAAACTCACAGGTACAGCGCATCCGGAAAGTATTGACAGTGTTTAACATTTTCCACATTTTGTTATTTTACAACCTTATTCCAAACGGAATAAATTAATTGTTGTCCTCAATAATTCTGCAGAAAATACCCCATAATGGCAATGTGAAATGTAATTTGTTTCTTTGCAAATGTATTAAAAATAAACAAAACCAAAAATAACATGTGCATAAGTATTCACAGCCTTTTTGGTGCACACTTTTGGCGGTAACTAGAGCCTCGAGTACACTATACTGCCAAAAGTATTTGGCCACACATCCAATTGATCAGAATCAGGTGTCCTAATCACTTTGCCCGGCCACAGGTGTATAAAATCAAGCACGTAAGCATAGAGACTGTTTCTGCAAACATTTTTGAAAGAATGGGCCGCTCTCAGGACCTTAGTGATTTCCAGTGTGGAACTGTCATAAAATGCCAAAAGTGCAACAATTCCAGTCGT
Source organism: Nerophis ophidion (assembly GCF_033978795.1). Lineage (NCBI taxonomy): Eukaryota > Metazoa > Chordata > Actinopteri > Syngnathiformes > Syngnathidae > Nerophis > Nerophis ophidion. Next base: position 51,748,244 of record NC_084619.1, on the reverse strand, counting down.
GAAATTTCCTCGCTCCTAAATATTTCAAAGTCAACTGTCTGCTTTTGGGAACAACAGCAACATAGCCACCAAGTGGTAGGCCACATAAACTGACGGAGAAGGGTCAGCTGATGCTGAAGCGCATAGTGCAAAGACTTTCTGCGCAGTCAGTTACTACAGAGCTCCAAACTTCATGCGACCTTCCAATTAGCCCACGTACAGTACGCAGACATACCAAAACATTTTGGACAATTCCATGCCCCCAACCTTGTGGGAACAATTTGGATCGGGCCCCTTCCTCTTTACCAGTGCACAAAGCAAAGTCCATAACGACATGGATGACAGAGCCTATTGTGGATGAACTTGACTGGCCTGCACAGAGTCCTGACCTGCACCCGATAGAACACCTTTGGGATGAATTAGAACGGGGACTGAGAGCCAGGCTTTCTCGGCCGACATCAGTGTGTGACCTCACCAATGCGCTTTTGGAAGAATGGTGGAAAATTCCTATAAACACACTCCGCAACCTTGTGGACAGCCTTCCCAGAAGAGTTGAAGCTGTAATAGCTGCAAAAAGCGGACCGACATCCTATTGAGCCCTATGGGTTAGGAATGGGATGGCACTTTTAGTTCATATGTGAGTCAAGGCAGGTGGCCAAATACTTTTGGCAATGTAGTGTATTTGTATGTTTCAATGCGATGCCACAAGCTTGGCACACCTATCTAAGTAATGTCAGCTGTCTGGTATTTGGTGGCCGGCTGAAACAATGGATGAACAATGGAGGATTTGTAGTGTACTTAACAAATAGGAGAGAGCTACGAGTCAGCCAGCATCCTCTGCAGTGAACAATCGGGTTTTGCATAACAAGGCTATTTATGACAAATAAAATAGACCAAAAAGAAATGTCCACTTCATGCCTCAGTTTCTTCAATATGTGTCACACAAAATGGTTTGCCTTTGTATAATGGGCCAGCAGGATCTTGACAATGTTGATTTGGAGGCCAGAATCAAACATCCACCCCAGCATCTCACACAACAGGGGGTATAGGTCCTCATCAGTGCAAGGTGCGTTTGTTTTACCAACACAAATCACATCAAGTGATTAGGCGGCAGCCAAGTCAACGCTCTTGACACCTTTAGGGAGATGGAAACAGGATAAAAGGGGAAGCCCATCAGGAAATCACATAGAAAATAAAACACACCAGCGCAAATTCGCATATGCACAAATGCAAGCGTGCGGGGTCTCAATCATGAACACACACAGACACACACGGAGACACAGAGGGAAACCATCAGAAAAATCAGCAGCCAATCAGAATAATTTGAACGGGATGATGACAGGTCTGTCCACAGTACAATCTGAGGACGCTGTCACCCAGGGAGCATTGTTATACACACACACGCACGCACGCACGCACGCACGCACGCACACACACACACACACACACACACACACACACACACACACACACACACACACACACACACACACACACACACACACACACACACACACACACACACACTCTTGTATTTCTTACCTGTTTGAGACCTGCGAATAATGGCTATTCCTTTAGCACCACCCTTTCTCGATATATAAAGATTTGTATTTACAACATTAATATTACATACATACTAGATTAGATAATACTTTATTTATTCCGTCAGGAGAGTTCCTTCAGGAACTATGCAAATATAAAAAAGCTTGTTTGAAAAATGACTTTGAAGGTCACAGATTCACAAGAAAAACTTCCATCCATCCATCCAATTTCTACCGCTTATTCCCTTGGCGCTTATCTCAGCTACAATCGGGCGGAAGGTGGGGTACAACCTGGACAAGTCGCCACCTCATCGCAGGGCCAACACAGATAGACAGACAACATTCACACTCACATTCACACACTAGGGCCAATTTAGTCTTGCCAATCAACCTATCCCCAGGTGCATGTCTTTGGAAGTGGGAGGAAGCCGGAGTACCCGGAGGGAACCCACGCATTCACGGGGAGAACATGCAAACTCCACACAGAAAGATTCCGAGCCTGGATTTGAATCCAGGACTGCAAGAACTTCGTATTGTGAGCCAGACGCACTAACCCCTCTGCCACCGTGAAGCCACAAGGAAAACTTAGAGATGATAAAAGTCATAATTTTACTTTTTTTTTTGATTGATACTTTTATTAGTAGATTGCACAGTTCAGTACATCAATTAATCAATCAATCAATGTTTACTTATATAGCCCTAAATCACTAGTGTCTCAAAGGGCTGCACAAACCACAACACAAACCACTACGACATCCTCGGTAGGCCCATATTCCGTACAATTGACCACTAAATGGTAACACCCGAATAAGTTTTTCAACTTGTTTAAGTCGGGGTCCACGTTAATCAATTCATGGTAAAACTCAACACAAGTCAACATTTTACAAGAAAAACTGAACATTTGTGCAAAAGTCACAATTGTTTAAGAAAACTTTAAAAATGTTGCCCATATTATAATATTAATCGGAATTTTACTCGGCAAAATTATGACAAAAGACATAATTTTCATCAAAAAATTTCACAATTTTACAAGAACAACAAAAAAATTGGCAATATTGTGAAAACATCCTAATTTTATATGACAAATGTCAGCATTTTGCATTAAAAAGTAATCATTTTAAATTTAAAAAAATTACCGTATTTCCTTGAGTTGCCGCCGGGGCGCTAATTAATTTAAAACCTCTTCTCACTCCTGCGCTTACCAAAGGCATGCGGTAAAAGTAAGCATGCGCCAATTATTTTAAAACCTCTTCTCACTACGGCACTTACCAAAGGCATGCAGTAAAAATTTGAGTGTGATGTAAGCTTGGACCTTAAATCCTACTGAATAGCTCTTAATCTTCTTTCCTTCATGCGATTTCAAATTACCGGTATTGAAATCAGCCTTCTCCATTTTGAAAAGGATGACAGGGGAAGTGTCACTTGTGACGTCACGAGTTTGACCAGGCGGTAATACTAAGCATGTGCTAATTATTTTGCGAAGCGAGTTTGACCCGGCAGTAATTCAAGGCAGGTGCATACTATATGCCCTGCGGCAATTCAAGGAAATACTGTAATCATTTTACCAGAAAATATTGCAATATTACAGAAACAGAAAGAATATGAGAAACGGTTCACAATTTTAAAAGAAAAAAGTCGACACATTTTGTGAAAAAGATTGCTTTTAGTTTTAGGTTTTTTTTTGGGACTAGTTTTCAATCTTCATTATTTAATTCAAGTTATTACAGTATGTCCCTCTCTCTCTGTATATATATATATATTTTTTTTTTTTTTTAATAATTTTGGCCAAAGGGGACGCATTCCAATTCCTCACACACACTTGTTATTATGTTGACCAGAAGGGGAGCACTTCAAATTTTTACACACACTTGTTATTTCATATGTTGACCATAGGGGGGAACACTTTTAAAACCGACACACAGTCCCTCCTTTTTGGGACCACCCTAATTTTGATAGATTTCACCACCAGGGGTGCAAATGAGACATTCTCTATTAGATGCTATGGTTTTCCGTATCGGGACCATGATTTATGTCCTAACTTGTTCACCGGTCCTTATATAAAAGGTACTTTGTCTTGTTGATGTCTCAAAAAGTGTAGAATTACAGGAACACACACACACACGCGCACACACACACACAAACTCTTGTATTCCTTGCCTTCTTAAAACCTACGAATAATGGCTATTTCTTTAGGACCACGCTTTCTAGATATATAAAGACTTGTATTTACAACATTAATATTATATACTATTCATAGTATGCAATGATAAAAAAGCTTGTTGTGAAAAATGAGTTGGAATTTTCTCAAGAAAAAGGTCACAGTTTCACAAGAAAAACTTAGAATTTTGGTAGTAGGATAATAAAAGTCATAATTTTACTCAACACAAGTCAATATTTTATAAGAAAAACTGAACATTTGTGCAATATTATGATACAAGTTGGAATTTTACTCAATAACAGTCGCGATTTTACAAGAAAAGCTAAAAAAAAGACAAAAGTCATAATTTTATAAGAAAACTTAAAAAATGTTGCCCATATTATAATAATAATCCAAATTTTACTTGGCAAAATTATGACAAAAGACATAATTTTACTCAAAAAATTTCACAATTTTACAAGAACAAAAAAAAATTGGCGATATTGTGAAAAAAATCCTAATTTTATATGACAAATGTCAGCATTGTGCATTAAAAAATAATCATTTAAAAAAAAAGAAGTAATAATTTCACGAGAAAATATTGCAATATTACAGAAACAGAAAGAATATGAGAAATGGTTTCCAATTTGATAAGAAAAAAGTTGACACAATTTGTGCAAAACATTTGTTTTAGTTTTAGGGGTTTTTTTGTGACTAGTTTTCAATCTTCATTATTTAATTCATGTTAAAACAGTATGTCTCAATATACATTTTTTTTTTTTTTTTTTATGAATTTTGGCCAAAGGGGGCACATTCCAATTCCTCACACACACTTGTTATTATGTTGACCAGAGGGGCAGCACTTCAAATTTTTACACACACTTGTTATTTCATATGTTGATCAGAGGGGGATCACTTTTAAAACCGACACACAATCCATTTGAAAAACCCCTCATTTTGGGACCACCCTTAATTTTGATAGATTTCACCAGCAGGGGTGAAAATGACACATTCTCTATTAGATGCAATGGTTTTCCATATCGGGACCGTAATTTATGTCCTTACTTGTTCACCGGTCCTCATATGGAAGGTACTTTTCCTTGTTGATGTCTCAAGAGGGGTAGAAATACAAGAACACACACGCATGCACGCACGCACACACACACACACACACACACACACACACACACACACACACACACACACACACACACACACACACACACACACACACACACACACACACCCACACACACACACACGTTGACAGTAAAGTAAGCGCTCGGCAATGAAGAAGTGTCACATATATACGCCAAAACGGGCGATTGCGCGTCCAAACTGCTCACTTTCACAAACCGCAACGTGGCGAGTATGAATGTGACAGCTGGAAGTGTGTTCCCGCGTCCTCGCCGTCGCTCTGCCCGTGTTTGGAGTACAAATCCGGTGAGGCGTCAGTCAAGCGGGCCACGTTGCTCTCCCTGGTTATTTTTCCATGAGATTTGATTTAGAGGGCTAATGTATAATAGGCCCTCCATGGGGAGGTTGGGAGGCTATTAATTGAGATGGACTGAGAGGGGAGGAGAGATGGAGCGAGGTGAGAGAGGGAGGAAGGATGCGGAGAAGTGACACAAAGTGATGTTAGTCCAAGCCCAGAGTGGACTCTAGTGAACATTGTCACTCACTGTCACTCACTCTCTCACGCACACACACGGACTCACACACATACTGGTTATCATTTGGAATGGGGACCAAGTTTTTGATCATCACTTGTGGGGACCTCCCTTTCTACAGGTTGTGGAGGCATAAAAAAATTAGGTAAAATGGCCACTGCCCAGTTAGCTCATACACGTCTTTAAATCTCTGGATTGATGAAGTAATGTGCTGATCATTCTTACTGGGGACCCTGGGGAAAAATAGTTAATATGGTTCATGGGGACCAAATTTAAATAATTTTGCATAATTCACACAAATTTGGAAGTGACTACTGAGGACCATTAAAAAAAAAGTTTTAATTAAATATGACATGATCCTCAGAATACAGCACTACAGCTGTCCGCTTATAAATAATAAATATCTAATCTTATAGGCAGTTTCACCACTTAAATGTTAAAGAAAATCCTGCATGTTCTGTGACATTACGGAAAACTGCTATTTAGCAGTAATGAAGTTGTCTGCAACTCCGACTACCATATATAGAAGGATGGAAAATTCTGAATGTGAATTATACTTTAAGGTAATAATTTTTTATTATCATGCTGTATGAAAATGTCAACCTAAGGAACACTAAACCAGAACTAAACTTCACACTCAAACTAACCAGTAGCTTAAAGGGGAACATTATCACCAGACCTATGTAAGCGTCAATATATACCTTGATGTTGCAGGAAAAAGACCATATATTTTTTTAACAGATTTCCGAACTCTAAATGGGTTAATTTTTTGTGAAATAAACGCCTTTCTATTTATCGCTCTCGGAGCGATGACGTCAGAACGTGACGTCACCTAGGTAATGAAACCGCCATTTTCCCCTAACACATTACAAACACCGCGTCTCAGCTCTGTTATTTTCCGTTTTTTCGACTATTTTCTGGAACCTTGGAGACATGATGCCTCGTCGGTGTGTTGTCGGAGGGTGTAACAACACTAACAGGGAGGGATTCAAGTTGCACCACTGGCCCAAAGATGCAAAAGTGGCAAGACATTGGACGAAATTTGTTCAGAATACGAGGGTTTGGGGAAAGCCGATGAAATGGTCAGTCGTTTGTTCCGCACACTTTACCGACGAAAGCTATGCTACTACAGAGATGGCAAGATTGTGTGGATATCCTGCGACACTCAAAGCAGATGCATTTCCAACGATAAAGTCAAAGAAATCTGCTGCCAGACCCCCATTGAATGTGCTGGAGTGTCTGCACATTTTACCGGCGATGCTAAAGCAGACATGGTGCAGAGATGTATGGATAACCTGCAGATGCATTTCCAACGATAAAGTCAACTAAATCACAAAGGTGAGTTTTGTTGATGTTGTTGACTGCCAGCTAATCGATGCTAACATGCTATTAAGGCTAGCTGTATGTACATTTGAAACTATATTTGCATCCAGTGTTTCCTTCCACCCACATTTAATGCCAAACAAACACTTACCAATCGACAGATTTAAGTTGATCCAGTGTCACAAGATTCGAAACTTCCGATCGTTAGTCTGCACATTTTACCGGCGATGCTAAGGCAAACACGGCCGAATAACGTCAATAGCTATTCGCTCAATAACTTCAGTTTGTTCTTCAATTTCGTTTTCGCTATCTGCCTCCATTCTCCAACCATCCGTTTCAATACATGCGTGATCTGTTGAATCGCTTAAGCCGCTAAAATCCAAGTCTAAATCCAAGCTAATGTCGCTATATCTTGCTGTGCTATCCGCACTGGCATCACTGGATGACGTCACAGGAAAATGGACGATGGCTTCACAGATAGCAAAAATCACGCACCTTAAAGCTTTTTTAGGGATATTCCGGGATGGGTAAAATTTTGAAAAAAAATAAAAAAAATAAAAGAAGCCACTGGGAACAGATTTTTATTGGTTTTAACCCTTCTGAAATTGTGATAATTTTCCCCTTTAAAAATCACTTAGGCATCTTCAGGATGGATCTGACCATCATTTAAAAAGGTTTCCTTTTAGGAGACCTGTTTTTTGGTCCCCATACCATCAGAGGTCCCATAAAGGTGACTGTGTAAACAGATAAATGTCCCCATTAAGTCAGCATCGCCAGAACACGCACACACGCACACACACACGCACGCACGCACACACGTACACACACACACACACTGTGTAAACAGATAAATGTCCCCATTAAGTCAGCATCGCCAGAACACGCACACACGCACACACGCACGCACGCACACACACACACACACACACACACACGCACACACACACACACGCACACACACACGCACGCACACACGCACACACGCACACACACAGGACAGATAAAATACATAGTTCAGAATTATAGACGGATAAATACATTTATTATAATGGTAAGTTCAGAATGAACAATGAATGCATGTGTAGAAATACAGTATAACTTCTCAAAGTAAACATGCAAAAGCCTGATTATAAAAACACATTTTCAAAAATATTTTTCACCGATTTGACACTATCGTCCATTCTGCAGCACATTTCACATTAACTACTGCAGGCTAATCCAAGCAAAATCAATAAATATTACATTACAATAAACCTGAGTCTGACATTACCTCAAGAATTTAATTTCTTGAAAATAAATTAAGTTTTTAAGCAAACCTTATTTTTTTTAACAATATAAGTAATATAATTAATTACAATAAATATTACTGAGATATTTTAAGGTTTGATTGTGGCCAAAATAGAAACCTTTTTTTTTATTTGAGAAATGGAATACATTTATTCAATAACAAAATATTTAATTAAAACAATTATAGTATTATAGTCGCGGGAGGGAATAAGCAGTAGAAAATGGATGGATGGATGGATAGTATTATAGTAGTAATACAAATAGAAATGGTATTGTTTTTAATAATCATCTTTATAAATATGATAATAATAATAATAATAGTAATAATATTAGCTTTTATGTCATTTTATATAAACAATTTTGTCAAGACGTGGACTATGGTGTGGACTGTTCGCGTGGTGCAAAGCGATTGGAGCGGACACGGCATGATGGTAAAGACTTTTAATTATACTATAAAAAGGAACAAACAAAAGGCGCGCACATGGCGGACAACAAACTTGGCTATGAAAACAAAAACTCGCACAATGAGAGAACTATGAACATAAAACAAAACTTGCACTATGGTATGAAAAACGAAAAACGTACTTGGAACGAGAAAGGAACATGGATCATCGGCATGGATAACAAGGGGGTGTCGAGGGTGAGTAGAAGGTGGTAGAGGGTGATGTCGCCAGGCTGACTGCCTGGCAACTACAGGGTTAAATAGGTGCAGTGATGACAGGTGCGTGAGTTGTGAACACATAACAGGTGAAAACTGATGGGTTGGCATGGTGACAAAACAAACAAGAGTGCCCAATGAATCCAATACAAAACAGAACGTGACCACAAAACATGACAGTTTTAAATTATGCACTTTTATCATTTAAATGTATTCTAATCAAAAATAAAATATTAGTTTTTGTTTTATTTTAAATACTCAATATCAATATTATCATCATTATTTTTAATGAAAATAATCTTGTCTAGACAAGACACGAACACGTGTTGAAATAAATCTTAAACTTGGATACAACTTCAAAATTAAAGCTCTGAAAATGTACAACCTAGGCGCATGGTGATGCGGATTTCGTTCTCCCAGGAATGCAGACGGGCTTCGGACACAGCGTGCAGGTAGGAAAAATTATTTATTAAGAAACAAATCAGACAGAACAAAGAAAAACATGCTCAAAGCCCTTAAGGCAAACAACTAAAAGAACTAGCATGGGAGCTAAAAATAAAGAGCCTAGCCAGGAAGCTAGCAGCTAGCGAGCAGGAAACAGAACGTCGTTACTTGTTGTACAAAGACAAACTAGGAAGCCAGATTGACTGACAGTGATTACCAAAACACAGGTGTGTGTCCGGAACAAGCGGAAGGTGAAAATAATAAGTAACTATGGCAACCAACTGAGAGGTGCATGAACAGGAACTAAACAGAGTCCAAAACTAACAGAAAAACACAAGTGACCAGAAAAAACCCAAACAGAATATGATTCGTGCAGCAGATCATAACCGAAAACCTGCAGCGAGGTCGTACAAGGTGAGGTCACAGTTGACACCCGGGAGGTGGATGTGGCGAAAAGAAGAAAGACTGACCCCCTCATCAGTAACAAAAACAGCAACATAAGCAATGACCAACATGTGTTGATCCAGAGCTGTGCTAATGTTTGTGGGAAATAATAACATATTTCCAGCAACTTCCTGTACATTAGAACGGAACCATTCCGTCTGACGTGGTGACAATTGTTACGGGGGGAAGAAAAAAAGGCAGTTTTTGCCACAAGCACTTTAAAGCGCTAAGATGTTGTCGAGCAAGGAACGTTATTGATGTTTCTACGGCAACCCGGCGGCTTGAGCGGAGGATTATGTTGGCGCAGAACGACAGAGGGATGGCGACACACAGAGAGAGAGAGAAAGAGAGAGAGTGTGATGGAAACCAGAGGAGGCAAGGAAAGGAGGTGTTTTCCTCTTCAAAAGTATCAAAGCGATGGGTGGATGATGACTGACTCACAGGATTGGTTGATTAATTTCATCTTTACGCCTAAAACTGTATTTCTTTTAAAAATCAATGGATGCATTCCAGGAGAATATACTTAGTGCAATTATGTATATAAAGTTACTGGATGCTTCATTAGGCATACAAGCACCATCAGAGACGTATTGAAAACATTTAGAAGCCCACCCTTAAAAAAACGTTTGTTAATATATTAATCTTTGGGCAACCAACGATTCTGATTCCTGGGGTGACGATTCAATTGAGAATCCATTCGACACAATACTCGATTCAAACCGATTCTCGCAATGTAATATTTGGTATAATAATTTTAATGACATTTTTTCAAAACAGGTTAAGGATTAGAAGAGCTCCTTTTGGTTGCAGTGAGATGACCTTAAACGTTTTTTTATTTTTTTTCATTTTATAAAAAAATATACGATGAATATTTGTGTTTTATATATACACTGTCTGTATATATATATATATATATATATATATATATATATATATATATATATATATATATTAGGGGTGGGCAAATTAATGCGTTAATTACGAGTTAACTCATCAATCTATTAACGCCGACAATTATTTTATCGTGCATTTGCATAAGTCGTTTACATGCTTTTATTTTGTTAACGCCTTTTCTTATAAAGATGGCGGCGCCCGGACGGGCTTCGGCGTGCAGGGGCTCTTGGTAAAGATGGAACATTTGGCAAAAATACCGGACAATTCTGCAAATTTCATGGCTGGCTTACAGCGTGGTCACTCCGGGATCATTTACGACCGCCAGACAATTCTGAATGTGGATAGATCGGGCCGTTTTGGATTGAATGACGCGTGCTTGCTAGACCGGCTAGCTAGCATGGGAATACTTTGCCGGCTACATCCAGCGGCCTGTGAAGCAGCACAGTATTTGTGTTGTCTGTCTATTTATGAATAATGCAGACGAGGAGTGTTGGCTGAGTTCTTAACGTTTACTTTCAGAGCGTGCATATCACAACATACAAGATGCCGTCATGGCGACACAATCTATACCGGGCTACCGCGCATGCTCGTCACTCCTGTTGCATGCTGGGTAGGGTAGTTCTTTTTTTCCCTGGCTCATAACATCACAATATAGTACCATGTATATGATGCGTACAGTTTATTAAAGCACCAAGCAAACAATCGGAAAATTCCCATCATATCAATTCCTAGATATGGTCGTAATTATTTTAAGTGCGCTACGCATAATAAAAACAACATTATTAATATTGCTACTACGGATAATTTGATCAAAAATTCCCTAAAACAGCCCACTACCTATAATATAGGTTTTTTAAACATAAGATCCCTGAAAAAAAAAAGGTTCCTGCTGTTACCTCAGAAATTGCCTGTTCGGATGTTATGATTGTGGCTCAGAGATTTGTATGTAGATTATATTTATTTTCCATAACAAAACGGATAACTTAAATACCCTGGCAGTGGAAATAAGCTTAAATGTTTGTATTTACATTTTTTGAGTTGATTTTCATAAAATATGCTATTTAACTGCTACTGTTTAACAAGGACTGATTTAAATTGTGTTTGCACAACAAATGTTTTGGTGCTTTTGTTCATGTGGGAGAATATTCCAATAAAGGTGCACTACACACTACTTTTGAATTCATTATTGGGCTTTGCGTATACAATGCAGTTAATCGCGATTAATCGGAGAAAAAGTGCGATTAACTTCGATTAAAATTTGTAATCGTTGCCCAGCCCTAATATATATATGTATATACAGTTTATACACAAACATATGTCTATATATATATATATATATACACATACATATGTGTATATATAAATATGTATGTATATATATATATATATATATATATATATATATATATATATATATATATATATATATATACACATACAGTATATACACATACATATGTGTGTATATATATATATATATACATATATATATATATATATATATATATATATATATATATATATATATATTTATATATTCCTGGGTTCAATCCCAGGCTCGGGATCTTTCGGTGTGGAGTTTGCATGTTCGCCCCGTAAATGCATGGGTTCCCTCCGCGTAGTCCGGCTTCCTCCCACCTCCAAAGACATGCACCTGGGGATAGGTTGATTGGCAACACTAAATTGGCCCTAGTGTGTGAATGTGAGTGTGAATGTTGTCTGTCTATCTGTGTTGGCCCTGCGATAAGGTGGCGACTTGTCCAGGGTGTACCCCGCCTTCCGACCGATTGTAGCTGTGATAGGCGCCAGCGCCCCCACCACCCCAAAAAGGGAATAAGCGGTAGAAAATGGATGGATATATATAAACACATCTATATAACTCTATCTATATAGGCAACTTGTCCAGGGTGTACACCACCATGCAGATGAGATAGGCTCCAGCACCCCCACTACCCTGAAAGGGACAAGCGGCAGAAAATGGATTGATGTAAATATATATATATATATATATATATATATATATATATATATATATATATATATATATGTATATATAATTATGTACATACATATAAATATATACTGTATCAACATATATACAGTATATATATATATATACATACATTTACAATACAGGTCAATGAAAATAGTCATGAAAATAAAGAAAATGCATTGAATGAGAAGGTTTGTCCAAACTTTTGGCTTGTACTGAAAATACACATACTGTGTATATACTGTATATATATATATATATATATATATATATATATATATATATATATGTATATATATATATATATATATATATATATATATATATATATATATATATATATATATATATATATATATATGGCTTCACGGTGGCAGAGGGGTTAGTGCGTCTGCCTCACAATACGAAGTTCCTGCAGTCCTGGGTTCAAATCCAGGCTCGGGATCTTTCTGTGTGGAGTTTGCATGTTCTCCCCGTGAATGCGTGGGTTCCCTCCGGGTACTCCGGCTTCCTCCCACTTCCAAAGACATGCACCTGGGGATAGGTTGATTGGCAACACTAAATTGGCCCTAGTGTGTGAATGTGAGTGTGAATGTTGTCTGTCTATCTGTGTTGGCCCTGCGATGAGGTGGCGACTTGTCCAGGGTGTACCCCGCCTTCCGCCCGATTGTAGCTGAGATAGGCGCCAGCGCCCCCCGCGACCCCAAAAGGGAATAAGCGGTAGAAAATGGATGGATGGATATATATATATATATATATATATATATATACCCTGAAAGGGACAAGCGGCAGAAAATGGATTGATGTAAATTATATATATATATATATATATATATATATATATATATATATAATTATGTACATACATATAAATATATACTGTATCAACATATATACAGTATATATATATATATATATATATATATATACATACATTTACAATACAGGTCAATGAAAATAGTCATGAAAATAAAGAAAATGCATTGAATGAGAAGGTTTGTCCAAACTTTTGGCTTGTACTGAAAATACACATACTGTGTATATACTGTATATATATATATATATATATATATATATATATATATATATATATATATATATATATATATATATATATATATATATATATATAAATATATATATATATATATAAATATATATATATATATACATACATATATATATATTTATTTATTTTTTTACATCATCCATCCATTCATTTCCTACCGCTTGTCCCTAAAGGTTGCAATTTGCTGCGAGCTCACGTCCTGTAGCGACAACCACAATAACAAACACATGGTTCGGGCATCTGGTCAGGAGGCCACCCGAACGCCTCCCGAGAGAGGTGTTTAGGGCACATCCAACCGGTAGGAGGCCACAGGGAAGACCCAGGACACGTTGGGAAGACTATGTCTCCCGGCTGGCCTGGGAACGCCTCGGGATCCCCCGGGAAGAGCTAGACGAAGTGGCTGGGGAGAGGGAAGTCTGGGCTTCCCTGCTTAGGCTGCTGCCCCCGCGTCCCGACCTCGGCTAAACGGAAAAAGATGGATGGATGGATGGATGGATGGTTCGTTGATCACACTTCATGTTGAAAAACAGATTATTTGACACACGTCTTGTGTCCTGGGTCACTGGGTTGTGCAGGTGCACCTAAGGAAGTGTCCCCGCGCAAAAGACGCATGTCCAGGGTATGTTGCTTCGGCGACAATGGGAGCAAAAATTCGTGAATACCAGAATGAAAGGAGAATAAATAAATGGGAATCTGTCTTTGTCCAAGTTGGAACATAATAACATCACCGTCCTTGTCCTTTCAAATGTTATCCAGCCCCTCGGTGTGTGTCGCACACGCACGTACGTACACACACACACAGACTAAAAATACACATGTTCTTTTGGGGCCTCACTTCCTGTCCCACATCAATCAAATCTACTCCCAAAATGATCATCTGTTTAAGGCAGATTATTTTAGGGAAAACAATCTATCGAATTACAATAGCACCACTTTATCCACCTCACCAGACATCATCCCCCGTGTGTGTGTGTGTGTGTGTGTGTGTCCTCCACACAACAATGTCCGGCGCATGATGTGTTGGCCGGCGTGCACAAGGACACAAGCAAGCGCTTGCCTAAATCGTTTGAGCCAAATGGTTGGCATGCAGTTGATTTTAAGTGGGCATTTGCATAATTGCAGCGAATCTATGGAGTTGGGTTCAAGTTCAATCGCTTTTTTCGGGGGGGGCACATTCTCCAACTTTTCATTTCTTGTGACGTGCTACGAAATAAAAGGGTTTTCCTTTGGAGAATCGCTTTTGAGATGTTCCGCGTTGCTACAATGACCTGGAATAAAACACCAGGGGATTGTTTTTGGAGATGTAATCATGATGAACATACACTATATTGCCAAAATTATTTGGTACCTGCCTTGACTCACATATGAACTTGAAGTGCCATCCTATTCCAAACCCACAGAGTTCAATATGATGCCGGTCCACCTTTTGCAGCTATTAGGACTTCAACTCTTCTGGGAAGGCTGTCCACAAGGTTGCGGAGTGTGTTTATAGGAATCTTCCACCATTCTTACAAAAGCGCATAGGTGAGGTCACACACTGATGTTGGTCGAGAAGGCCTTGTTCTCAGTCTGCCGTTCTAATTCATCCCAAAGGTGTTCTATCGGGTTCAGGTCAGGACTCTGTGCAGGCCAGTCAAGTTCATCCACAATAGACTCTGTCATCCATGTCGTTATGGACTTTGCTTTGTGCACTGTTAAAGAGGAAGGGGCCCGATCCAAACTGTTCCCACAAGTTTGGGAGCATGGAATTGTCCAAAATGTTTTTGGTATCCTGGAGTATTTAAAGTTTCTTTCACTGGAACTAAGGGGTCAAACCCAACTCCTGAAAAACAACACCACACCATAATTCCTCCTCCACCAAATTCCCAGTCAAGTTCATCCACACCAGACTCTGTCATCCATGTCTTTATGGACCTCGCTTTGTGCACTGGGATGAATTAGAATGGCAGACTGAGAGCCAGGCCTCCTCGACCATCATGAGTGTGTGACCTCACCAATGCACTTTCGGAAGAATGGTCGAACATTAGTATACAAATACTCCGCAACCTTGTGGACAGCCTTCTCAGAAGGGTTGAAGGTGTAATAGCTGCAAAAAGCGGACCGATATCATATCGAACCCTGTATCTGCAAAGATTGTAATGATATTTGACTATGTAGACATTTGAACAATGACAAAAGAAGAATTCCCTGGTTGTTCCAACTTTGCACAGTAGCTGGTAGAGCTGGGAATCTTTGGGAAGCTCTCCATTCGATTGACATTCAGGGGTTAGTGCATGTGCCTCACAATACAAAGGTACCGAGTTCAATCCCGGGCTCGGGATCTTTCTGTGTGGAGTTTGTATTTTCTCCCCTTCAGGTACTCCGGCTTCATCCCACCTCCAAAAAACACGCACCTGGGGATAGGTTGATTGGCAACACTAAAATTGTGTGTGAATGTGAGTGTGAATGTTATCTGTCTGTCTGTCTGTCTGTCTGTGTTGGCCCTGTGATGAGGTGGCGACTTATCCAGGGTGTACCCCGCCTTCCACCCGAATGCAGCTGAGATAGGCTCCAGTATCCTTGCGTACCCGCACGGGACAAGTGGTAGAAAATGGATGAATGGATGCGAGCTTTGATTAGACTGAAATACGATTATGAATGTATCTTTAATGTATGTTAATTATTGCATTTTTTTTTATATCAGGGGTTGGCAACCCAAAATGTTGAAAGAGGCATATTAGACCAAAAATACAAAAAAATAATAATCTGTCTGGAGCCGCAAAAAATTAAGAGCCTTATATAATATTATATTTACAGTATAATGAAGGCAACACATGATGTAAGTGTCTATTTTAGCTATATTAGCCTACTATCAAAGCCTGATGCAAATCTTCGTTGACAGAATGTTGTATTTTAATTTTTATTCTCCACATTTTTGCAACATTGGAAACCATTAGTAAAATAGAGGCTTCTCAGAGGGGGAAATAACTCCTGGAAATGACTGTCTTGGAATGGACAGAGGAATAGATGTGTGTGTCCAAGTTGAAGGAAACGGCAGGCTGTCTTCTTTTAATGGATTCATTACAATCTTTGCTGGGTAACGTTTGCCGTGGTCTGGAACAACATGGCACACAAACTATGAGAAAGGCAGCCAATATTACATACAGATAATATCATGAGACATGTAAATATAAATTAAATACACAGATGACATAAGTAAAGGAAATTAAATGAGCTCAAATATACCTACATACGAGGCATAATGAGGCAATATGTACAAACCCTGTTTCCATATGAGTTGGTAAATTGTGTTAGATGGAAATATAAACGGAATACAATGATTTGCAAATTATTTTCAAGCCATACTCAGTTGAATATGCTACAAAGACAACATATTTGATGTTCAAACTGATAAACGTTTCTTTTTGTGCAAATAATCATTAACTTTACAATTTGATGCCAGCAACACATGACAAAGAAGTTGGGAAAAGTGGCAATTAATACTGAAAAAGTTGAAGAATACTCATCAAACACTTATTTGGAAAGTCCCACAGGTGTGCAGGCTAATTGGGAACAGGTCGGTGCAATGATTGGATATAAAAACAGCTTCCCAAAAAATGCTCAGTCTTTCACAAGAAAGAATGGAGCGAGGTACACCCCTTTGTCCACAACTGCGTGAGCAAATAGTCAAAAAGTTTAAGAACAACGTTTCTCAAAGTGCAATTTAGGGATTTCAACATCTAAGGTCCATAATATCATCAAAAAGTTCAGAAAATCTGGAGAAATTACTCCACGTAAGTGGCATGGCCGGAAACCAACATTGATTGTCCGTGACCTTCGATCCCTCAGACGGCACTGTATCAAAAACCGAGATCAATCTCTAAAGGATATCACCACATGGGCTCAGGAACAGTTCAGAAAACCACTGTCACTAAAAACAGTTTGTCGCTACATCTCTAAGTGCAAGTTAAAGCTCTACTATGCAAAGCGAAAGCCATTTATCAACAACATCCAGAAATGCCGCCCGCTTCTCTGGGCCAGAGATCATCTAAGATTGACTGATGCAAAGTGGAAAAGTGTTCTGTAGTCTGACAAGTCCACATTTCAAATTGTTTTTGGAAATATTCGACATTGTGTCATCCGGACCAAAAGGGAAGCGAACTATCCAGATTTTTATCGACACAAAGTTCAAAAGCCATCATCTGTGATGGTATGGGGGTGTATTAATGCCCAAGGCATGGGTAACATATACATCTGTGAAGCCACCAATAATTCTGAAAGGTACATACAGGTTTTGGAACAACATATGCTGCCATCTAAGGGCCATCTTTTTTATGGACGCCCCTGCTTATTTCAGCAAGACAATGCCAAGCCACATTCAGCACGTGTTACAACAGCGTGGCTTCGTAAAGAAAGAGTGTGGGTACTTTCCTGGTCTGCCTGCAGTCAAGGCCTGTCTCCCATCGAAAATGTGTGGCGCATTATGAAGCGTAAAATATGACAGCAGAGACCCGGACTGTTGAACAACTGAAGCTCTACATAAAACAAGAATGGGAAAGAATTACAATTTCAAAGTTTCAATAATTAGTTCCCACAGTTCCCAAACGTTTATTGAGTGTTGTTAAAAGAAAAGGTGATGTAACACAGTGGTGAACATGCCCTTTCTCAACTACTTTGGCACGTGTTGCAGCCATGAAATTCTAAGTGAATTATTATTTGCACAAAAAAAAAAAAATAATAAGTTTGAACATCAAATATCTTGTCTTTGTAGTGCATTCAATTGAATATGGGTTGAAAAGGATTTGCAAATCATTGTATTCCGTTTATATTTACATCTAATACAATTTCCCAACTCATATGGAAACGGGGTTTGTACATGGAGTTAGCCTAACTAGCATGTTAGCATCGATTAGCTTGCAGTCATGGGTTGCCCAAATATGCCTGATTAGCACTCTAGCAAATCAATAAAATCAACAAAGCTCACTTTTGTGCATCCACGCACAGCATAAAACGTTTAGTGGACAAAACGAGTCAAAGAAGGAGTGGCATAAAACACGTCTTTCTGTGGCAGCATTGGAGAAAGTTGTACATGTAAACAAACTACGATAAGTTCATGGATCGCTGAAATTAATAGGACAAAACGGTGCTTGCCTAATACTCTCATTTGTGAAACATGTTTAACATAAACAGTGGGATTTCTCACAATTAGGAAGGTTTGTGTCATGTTTGTTCTCTTACAGGAAATATATAAAAACAAACTTCTAACTAACTAACTTACTTCACCTTTTTTTATTTTCACACATCTCTGAAAGAGGGCCAGGGAGACACTAGGGCGGCGCTAAAGAGCCACAGGTTGCCGACACCTGGACTATATAATAGTTTATCAATTGCAACTTCTAAAAACAGTGCATTTGTACTAAGAAACAGTTACATTAACTTACATCACATGTATTAAATTACATGGAAAAGTGTGCATAACTGGAACATAAGTGCCCTAAAATAAAGGCGCTGCTCGGATCTCTATGTGAGGTGGCTCACTGTAGTCAGACTAATTTTAGAACTGTCTGCATTACTTTATTTACAGAAAATGTGTCAATCGTTGACGTTTACCAGTTTATTTTATAATTTATAGCTACATTTAGCGAGTACTCAGAAAAAAGAAAAAGAATGGCTGGAGTCCACTCGCAACAAATCTAGCAACTTTTTCTGGTCCTATTGGATACTTTTGGAGACTTTAATACAGGGGTTCTTAACTTTTTTGACCTCGAGGCCCAACACTTCCACTACCGAGGCACCGGGAGACCACACACAAAAAAAAAACACTGAACTAGTAATCTTGCTCTTAAATTTAGTAGTTTTCAATAGTTATATCTAACTTGCTTACTGTTCACAACCGTATCAAATGATATGAAACCATGTGTTGATCGCAAAGAGTATGACTTTTTTAGCACATAAACCTTAGGCTTAGGTCAGGCTGATTAGAAAAAAATAAGTCCTAACCAAATATAGTGCTGAAGAAGTGACTCAACTAACTAATGAAATATAAATGTACATGCAAGTAGGTTGTGCTAAAATAAATAAACAAAATTAATAATGAATGTTTTGCTCCATCATCCCCTCGCGACCCCTATAGGGACAAGCGGTAGAAAATGGATGGCTATTTCTTAACGAAACTGCCAATCAAATTTAAATTTAAGTTTAAGTGAAAATACAGCTTCACCACTTTAGTCATGATTTTTGCGCTTAAGAAACTTTTCTATGACATTAGTTCGAAACTTCTAATGTTTGTTTGATATTGTCATTACTGCCACAAGTGGTGGAAAAGTGTATTACAACTGGTTGAAAAACACTGTTCTCAGGTGAACGTACAGATGTACCTCCACACATCGACAGAAGTAAATTAATGTGTATATTTAAAAAAACAGTGGTACCTCGACTTACAAGTGTTTTGATAAACAAGCTGTCTCTCAGCAAATGATGTTTTAGGTTGCATCCAAAAATGTAAAGATACGAGCTTTGACACTGCTAGTCAGCATAGTGATTGTCACAATGAACCCCATAAATTTGCCCTAAAACACCTGCTAGTATTAGTTTATAGCTAAAGATGGACAACATGTTTTCCAACCGTAGGAATGGAGAAAGTGAGTGTGAAGGACAGTGCTGAGAAGAACAGGTGGATGATATTAATTGAATTAAATGAATGCTTATTCAAAAAAACATGACAGTGTGGAGCCGACTCGGCGAAACAGTTGGAAGGTATCACAGCTAATCTGCTCCATACTGAATCGGAATTAGTTGATAACGCCAACCAAGGATTTTAGAATAACATCAAAGCGGGGCACATTTATCCATAAAAATATGGAGAAGCTGTTGATGGTTTGTTGGAGAAGCCACTTGAACAAGATAACGTAGACGTCTACTCCAAGGCATTACTTCTTAAAACTACTGTACTTGTTTGTACTACATTCCATTGTATTGTTTTTAATATTATATTTCTATCTGAAAGCTTGATTTTCATTTTAAAAGGCATGTTACATGTTAAATTGTGCTGTTTTTGTAAGGGCAGGGCACCCATTAATTTGATTTTAATTAATACCAATGTAATAGTTTTCTTTTTTCTTGCTCATTTTTCGTCTGCTACGGCGTCCATAAACGACAAGCACATGTGTCAGGGCCAATTATGCAGATTGCTGTTTGAAACACTTCAAATCATCAAAATGAAAACTTACATCAAGAATTGGCTTTCAAAATGTTTATTTTTAAAATATGATGCTGTCTTTGTCCTGTCAGGGCACTATATGGCCAGTGTTCTTAACCTTTTTGACCTCAGGGCCCAACTTTTCCACTACAGAGGGGCCTGGGACCCACTCAAATATTAACACTGAATTAGTAATTTTACTCTTGATTTTAATCATATTCGATAATTATATCTATTTTATTTACAGTTTAACAGGATAAACCTTGTCTAATTATAAAAAACTATGTGTTATCAAATAATATCAACGCTTGGGTCAGGCTGATTACAAACATAAATACTAATTAATGTGTGAATGTGAGTGTGAATGGTTGTGTAACGAACTGTGTTGGCCCTGCGGTGAGGTGGCGACTTGTCCATGGTGTACGCTGCCTTCCGCCCGAGTGCAACTGGGATAGGCTCTAGCCCAGGGGTCGGCAACCCACGGCTCCGGAGCTGCATGCAGCTATTTGATCACTCTGGTGTGGCTCAGCTGTAATCTTCAATCAATCAATGTTTATTTATATAGCCCCAAATCACAAATGTCTCAAAGGACTGTACAAACCATTACGACTACGACACCCTCGGAAGAACCCACAAAAGGGTTTTACCGGGAGATTTCTGACCTCAGTACCTTTCCCTAAAATTGTCTGAGGTTTTCATACTGCAATTTTCACCCGGACAGCAACATTGAGGGTGGGCTGTGATGGAAATGCCCATGACATCTCTTTATAAATGTAGTTGTGCCCGCTGTTTCACCACACTATGTGCGTGTCGGCCGGTCACGTATTGTGTGAATCCTCAATTGCAATCCTCAAGCGATTGCAAGGCATACTTTTTCAACAGCCATGCAGGTTACACTGAGGGTTGTGATATAAACAACTTTAACACTCTTACTAATATCCGCCACACTGTGAACCCACACCAAACAAGAATGACAAACACATTTTGGGAAAACATCCGCTCTGTAACACAACATAACAAAAACCCAGAATCCCATGCAACCCTGACTCTTCCAGGCTACATTATACACCCCGCTAACACCAAACCCCGCCCCCGCCCACCTTAACCACGGCACGAGGGGGTTGGGGGGGGGGGGGTATTGGTGGTAGCGGGGTGTATAATGTAGCTTGGAAGAGTCATGGTTGCATGGGATTCTGAATATTTGTTATGTTGTATTTATGTTGTGTTACAGTGCGGATGTTTTCCCAAAATGTGTTTGTCATTTTTGTTTGGTGTGGGTTCACAGTGTGGCGCATATCTGTAACAGTGTTAAAGTTGTTTAAACTGGCACCCTCAGTGTGACCTGTATGGCTGTTGAACAAGAATGCCTTACAGTCGTCTGCTGAAGGCACATACAACAAGTGACTTGACTGGTAAGCTGTTTGTACAAGTTGTGGAGGGTACTTAGGACAGTGCCATAGTAGCACGCCCTTATGCCTTTTGATTGGGTTCTGCTCAGCGGATGTTCGAGGGACTAGTCACTCTCTAACCCGCGAGTCTCCCGGACAAATCCGGAGGAATTGTATGCGTGATGCTAATAAAGGGAATTCATATAA
>NC_084619.1:51563533-51723533 GCF_033978795.1 Nerophis ophidion | reverse complement strand
ATTAAGAGCGCGCATCAAGGCCAATACGTTGGAGGGTGACAATGTGTAATCAAGTGTTCAGCCCCTTTTTTATTGGAGCCACTTCATGGATGTTAAATTCATTAGAGCAGAATTGAATAGAAAAAAAAATGCATTAAAATGGAGCATTTGCACAGCACCAAAACACAAGCCAGGCAAACTGTATAACACACTCCCAATGTTGTGTCTGTTCACACAAAAGACAAACACACAGCAAGTTATTGCTGCAGGTCTTCCTCTACTTTTTTACTCAGCTGTCAAACTGCAGCCACTGCTACCACCTTCAGGTCCCATGCGGTACTGCAGGTCAAAAGTGCAGCACTTCACCTCTGTCCCAAAGAGCTCCATCAGAAAAGTGCGTCAACCAAGATATTATTCTTGATGCTTGCTTTTGAGTGATTGACATTTTCACAGGATGATTTGTGCACTCAAGCTGGTTCAGCACTAATCAGCATCCGGACGCTAAAAAAGGAGACATTTTGCGATTGAACACTAGAAACTGAGACAAACTGGCAGACACAAACCATCACAATGATGTCAATAAACTGATCTTATCCAGTAATCTGAATGCAAACAATCGTTTCTGTAGCATTGTGTGCGTGTGTGTGCGTGCGTGCGTGTATATGTGTGTGTGTGTGTGTGTGTGTGTGTGTGTGTGTGTGTGTGTGTGTGTGTGTGTGTGTGTGTGTGTGTGTGTGTGTGTGTGTGTGTGTGTGTGTGTGTGTGTGTGTGTGTTTTCTTGGCGGTGGCCAGGGTTGTTATGGTCGTGACAGAACTTCTGGAGGCTCCCGTCCCGTTCCTGTGTGATTGTCCTGGCCAGGACATGACGCCACATGTTTGTCCATTTCCTTGCTCCGTAAAGGAAACGGATCTGAAAAGGATATTGAGTCTGTTTGTCTGTCTGATGCAGATTTTTAAATAATTATTTGGGTTAAATTGTCCTTTGGTATATTGATAGAAGCAAGAAATATACGCTTCGGTATATTTTGGATTAGATTTCTATTGTGAAAGGTACAAAAATATCCCATTTGAACGTTTCACACATTTTCAGTAAACATTCATCGGGATGCTGGTTGGAACGATATTCTTTGCTCTCCGTTGATTGAGCAACAGAAAACAGGAGGAAAACAAAGCATGCCGTTTTAGCATATTTAAAGTATTTTAGTTACTTTGTTGAAACTTTGCACTGGTCAAACCCAGACTTTCTCAAATTTACTTCTAAATTCAACTGTTCGACTATTGACATTTTAAAGTTTAGTTCACTTTTTACACCACATGCCAATTACAAGCAAAAGGTAGTTGTAAGTATTTGTTGGGTGTAAACATTTAAATACCTGCCAAATTGCACACTGTCTCACAGTCATAAATATCCAACCTAAAAAGATTGCTTGATCCAAACCGTTGCATGGCTGACTTAAATTAACTGTACCGTTTGGTGGAAACTGACTATTCAGTAAGAATAGTTCTGAAGTCGAAACCGTAAGGCCAAACTAACACTTTTTTGAACTACAGAGCACAATTGTTCTCGGGAAACACAACTAAAACACATATACACATTGGCAAATACTCAAAGGGGAACAGCATTTTTTTTTTTTTTATTGTGCCTATCATTCACAATCCTTATGAAAGAAACAAAGACAAAAATATGTTGGGTGTTTTGCATTCTAACATATAGAAATTGGCTTGTTCTTGGTGGCCAGCAATACAGATTATATATATATATATATATATATATATATATATATATATATATATACATATATATACAGTGGGGCATAAAAGTATTTAGTCAGCCACCGACTGTTGTGCAAGTTCTCCCACTTAAAATGATGACAGAGGTCTGTAATTTTCATCATAGGTACACTTCAACTGTGAGAGACAGAATAGGGGGGAAAAATACAACAATTTACATTGTAGGAATTCTAAAGAATTTATTTGTAAATTATGGTGGAAAATAAGTATTTGGTCAATAACAAAAATTCAACTCAATACTTTGTAATATAACCTTTATTGGCAATAACAGAGGTCAAACGATTACTATAGGTCTTTACCAGGTTTGCACACACAGTAGCTGGTATTTTGGCCCATTCCTCTATGCAGATCTTCTCGAGAGCAGTGATGTTTTGGGGCTGTCACCGAGCAACACGGACTGGCTAGGCCACTCCAGGACTTTCAAATGCTTCTTACGGAGTCACTCCTTCGTTGCCCAGACGGTGTGTTTAGGATCATTGTCATGCTGGAAGACCCAGCCATGTATCATCTTCAAAGCTCTCACTGATGGAAGGACGTTTTAGCTCAAAATCTCGCGATACATGGCCCCATTCATTCTTTCCTAAACATGGATCAGTCAAACTGTCCGCCTTAGCAGAAAAACAGCCCCAAAGGATGATGTTTCCACCCCCATGCTTCACAGTAGGTCTGGTGTTCTTGGGATGCAACTCAGTATTCTTCTTCCTCCAAACACGACAGGTTGAGTTTATACCATCCATCCATCCATTTTCTTCCGCGTATTCCCTTTTGGGGTCGCAAGGGGCGCTGGCGCCTATCTCAGCTACAATCTGGCGGAAGGCGGGGTACATCCTGGACAAGTCGCCATCTCATTGCAGGGCCAACACAGATAGACAGACAACATTCACACTCACATTCACACACTAGGGCCAATTTTTTAGTGTTGCCAATCAACCTATCCCCAGGTGCATGTCTTTGGAAGTGGGAGGAAGCCGGAGTACCCGGAGGGAACCCACGCATTCACAGGGAGGACATGCAAACTCCACACAGAAAGATCCCGAGCCTGGATTTGAACCCAGGACAGCAGGACCTTCGTATTGTGAGGCAGACGCACTAACCCCTCTGCCACCGTGAAGCCCTGAGTTTATACCAAAAAGTTCTATTTTGGTTTCATCTGACCACATGACATTCTCCCAATCCTCTGCTGTATCATCCATGTGCTCTCTGGCAAACTTCAGACGGGCCTGGACATGCACTGGCTTAAGCAGGGGGACACGTCTGGCACTGCAGGATTTGATTCCCTCTCGCCGTAGTATTACTGATGGTAGCCTTTGTTACTTTGGTCCCAGCTCTCTGCAGGTCATTCACAAGGTCCCCCCGTGTGGTTCTGGGATTTTTGCTCACCGTTCTCAAGATCATTTTGACCCCACGGGATGAGATCTTGCTTGGAGCCCCAGATCAAGGAAGATTATCAGTGGTCTTGTACGTCTTCCATTTTCTGATAATTGCTCCCACAGTTGATTTTTTCACACCAAGCTGCTTGCCTATTGTAGATTCACTCTTCCCAGTCTGGTGCAGGTCTACAATTATTTTCCTGGTGTCCTTCGACAGCTCTTTGGTCTTGGCCATAGTGGAGTTTGGAGTCTGACTGTTTGAGGCTGTGGACAGGCGTCTTTTACACAGATAACGAGTTCAAACAGGTTCTATTGATACAGGTAACGAGTGGAGGACAGAAGAACTTCTTAAAGAAGAAGTTACAGGTCTGTGAGAGACAGAGATCTTCTTAGTTTGAAGTGACCAAATACTTATTTTCCACCATAATTTACAAATAAATTCTTTAAAATTCCTACAATGTGACTTCCTGGATTTTTTTCCCACATTCTGTCTCTCACAGTTGAAGTGTACCTATGATGAAAATTACAGACCTCTGTCATCATTTTAAGTGGGAGAACTTGCACAATCGGTGGCTGACTAAATACTTTTTTGCCCCACTGTATGTGTGTATATATATATATATATATATATATATATAGGAATATATACATATATATATACATACGTATATACATACGCATACATATATTACACATACATATACATATATATATATATATATATATATATATATATATATATATATATATGTACACAAATATATATATATATACACATATACACACACATATATATATATATTTATATACACACAGACACATATATGCATATATATGTATATATATTTATATGTATATCATGTAGATATATATATATATATATATATATATATATATATATATATATATATATATATATATATATATACATATATATACATATATATACATATATATACACACAGACTTGTAAAGATTAGAATGTCATTGCTGTCTTGAGGTTGAATTCTACAACTCTTACTTTTTTGTGATAGATTGATTGGAGCACATACTTGTTGGTCACAAAAAAAATTCATGATGTTTGGTTCTTTTATGGATTTATTATGGGTCTACTGAAAATGTGACCAAATCTCCTGGGTCAAAAGTATACATACAGCAATGTTAATATTTGGTTACATGTCCCTTGGCAAGTTTCACTGCAATAAGGCACGTTTGGTAGCCATCCACAAGCTTCTGGTTGAATTTTTGACCACTCCTCTTGACAAAATCGGTGCAGTTCAGCTAAATGTGTTGGTTTTCTGAGATGGACTTGTTTCTACATTATTGTCCACACATTTAAGTCGGGACTTTGGGAAGGCCATTCTAAGACATTAATTGTAGCTTGATTTAGCCATTCTTTTTCCACTTTTGACGTGTGTTTGGGGTCAGTTGGAACACCCAACTGCGCCCAAGACCCAAAACTCCGGGCTGATGATTGTATGTTGTCCTGAAGAATTTGGAGGTAATCATCCTTTTTCATAAATGATAAATGATAAATGGGTTGTACTTGTATAGCGCTTTTCTACCTTCAAGGTACTCAAAGCGCTTTGACACTATTTCCACATTTACCCATTCACACACACATTCACACACTGATGGAGGGAGCTGCCATGCAAGGCGCTAACCAGCACCCATCAGGAGCAAGGGTGAAGTGTCTTGCTCAGGACACAACGGACATGATGAAGTTGGTACTAGGTGGGAATTGAACCAGGGACTCTCAGGTTGCGCACGGCCACTCAGCACCAGTTCCATTGGCAGCAAAACAGGCCCAGAGCATAATACTACTACCACCACCATGCTTGACGGTAGGATTTGTGTTCCTGGGATCAAAGGCCTCAACTTTTCTCCCCCCAAAATATTGCTGGGTATTGTGGCCAAACAGCTCAATTTTTGTTTAATCTGACATCACATGGACAAACATAAGACCTTCTGGAGGAAAGTTCCGTGGTCAAATGAAACCAAAATTGGACTTGGTGATGCATGGCTTAGATCCAGCTGCTCGCCCATGGAAACCCATTCCATGAAGCTCTCTGTGTACTGTATGTGGGCTAATTGTAAGGTCACGTGAAATTTGGAGCTCTGTAGCAACTGACAGAGAGTCCACTGACCTACTGACCCATCTGTCAGTTTACGTGGCCTACCACTTCATGGCTGAGTTGCTGTTGTTCACAAACTCTTCCATTTTCTTATAATAAAGCCGACAGTTGACTTTGGAATATTTACGAGCGAGGGAAATTTCACGACTGGATTTGTTGCACAGGGGGCATCCTGTGCCAGTTTCACGCTGGTAATCACTGAGCTCCTGAGAGCGGCCCATTCTTTCACAAATGTTGTGGCCGGTCCAAGTGATTAGGATACCTGATTCTCATCATTTGGATGGGTGGCCAAATAGTATACATATATATATATATATGCCTTGGTGCCCTTCCACCTTGCCTTGGTACAGTAACACTTGCCTTGCCTTAAAAAGTTCATGTTTGAGGCTTGTTTTACTGTACCATGCCCAAAACAAACAAAACAATAACCACCATGATTCTTTCCTCTTTTTGGGAGACGACCTAACACACAGGCTGATTGCAAACAGCAACACGAGCAAGATCTAATTTTGCAGCAAGTACATGAAGTCTGTAGGCTGGCAGGAAAACACTGCATCTGGATTTGATGCTCATGTAAATACCAATTGGGGGGTATTTGCTTTGGGGTTCCAACGGCGAGCTATTCTTTGAAAAGTGTGCACAATGTTGTCGTTAGCTCGCTCAGAACCATGCGGCGCTCCCAATTTCATCAGCACAGCTTGAGTCTTTTCAACAGGACTACATGAGAATGTTAATAACGCGTGGAGCAACGTAGATAACCGAGCAAAAAAAGAAAAGAAAAAAAATCACTTTTTACAACTGCGATAGCCACTTGCCTTTTCTAATAAATGCATACATGTACGCGTTTGTGAGTTTGGGCGGCACTGGTTCACCTTCTCCTCTTTGCAAATGGCGTCGTTGGTGGCTGACGAGCACTTGTGTGTGTTTGGGCCAACGGACAAGGGCTTAATGACGAGTTGGACAACAATGGCGAGGAGAGTACAGTGGAGGCAAACTACCGGTGTGGCAAACAATGGCTTGAGCTTCTCTTTAGTTTTGTGGTGCTGATCAACAAATCAAACACACACAATGATGCTCAACAGGGACAAACAAAATCTATTTAACACATTGTGTCAATTAAAAAGAAGTTATGCTGTTGCTGGTCAGCATTATGGTGCAAACAATTGAAGCCAGACTCGTTTGCTGTCTAAACGGGTTGTGGTCAGAATTAAAACAGACTAGAAGAAAACTGTGAAAACAAATGTGGTACGGGACCATAGTTTATATTTTAAAAAATAGTACATACCAGCTAGTAAGGCTGGATATTTTTTGGTGAAGAAATGTTTAGAATTAAGTTGATGAATCCAGATGGATCTCTATTACAATCCCCACAGGGGGCACTTTAAGTTGATGATTACTTCTATGTGTAAACATATTTATTTGTAATTGAATCACTTGTTCATTTTTCAACAAGTTTTTAGTTATTTTTATATCTTTTTTTTTCAAATAGTTCAAGAAAGACCACTACAAATGTGAAATATTTTGCACTGTTATACAATTTAATAAATCAGAAACTGATTAAATAGTGCTGTATTTTACTACTTTATCTCTTTTTTTCAACCAAAACTGCTTTGCTCTAAATAGGGGGTACTTGAATTAAAAAAATGTTCACAGGGGGTACATCACTGAAAAAAGGTTGAGAACCACTGGGGTAAACGGATGTGTTAACGTATAAGTGAAATCAAGACCACGTCTACTGGAAGTTCGCAATCTCATCATGATTGCAGGTTTTATTTTTATTTGGCACAGTGCTAGTTTGCCTAATCAATCATCAATAATCACTAAAGTCAACCAAAAAAGTAAATCATTTCCGTCTTAACCTAACAGTGGACTAAGTCACAGAAGTGGCCAATAAAACGGAGTCCGCTGTGAAACGCATAATTTTAGGGAAATGTGAGTGAAATGCTGCCATTGTCAGGAAAAGGAAGATTTGATTTAATTTTTTGCTTGTTCATCCCTGAAACCCTCAACGGCCCCGTCAATGAACAGTTAAAACACAGATTTAACTACGAAGCTAAAGGGAGCAGGAACATTCCGTACACCCACAACCCGTCTCATCTGCTTGTGTTGTTGTGAACGACATCATGGGTGTAAGATCAACGTACAAACAGGACAGCAGTCACAACTTGAGAGGGTCTCTCTTCTTTTTTTTCTCACAGCCTCAAGTCCTCTCCTTACTCGTCAAGCTCAGAACGACAGCACACTTCTCTCTTTTGAAATAACGGCGCTGTGTGCAACATCCGGTCTGACCGTGTCAAAAAAATAAAGGTTTCAAAAAAGTACCTTACACAAGCATAATGTACTTAAAACTCGAGATGTCCAATAATGGCTTTTTTGCCGATGTACGATATTGTCCAACTCTTAATTACCGATACCGATATCAACCGATACCGATAAATACAGTCGTGGAATTAGCACATTATTATGCCTAATTTTGTTGTGATGCCCCGCTGGATGCATTAAAGAATGTAACAAGGTTTTCCAAAATAAAATAACTTAAGTTATGGAAAAAAATGCCAAGTCCCATCTTTGTTATTGACGTTACAAAGTGCATCATTTTTTTTAACATGCCTCAAAACAGCAGCTTGAAATTTGGTACATGGAGGTTGAGGTGGGCGGGGTTGGGAGGGCCGGGGGTTGTATATTGTAGCGTCCCGCAAAAGTTATTGCTGCAAGGGATTCTGGGTACTTGTTCTGTTGTGTTACGATGTGGATGTTCTCCCGAAATGTGTTTGTCTTTCTTGTTTGGTGTGGGTTCACCGCCTTTTCCCCTCTTCTTCCCCGCCTTCCTGTGCACCATTGCTAGGTGTGTTTCGGACATCCATCCATCCATTTTCTACCGCTTATTCCCTTTTGGGGTCGCAGGGGGCGCTGGCGCCTATCTCAGCTACAATCGGGCGGAAAGCGGGGTACACCCTGGACAAGTCGGCACCTCATCGCAGGGACAACACAGATAGGCAGACAACATTCACACTCACATTCACACACTAGGGCCAATTTAGTGTTGCCAATCAACCTATCCCCAGGTGCATGTCTTTGGAAGTGGGAGGAAGCCGGAGTACTTCGGACATTTGGACAAAAATAGTTTCAAGCATGTTTTACTCGATATAGGCCATAAAATGTCGGCAACAAGCTGTAATATCTTACTGAGATTATTTAGAACCAAAACCCTTAAAACAAGTAAAACACTAACATAAAATCTGCTTAGTGAGAAGAATTATCTTATCAGACAGAAAATATGCAAATATCAGCCTTATTTGAGATAATTAATGTTACTTAGATTTCACTTTTTGCAGTGCAGGGTGTACCCCCGCCTTCCGCCCGAATGTAGCTGAGATAGGCTCCAGCGACTCCCCCTAATAAATCATAATGTAAAAATTGTCCCTACTTTGTGGAACCCTACCACAGTGTTTTTCAACCTTTTTTGAGCAAAGGTACATTTTTGGCGTTGAAAAAATGCGGAGGCACATACCACCAGCCTAAATCATTAAAAAAAGGAAACTCAGTTGACAATAAAAAGTCGTTGTCGCAATTGTTGGATATGACTTTAAACCATAACCAAGCATGCATCAATATAACTCTTGTCTCAAAGTAGGTGTACTGTTACGACTTGTCACATCACATCATGACTTTTAGATTTTTTTTTTTGCTGTTTTCCTGTGTGTAGTGTTTTAGTTTTTGTCTTGCGCTCCCATTTTGGTGGCTTTATGTCTTTTTTTGGTATTTTCCTGTAGCAGATTCATGTCTTCCTTTGGGTGATATTTCCCGCATCTGCTTTGTTTTAGCAAACAAAAATATTTCAGTTGTTTTTATCCTTCTTTGTGGGGACATTGTTGATTGTCATGTCATGTTCGGATGTACATTGTGGACGCCGTCTTTGCTCCACAGTAAGTCTTTGCTGCCGTCCAGCATTCTGTATTTTTTTTACTTTGTAGCCAGTTCAGTTTTAGTTTCATTCTCCATAGCCTTCCCTAAGCTTCAATGCCTTTTCTTAGGAACACTCACCTTTTGTTTATTTTTTGGTTTAAGCATTAGACACCTCTTTACCTACACACTGCCTCCCATGGTACCCAACATCTACAATGCAATTAGCTACCTGCTGCCACCTACTGATATGGAAGAGTGTTACACGGTTACTCTGCCACGCTCTAGACAGCATCAACACTCAACAGCAACACATAATTTGCAGACTATGATTATTGGTTTGCAAAAAAATATTTTTAACCCAAATAGGTGAAACTAGATCATTTCCCACGGCACACCGGACTGTATCTCACGGCACAGTGGTTGAAAAACACTGCTCTACCATGGGGTGGTCCAGAACGTAACCCCTTATGATGATCGAGGAAACACCGCAGACTTGTTTTATACCTGGATGTGA
Organism: Nerophis ophidion; assembly: GCF_033978795.1. Lineage (NCBI taxonomy): Eukaryota > Metazoa > Chordata > Actinopteri > Syngnathiformes > Syngnathidae > Nerophis > Nerophis ophidion. Next base: position 51,713,838 of record NC_084619.1, on the reverse strand, counting down.
CGCCCATTAGATCGGCGCCACAGGCTACGCTGCATTTTAGTTGTTTTTTCTCGTATTCAAACTAGTTAATCAATGTTTAATCATCAAGATTATATCGTTTTCTTTGAATAAAAATGTTTCCCGGTTGCAATCACACTATTGTTTTGTAGTTTTTGAATTTAAAAATGAAAACAAACAGGAGAACGTCTTCAAAGTCTCACCCTTGGGGTTTATTAAATACACCCCGAGGGATGATACAGATTAGCAGACATGAAAGTGCAGACGGACAAGTGTAAACGCGCGCACACACACACACACGTATACATGCGGTATAAATGGCTGCACAAGCCGGGTTTTGATGACAAGCCTCCTAACAATAGGCAGCAGAGCAGCCCAGCTATCTGCCTGTCACACGGTCGCTCAGGAGGCTGTCGCCACCAACACACGACAGAAAAATGATGACAGAAAAACAGTGGAGTGCGCAGACACACACACAAGCACGCTGGCACGGAGTAATTCACATTACTGCCATTTATGTGAAGAGTGCTCCGTTTTCCAGACTCTGAGTGGAAGTGAATTTGCTTTTTCTGTCGAGTGCAAGTCAGGTTGGATTAAACAACACTTGGCCACTGCTGATGGGTTATCGTGCGTCTGTTAGTGTGTGTGGAGTTGTGTGTCGGTGTGTGTGTGTGTTGTTGGTTTGATGCCCACAGGCGTCTGCGTGTGACGCGGGGAAATCTGTAGACGGAGCTCTTCTCCTGCTCCTGTCAGGGTCCATCTCTCTCTCATCTATTTGGTGAAGGTGTCCTCCTCTGTTCTCTCTGCTTGTCGTCCTTCACTTTGTTTTCCCCTCTCTTCACTTTCTGGCTTTATACTCCCCCGCCTCACGTCATGTCGCTTTGGGTATTTGTTTTTAAAAGACTCGGTATGATGGCTCTAAGAAAGATGTATCATCAATAAAATAATCATTCACACTGTTTGAACTGTTAAAGGAGAACGGCCCTTCTTTTGGAACTTTGCTCAACATTCATAATCTCTATTGTGAGACAAGAACACTCGTTCTTCTCTTTTTCCCTTATTCTAAATCAGGGGTTCTCAAATTGGGGTACGCGTACCACTGGGGGTACTTGAAGGCATGCCACGGGGTACGTGAGATTTGTTAAAAATATTCTAAAAATAGCAACAATTTAAAAAATCATTTATAAATATATTTATTAGGGCTGTGAATCTTTGGGTGTCCCACGATTCGATTCGATATCGATTCTTGATAATCTATCGATTTTTTTCGATTCGATTCTCGATTCAAAAACGATATTTTTCGGATTCAAAACGATTCTGTATTCTTTTAATACATAGGATTTCAGCAGGATCTACCCCAGTCTGCTGACATGCTAGCAGAGTAGTAGAATGTTTTTTTTTTTTAAAAAGCTTTTATAATTGTAAAGGACAATGTTTTATCAACTGATTGCAATAATGTAAATTTGTTTTAACTATTAAACGAACCAAAAATATGACTTATTTTATCTTTGTGAAAACATTGGACACAGTGTGTTGTCAAGCTTATGCGATGCGATGCAAGTGTAAGCCACTGTGACACTATTGTTCTTTTTTTTATTTTTATAAATATCTAATGATAATGTCAATGAGGGATTTTAATCACTGCTATGCTGAAATTATAATCAATATTGATGCTGTTGTTGATAATATTCATTTTTGTTTCATTACTTTTGGTTTGTTCTGTGTCGTGTTTGTCTCCTCTCAATTGCTCTATTTATTGCAGTTCTGAGGGTTGCTGGGTCAGGTTTGGTTTTGGAATTGGATTGCATTGTTATGGTATTGCCGTGTAGTGGTTTGTTGGATTGTTTAAAAAAAAAAAAAAAAAGTAAAATAAAAAAAAAATAAAATCGATTTTAAAAAAATGAGAATCGATTCTGAATCGCACAACGTAAACGATTCAATTCGTATTCGAATCGATTTTTTCCCACACCCCTAATATTTATTGAATAATACTTCAACAAAATATGAATGTAAGTTCATAAACTGTGAAAAGAAATGCAACAATTCTATATTCGTTTTTGTGGACATGTATAACAGGGTCAATTATGTCTTGTCAATAATGTATTTTCTAATGTTTTATTATTCTTATAATTACACAAAATATGTAAGTTACATGTAAATACCTGAATATTGTTTGATGTTTTGTCAATGTGGAACCATTGTCTCGTTGTTCCTCCTACTGCAATAATAACTGTGACACCTGTCTTTTGATATGCGTTGAACACGCCTCTCAACTTCCCTTTTTGTCTACGATAACGGGAAAGGGGCTCGACGATGGCACAAAGTTTTTGATGACAATTGTATTCTGTATTATCAGTAAAAGTGCAGCTAAGAAACCCATGGTGTCGGTCGTGTTCCATAAAACACACACAACGCAAAGGAAAAAAACACCGGTTACACATGTTCCATAAATATTGATGTTAAAGATTTATTTTTTGTGAAGAAATGTTTAGAATTAAGTTCATGAATCCAGATGGATCTCTATTACAATCCCTAAAGAAGGCACTTTAAAGGCCTACTGAAACCCACTACTACCGACCACGCAGTCTGAAAGTTTATATATCAATGATGAAATATTAACATTGCAACACATGCCAATACGGCCTTTTTAGTTTACTAAATTGCAATTTTAAATTTCCCGGTAGTTTCTTGTTGAAAACGTCGCGGAATGATGACGTACACACGTGACGTCACGGACTGTGAGGAAATATTAGCGCTGCGCACACACACAGCTAAAAGTCGTCTGCTTTAACCGCATAATTATACAGTATTTTGGACATCTGTGTTGCTGAATCTTTTGCAATTTGTTCATTTAATAATGGAGACTATAAAGAACAATGCTGTTGGTGGAAAGCGGTGGATTCCAGCTATCTTTAGCACCGAGACACAGCCGGTGTTTCTTTGTTTGTTGTGAGGCTTTAACACAGAGCTGTCAAGCGAACATGTTTTCTCTACGTCAACCAGCATGTTTTTGGATGGGGAAATTGTGATATATATCTTACCGGAGACAGCCGTTGATTATTCGTCATTATGCAGCAGCTGTAAGCTTGGCTCCTCGGCTTCTCTCTGAGACACAGTGTGTTCAACGCAGCCATCCAAACCTCGAGGTATGTCTTTACAATCTTTAATTCACAATCTTTAAAATATCACTAAAACACTATTAAAACAATAAGCAGAAAAGGGATCTTCCAGAATTATCCAAGTAAATGTGTCTAATTACATCTGAAACGCTCACACTGCCGTCGCCCAGAGCTGTCGCTTTTTTTCTGGTCTGACGCTATCAATATCCTCAAATACGAATCGTTCATCTTCGCTCAAATTAATGGGGAAATTGTCGCTTTCTCGGTCAGAACCGCTTGCGCTGCTGGCGTCCAAGATTGTAATCAATGGGTGGATGTGAGGAGTCCGACAATCTGTGACGTCACGCGCACTACTTCTGGGAAAGGCAGGGCTTTTTTAAGAGTGACCAAAAGTTGCGAACTTTATCGTCGATTTTCTCTTCTAAATCCTTTCAGCAAAAATATGGCAATATCGCAAAATAATCAAGTATGACATAGAATGGACCTGCTATCCCCGTTTGAATAAGAGAATCTCATTTCAGTAGGCCTTTAAGTTGATGATTACTTCTATGTGTAGAAATCTTTATTTATAATTGAATCACTTTGTGGAGAGGCGGGACTGGCAGTCCGACAGCGAGGCAGGGCACGTCTGAGCACGGCCCAAGATGGCGGCGAGGAGGCGTGGACGCCGAGCGAGTGGCGAGGCGGGGCGCGCCGGGAGCGACGCCGCAATCGTGGTCAGGTGCGCGGGGCGCCCAGCTGGGCACTATTAAATAATCCTCACGCACTCTGTAAAAGGGCGACAGCCGGAAATGTGAGGGGAGAGGCGGAGACCAGAGACAAAGCCAGTGGAGCGAGCGCGGAAGAAGAAGAGAGTCAGAGGAAGACGCAGACGCGGCCGGCTGAAAAGCGAAAGCTGAAAGGTTTTTTATTGAGATAATAAAACAAAAGTCACAAACTGCTCGACGTAATGTCTATCTTTGGTGGTCCATGGAACCGGATGGTGAGAGTCCGTCACACACTTGTTTACTTTTCAACAAGTTTTTAATTATTTTTATATCTATATAGTTCAAGAAAGACCACTACAAATTAGCAATATTTTGCATTGTTATACAATTTAATAAATCAGAAACTGATGACATAGTGCTGTATTTTACTTCTTTATCTCTTTTTTTCAACCAAAAATGCTTTGCTCTGATTAGGGCATACTTGAATTAAAAAAATGTTCACAGGGGGTACAAAACTGAAAAAAGGTTGAAAACCACTGGTCTAAATGATCAAATACCTCCTCTACAAGTAAACAGATAACGGGAGTCGTCTATTGCGTTCATAAAGCCATCAAAAAAACTTTTAAAAACCACTGACAATACTCCATTTGCATGCCGGGACCTGCATATCAACCAAGTATTATTGATATTGTTATTATAAGAGCTAACGTCGAGGAACTAATTTTAGTGCCACTGTGATCACAGAAAGGTAACAAGCTGCTGTTGTATCGCCTCTGAGTTGTGCAGTAAAAGGTGGTGGCCATAAACCGAGAAATTGGTCAACTTTGACATTACGCTTGGATCTGGAGAGATTGCAAGAACCACACAAAAAGACGCTCGTCTGCGCCCAACTTCAAGTCTTGTGCTGAAAGATATAAACATCCCATCCATGGGCATTCCAGTGAGAGCAGACATTGTACAGTAAGCAATCGTGTTGTTTCAAAGTTTGATCATATTAGGCATATACGGGATCACCTGCATTGGCTTCCTGTGCATTTAAGATGTGATTTTAAGGTTTTACTACTTACGTATAAAATACTACACGTTCTAGCCTCATCCTATTTTGCTGATCGTATTGTACCATATGTCCCAGCAAGAAATCTGCGTTCAAAGAACTCCGGCTTATTAGTGATTCCCAGAGCCCAAAAAAAGCCTGCGGACTATAGAACGTTTTTTATTCGGGCTCCAGTACTCTGGAATGCCCTCTCGGTAACGGTTAAAGATGGTACCTCAGTAGAAGCATTTAAGTCCCATTTTAAAACGTATTTGTATACTGTAGCCTTTAAAAAGACCCCCTTTTTAGACCAGTTGATCTGCCGTTTCTTTTCTTTTCTGCCCCCCTCTCCCTTGTGGAAGGTCCGGTGGCCATGAATGGAAGTGCTGGCTGTCCAGAGTCGGGACCCGGGGTGGACCGCTAGCCTGTGCATTGGTTGGGCACATCTCTGCGCTGCTGACCCGTCTGCACTCGGTACGGTCTCCTGCCGGCCCCACTATGGACTGGACTCTCACTATTATATTAGATTCACTTTGGCCTTGACTTTCACAATATTATGCTAGACCCACTTGACGTCCATTGCATCCAGTCTCCCCTAGAGAGGGAGTTGGGGGGTCTCACCCACATCTGCGGTCCTCTCCAATGTTTCTCATAGTCATTCATATAGACATCCCACTGGGTTGAGTTTTTCCTTGCCCTTATGTGGGCTCTGAACCGAGGATGTCGTTGTGGCTTGTGCAGCCCTTTGAGATGCTTGTGATATAGGGCTATATAAACAAACATTGATTGATTGATTGATTTGTATTTCTTGTTTAGCACTTACTAATTCTGCTTCTAAAACTTGTAGCTCATTATCCTTATATTCCATCCATCCATCTATTGTCTACCGTTTGTCCCTTTTGGGGTGGCGGGGGGTGCTGGAGCCTATCTCAGCTGCATTCGGGCGGAAGGCGGCGTACAACCTGGACAAGTCGCCACCTCATCGCAGGGCCAACACATATAGACAGACAACATTCACACACTAGGGCCAATTTGGTGTTGCCAATCAACCTATCCCCAGGTGCATGTCTTTGGAAGTGGGAGGAAGCCGGAGTACCCAGAGGGAACCCACGCAGTCACGGGAAGGACATACAAACTCATCACAGAATGATCTGGAGCCCGGGATTGAACTCAGGACCTTCGTATTGTAATCCCTGTCCCACCATGCTGCCCTATCCTTATATTCAAGTCTACAAAAGTTTCTGAAACATCATTTGTCCCAAAGTAGTCTTTGTTGTGCATCTTGAAGTCTGCCATGATTAGTTATAGTTATTTGTTGAAAGAAATAGCAAAAAATTTGGGCTGGGCGATATATCGATATACATGATATATCGCAGGTTTGTGGATATAGAAAATTACTATACCGTGATATTCGAGTATACGTTCTCACGCAGTTACTTTTAGCTGCGGGCATTACACTACAGGCTCTTCTCGCTCTTTCCTGTCTCGAACTTACACACGTCACATACTGTCACGTCATACGTATACGCCCTCGCGGAGCAGAGGGGTAGCAGCATGGGTAATAGGGGTGTGGGAAAAAATCGATTCGAATACGTTGTGCGATTCAGAATCGATTCTCATTTTAAAAAAATATATATATATTTTTTTAATCAATCCAACAAACCTCTACACAGCAATATCAATCAATCAATCAATGTTTACTTATATAGCCCTAAATCACTAGTGTCTCAAAGGGCTGCACAAACCACCACGACATCCTCGGTAGGCCCACATAAGGGCAAGGAAAACTCACACCCAGTGGGACATCGGTGACAATAATGACACAGTGGGACATCGGTGACAATAATTACCCAGTGGGACGTCGGTGACAATGATGACTATGAGAACCTTAGAGAGGAGGAAAGCAATGGATGTCGAGCGGGTCTAACATGATACTGTGAAAGTTCAATCCACAATGGATCCAACACAGTCGCGAGAGTCCAGTCCAAAGCGGATCCAACACAGCAGCGAGAGTCCCGTTCACAGCGGAGCCAGCAGGAAACCATCCCAAGCGGAGGCGGATCAGCATCGCAGAGATGTCCCCAGCCGATACACAGGCAAGCAGTACATGGCCACCGGATCGGACCGGATCCCCTCCACAAGGGAGAGTGGGACATAGAAGAAAAAGAAAAGAAACGGCGGATCAACTGGTCTAAAAAGGGAGTCTATTTAAAGGCTAGAGTATACAAATGAGTTTTAAGGTGAGACTTAAATGCTTCTACTGAGGTGGCATCTCGAACTGTTACCGGGAGGGCATTCCAGAGTACTGGAGCCCGAACGGAAAACGCTCTATAGCCCGCAGACTTTTTTTGGGCTTTGGGAATCACTAACAAGCCGGAGTCCTTTGAACGCAGATTTCTTGCCGGGACATATGGTGCAATACAATCGGCAAGATAGGATGGAGCTAGACCGTGTAGTATTTTATACGTAAGTAGTAAAACCTTGAAGTCACATCTTAAGTGCACAGGAAGCCAGTGCAGGTGAGCCAGTACAGGCGTAATGTGATCAAACTTTCTTGTTCTTGTCAAAAGTCTAGCAGCTGCATTTTGTACCAACTGTAATCTTTTAATGCTAGACATGGGGAGACCCGAAAATAATACGTTACAGTAGTCGAGGCGAGACGTAACAAACGCATGGATAATGATCTCAGCGTCTTTAGTGGACAGAATGGAGCGAATTTTTGCGATATTACGGAGATGAAAGAAGGCCGTTTTAGTAACGCTTTTAATGTGTGCCTCAAAGGAGAGAGTTGGGTCGAAGATAATACCCAGATTCTTTACCGTGTCGCCTTGTTTAATTGTTTGGTTGTCAAATGTTAGAGTTGTATTATTAAATAGAGTTCGGTGTCTAGCAGAACCGATAATCAGCATTTCCGTTTTTTTGGCGTTGAGTTGCAAAAAGTTAGCGGACATCCATTGTTTAATTTCATTAAGACACGCCTCCAGCTGACTACAATCCGGCGTGTTGGTCAGCTTTAGGGGCATGTAGAGTTGGGTGTCATCAGCATAACAGTGAAAGCTAATACCGTATTTGCGTATGATGTCACCTAGCGGCAGCATGTAGATGCTGAAGAGTGCAGGGCCAAGGACCGAACCCTGGGGAACTCCACACGTTACCTTAACGTAGTCCGAGGTCACATTGTTATGGGAGACACACTGCATCCTATCAGTAAGATAAGAGTTAAACCAAGACAGGGCTAAGTCTGACATACCAATTTGTGTTTTGATACGTTCTAATAAAATATTATGATCGACGGTATCGAAAGCAGCGCTAAGATCGAGGAGCAGCAACATAAATGACGCATCAGAATCCATCGTTAGCAATAGATCATTAGTCATTTTTGCGAGGGCTGTCTCCGTGCAGTGATTTGCCCTGAACCCGGATTGAAAGGTTTCACATAGATTGTTAGACGCTAAGTGTTCATTTAACTGCTCCGCAACAATTTTTTCGAGGATTTTTGAAATAAAGGGAAGGTGAGACATGAGGTCAGGATCGAGGTTAGGTCTTTTAAGAAGAGGATGAATAACCGCTTTTTTGAATGCTAGGGGAACAGTGCCCGAGGAGAGTGATAAGTTTATAATATTTAGCACTGATGGACCTAATAATACAAAGAGCTCCTTGATCAGTTTCCCAGGAAGAGGATCAAGTAAACATGTTGTCTGTTTTATTCCATTTACACGTTGTAACAATTCCTCTAATGTTATTTCCTCAAAACGAGAGAAACTATTTTGGAGGGCAGTATCCGCCGTATATACCATCGTATCAGTGTTAATAGAACCCCGTTGTAGCTGGGACGCATTGTCTTTAATCTCCTTTCTAATGACTTCAATTTTCTTACTAAAGAATTGCATAAAGTCATCAGCTGAGTGGGTTGAGCTACTGGAGGGGGTCCCTTGTTGGGTTAGCGATGCTACCGTACTAAACAAAAATTTAGTATCGTTTTTATTACGGTGGATGAGATTTGAGTAATATTTAGCTTTAGCTAAGGTAAGCATGCGTTTATAAGTTATTAAACCATCACTCCATGCTTGATGGTGCACCTCAAGTTTAGTCGTGCGCCATTTGCGTTCCAGCTTTCTACATAATAATTTCTGAGCTCTAGTTTCTTCTGTAAACCACGGGGTGCCCTTTTTTGGAGCCTTTTTTAACTTTAGCGGTGCTATGTTATCAATGGTTTCGCGCAGGGCGTCGTTAAAGTTGTTAGTGAGGTTATCAATAGAGCCCACATACTTTGGGAATGGTGCCATTACCGAGGGCAGTAGGTCAGCAAGAGTTGTCGTTGTGGCTGTATTAATGTTGCGGCTGCTATAGCAGTTATTATTATTATTAGTTTGACGAACATGCGTCTGAACCTCGAATTTTATAAGGTAATGATCGGACAATACTTTAGTATACGGGAGTATCGTAACTTTGGAAACGGTGATACCCCTGACAAGCACTAGGTCTATCGTATTACCATTGCGATGCGTGGGTTCATTTATTATTTGTGTGAGACCACAGCTATCAATTACAGTCTGGAGCGCTCCGCACGGTGGGTCCGATGGGGTATTCATATGGATATTAAAGTCCCCCATTATGATTATATTATCGGCGTGTGTCACTAGATCAGCAACAAACTCTGAGAATTCATTGATAAAGTCCGAATAGGGCCCTGGGGGGCGGTAGATAACAGCCAGGTGTAGAGGCAGCGGTGTGACAGACCTCATAGTAAGCACCTCAAACGATTTATATTTATTATTTATGTTAGGACTAAGGTTAAAGTTTTCGTTGTATATTAGTGCGACCCCCCCACCCCTTTTAAGCGGACGGGCAATATGCGCATGTGTAAAGTTAGGAGGACATACCTCATTTAGCGCAAAAAAGTCGTTTGGTTTAAGCCAGGTTTCGCTGAGACCGATGACGTTAAGATTGTTGTCTCTGATAATATCATTAACTAATAAAGTTTTGGGAGACAATGATCTTATGTTTAAAAAAACTATATTATAGGTAGTGGGCTGTTTCAGGGAATTTTTGATCAAATTATCCGTGGTACCAATATTAATAATGTTGTGTTTATTATGCCCAGTGCATTTAGTATAGTTACGACCATATCTAGGAATTGATACGACAGGAATTTTCCGATTGTTTGATTGTTGCTTTGATAAACTGCACGCATCATGGTTAGCCACCTCAGTAACGGGGATTTTCCGATTGTTTGTTTGTTGCTTTGATAAACTGCAGGCATCATGGTTAGCCACCTCAGTAACGGGGATTTTCCGATTGTTTGTTTGTTGCTTTGATAAACTGCACGCATCATAGTTAGCCACCTCAGTAAAACACATGTCCAACTCTGAAACACTCAAAGCAGAAAAAACTTGTTCTAATTTAACTGACTCCTTACCCAGACCAGTAGTCTCGCATTTTCCATTTAAATCCGTCTTCAGGATGAAGGGAAGTGGTGTTCTGTGGGGATTAGCCTTCTGCTTTGTTTTTAGCCCCGCTCGACATCCGCGTTTCCGATCACACCGCTGGCGTCTGCTCCGTAGACGGCCCCCGCTGCTACTAGATTCCCCTGCTTCACATGCCGCTGGATGTAGCCGCCGACGTATTCCCATGCTAGTTAGCACGTTTAGCACGCACGCGTCTATCAGTCCAAATACAATACCATAACAATGCAATCCAATTCCGACACCAAACCTGACCCAGCAATAAACAGAGCAATTGAGAAGACACAAACAGGACACAAAACAAACCAAAAGTAATGAAACAAAAATGAATATTATCAACAACATACCAGGCACTGGGAAAGGTGCCTGGTATGTTAACGGAACATATTATGGTAAGAGTCATTCAAATAAATATAACATATAAAACATGCTATACGTTTACCAAACAATCGGTAAATCCGATGAAATCTTTTTCCTCGATGCCGCTTCTAAACAACTCTGCCAATTCCAAAGGTATGCGCCACTTCCTCTTGTCGTTTTCTGCTGCATATTTCACTACGTCCAGCTTATAATCTGCAGTACATGATTTCCTTTTCGGTGCCATTTTTGTTCAACCCTTCTCGGTTTTTATAAGCTACCGCCAACGATGAAATTATCCATTTTAATAGCTACGGCAGTAGCATATAGTATATAGCAGTTAGCATTCCATGACCCACAAAACACTTATGCCATGACACTCCTTTCATCAAGTACCACTTCAGAAAAAACTTGGCTCTCCAAGTAAAACCATAATGATTAACATTAAAACATAACAGCCTAGTAGGCCTAAATCCATCCATCCATCCATCTTCTTAAGATTATCTGAGGTCGGGTCACGGGGGCAGCAGCCTAAGCAGGGAAGCCCAGACTTCCCTCTCCCCAGCCACTTCGTCTAGCTCCTTCTGGGGGATCCCGAGGCGTTCCCAGGCCAGCCGGGAGACATAGTCTTCCCAACGTTTCCTGGGTCTTCCCTGTGGCCTCCTACCGGTTGGACGTGCCCTAAACACCTCCCTAGGGAGGCGTTCGGGTGGCATCCTGACCAGATGCCCGAACCACCTCATCTGGCTCCTCTCGGTGTGGAGAAAGAAGGAAAAAACAGAAGGAGTAGGCCTAAGTATTCATTAAAATCAAGGCAGTGGTTTTATATATCAAGTGTATCTAATATTTTTGGCCACTGTAAAATTACACAGTTTGAACAGTAACACTGTGTTTGAATATTTAATTTGGTGATTTTTTGAGGAGGGGTACCACAGTTTGAGAATTGGTGCGCTACACAGAAGCGTCATGGAGGGAAACTGAGTACAGAATTCTGTGTTCGTTGTTCGGACACACTTCGGCTCCAAAAAGGAAGACGTCGACCAAAAAAAAGAGCAGTACTTGAGAATGGAATAATCGTCCATTAACCTAAATTGAGGTAAAACTTTCAACTAATCGTGATTTAGGTTTTGTTATAAAAGCCCAGTTCTGACCAACTCAGTGACCTTTTGGTTAGAGTCTCCGCCCTGAGACTGGAAGGTCGTGAGTTCAAACCCCGGCCGAGTCATACTAAAGACTATAGATATGGGACCCGTTGCCTCCCTGCTTGACACTCAGACTCAAGAGTTGGAATTGGGTTTGAATCACCAAATGATTCCTGAGCGCGGTGTACGCTGCTCACTGCTCCCCTCACCTCCCGGAGGGTGAACAAGGGGATGGGTCGAATACATAAGACACATTTCACCACAGCTAGTGTGAGTGTGTGAAGATCGTTGGGACTTTAACTTACTGTTTAGCTTTTTCTAAACATATTGAATGATTTTAAAAATAGTTAACTGCTAGCAGGTATTTCTCTATTTAATGAAATTGCCAAAATAAAACTGATAAAAAATTTATTTAAATGAAAGTACAGAAAAGTTGGAACATTGTGAATGACTTAACCACAGCGCAGGTCTAAAAGCCAAATTCCGATTTCATCAGTTTTATTCCAAGTGAGCCTCACACAAGTGAACACTCAAGAACAACTTCCTGTTCCTTTCATCTCGTTTACCAGCGCCTTTGTTCGCCACACATTCCCCTTGCGCTTTCATATTCTTAATACATTAAGTATTGTTTCTCTGCTCTCATTAGACTTTTTTCTTCTTCCTATTTCTTTATTGAGCCAATAAAAGAAAGATGGCATTGTGTCAGTAATTAGCCGTCGGATGAGGAAATCGCAGAAACGAGATAGCGGCATTGTTTCAAATGCTGACGCCCATGTACGGATATTTTCCCAGCTGTAATTAGTCCTGGGGTTTAATTAAATTGGTTTAAAAAGGTAAAGTTTCTTTAAAAAAAAAAAATGTAATCCTAGCGATACAATGGAAATCAAAAAGAGGGAGTTTTATACGCAGTAGCTAACAAAAAAGATTAAAGTGTTCCCTCGACATCACGCAGCACGGTCTAACTGCAATGCACATTCTTTATTTATTTATAGGATTTTGGTTTATATACAGTAGTACCTCAGGTTTTACAGGATATGAGCAGTCTCCCGTTTAAGTGTTATGTTTTAGGTTACAAGCAAAAATGTGGGTTACAAGCCTCCCTACCGATTGTTAGGGTTATGGCTCCTCCGACCCGAAGGCCTAGACACCCTTAGGGCAGCTGTGGCTACAAATGTAGCTTACGACAAACTATCGCTGGGCGATAAATTGATATACTCGATATATCGTGGGTTTGTCTCTGTGCGATATAGAAAATGAGTATATCGTGATATTCAAGTATACGTTCTCAGGCAGTTACTTTTAGCTGCAGGCATTAGACTGGAGGTTCTTCCCACTCTTTCTCGTCTCTCCTTCTCACAGAGACATAAAACAAGCGCACCTTCTTACATACGTCACATACAACGTGGAGCAGAGAGGTAGCGGCATGGTAACATTAGCTGTGATGCTAACAGAGTGGTGCGAGTGGTAACACGAGCGAAAGAAGGTGCGAATCTGGTAACAAATGAAGGAAGAATTAATTCTTAAGAAAAACAGCACAGGGTCCATCGTCTGGAGGAGGTTTGGCTTCAAGCGGGAATATGTCGAACATCCAACCGTAATATGTCAAGTATGTGGCAAAAGCGTACAAAAAGTAGCAGCTCTACTAGTGTAGCATCATTTGAAAAGTCACCCGCTAGAGAATGAAGAGTGCTTTAAACTCTACATGTCAGCATCTCCGTTTGGTGCCACACCAACAAAACACCGAAGCAACCATTTCCATATCAACACCGTATGAAAAAAATAGTCAACAACAGAAGGAGATAACGTCCAAAGGAACTTACCAAATATTGAAAGGCGTACACTATTTGATTTCTCATTATGCAGCTCATTTTTATTTGACATCTATTAAAATATCTTGTGTGACATCATGCACAAAAGTGCACTTTATTTGTTTTGAACCATGGGTGTCAAACTCTGGCCCGTGGGCCAAATCTGGCCCGCCGTGTAATTTAATTTGGCCCTTGAGGCAATATCAATTTGGCATTAGAGCTGGCCCGCCGGTGTTATACAGCGTCGGGGCCGCGGTAACACAGCATTCACCGCTAATACTCATACTTGCCAACCCTCCTAATTTTCCTGGTAGACTCCCGAAGTTCAGTGTCCCTCCCGAAAATCTCCCGGGGCAACCATTCTCCCGAATTTCTACCGATTTCCACCTGGACAACTATATTAGGGGCGTGTATTTAAGGCACTGCCTTTAACGTTCTATACAACCTGTCGTCAGGTCCGCTTTTCCTCCATACTAACAGCGTGTCACATAATATTTGTGGCTTTTACACACACACACACACACACACACACAAACACACACACACACACACAAGTGAATGCAACGCATACTTGGTCAACAGCCATACAGGTCACACTGAGGGTGGCCATATAAACAACTTTAGCACTGTTACAAATATGCGCCACACTGTGAACCCACACCAAACAAGAATGACAAACACTTTTCGGGTGAACATCCGCACCATAACACAACAGAACAAATACCCAGAACCCCTTGCAGCACTAACTCTTCCGGGAAACTTCCAGCAAACTGACCATTAATTAACGTTTTATTCATGCATTTTCTCTTGCTACTTCAAGGCTTGAATGTTTGGTTCATTCATTATTGTTATTTTATTTTCAAATTTATTATTAGCCCGTTGAAAAAAATTGATATTTACCTCAGAAGATTGCAAATAGAAAAAAAGGCATTACATTTTTATTTTTATTTTATTTGATATGCCATTGATATTTTTTTAAATTATTATTATTATTATTTGAAACTGGATTTTGCATGTCACTAAAGTTATATAAGCCTTGCTTGTTCAATATTTAATGCAAAACTTGTTTGGGTCACCATTAAAATGTTAATTTGTTGAACCTTGGCCCGCGGCTTTGTTCCGTTTAAAATTTTGGCTCGCTCTGTATTTGAGTTTGACACCCCTGTTTTAAGCTATTGTAGTGGCGTTCTGTACAAAAAGTGCAGTTTAATTTAGTGTTGTTTTGATATGTCATCTTAGTGACATCATGCACAAAAGTGCACTTTATTTGTTTTAAACTATTGTAGCGGCGTTCTGTACAAAAAGTGCACTTTAATTTAGTGTTGTTTTGATATGTCATCTTAGTGACATCCTGCACAAAAGTGCACTTTATTTGTTTTAAACTATTGTAGTGGCGTTGTGTACAAAAAGTGCACTTTAATTTAGTGTTGTTTTGATATATCATCTTAGTGACATCATGCACAAAAGTGATTGTGTATCGTGACATGGCCTAAAAATATAGAGATATTATTAAAAGGCCAGATCGCCAAGCCCTAAATTTTTAGGCCTAAGGCAAAATATCGAGATATATATCGTGTATCGTGACGTGGCCTAACAATATCGAGATATTAATAAAAGGCCATATCGCCCAGACCTACCACCAACCTTCTCTGACTGTGGAGTGAATGAATGATGGGTTTTCATATCTCTATGAAGCGCTTTTGTGTCTAGAAAAGTGCTATTTAAATCTAATTCATTATTAGTTATAGTAGTAAAGGTGTTTTGTGAAATCCCCTGCTGTTGTTTGCTGCTAAACTAACCACAACATTAGTCCTCAAAAATAATGTTAAATAAACAACTTAAAGTTTTGTGCAGCTGTTTACTGACACCTTATAGTCATGTTTAAATAACTTGTACTGCAAAATTAATATTGGCTGCAAATTTTGGAAATCGGCCTCCTTGATTACTAATAAATAGTATTGGCAGTGAAAAAAACATATCGGTTGACGTATCAGGTTTTCACCATCTTGTTGTCCCGCATTTTATTTTGTATTAATCAGTCCAACAAAATAATACACAATAATACAATGATAATACAATCCTAATGGCAAAACCAAACCCGGCCCAGCAACATTCAGGAGAAGCAATCGAGGACACACAAACATGACACAAAACAATCCAAAAGTAGTCAACAGTAACAATATTAATAGGAATTCCAGCATAGCAGTGATTCGAAATCCCTCATCTACATTATCATCACAGCCATTTATAAAAAATTAAATAAAAACATTTAAAAAAAAAAAAGATCATTAGTGTCACAGTGGCTTACACTTGCATCTCATCTCATAAGCTTAACAACACATTGCGTCCAATATTTTTCACAAAGATAAAATAAGTCATATTTTAGGTTCATTTAATAGTTAAAACACATTTAAATAATGGATCTCAAAATCCAATATATTGATTATTTATTAAGCATTTCTTACACATTTCTTATTTGTGCAATTTCATTTTAAGAGGTTACTGTTAAACAGGGGTCTCATACACGCGGCCGGCGGGACAATTGCGGCCTGTGAGACGTTATTTTGCGGCCCCCACCTTGATATGTAAATTGAGTGTTAGTGTGGTTCGCGGGTTTTATATGAATGCCGTTTGACAGTGTCTTATTTGCTATAATTACCAACCATCCCGAATTTTCCGGGAGACTGCGGAATTTCAAGGCATTCATTCAAGGGTAATCATTCCAGCGAACATCTGCCAGTTTTCACCCAACAACAATGTTCAATGGGTGCCGTGTTGACACTGCCTTTGACGCCCTCTACATCTAGTACTAACAGCGTACCATTCCAGACATTTCTGTATTTGGCTTTTATGAACACAAGTCATAGCATCCACCTTTTCATCAAACAAACTTTTCATCATCCACCTTTTCAGCAAACAGTCTCAGCCACATGTTCTGTAAGGTTTCTGCAAACACGTGTCAGTGACTGTGAGGCATACTTATAGGTCACACTGACGGTGGCTGTATAAACAAGTTTATTACTGTTACAAATATGCGCCACACTGTGAACCCACACCAAACAAGAATTGACAAACACATTTCGGGAAAACATCCGCACTGCAACACAACATAAACACAACAGAAGAAATAACCAGAATCCCATGCAGCCCTGACTCTTCCCGGCTACCACCAAACCCTGCTTCTCAACTCCCCCCCCCCCCCAGCCTCCCTGCATCGGAGGAGGTCTCCTGTCCAAAGGCAAAACCCAGTAACTCAATTTTGGTCAAAACTGAGCTGATAATAATTTTGGAGTTCCTAGGTGATATGCTTTACATTAGTGCATGCGATATTGTGATTTGTTCCGTAAGTAAGATGTTACGCACATGGCAGGACCTAGTAACTACCACATAACCGCGTAGATACAACAGAAAAACCTAGTATCTCAAAGGACCAATCGGAGCTTCTTTGTCGGTCGCCTTATTGTCTTTAATGAGACATTTGCACGAATGGGGGCCGACGGTCAACCTGATTATGTGATATTATGGCACGAGGGGATATTTGGAAGATTGGCCCAGGACGTTGCAAGCACCTTCATTAAATGTATTGTTCTTGATTCTTCCCCTTGCATACTCTTTTGGGCAGATAACTGTGGAGGTCAAAATAAAAACTGGACGCTGTACACGGCTCCTGCCCAATGTGCAAACGTAGAATGGGGCCCACCCAAGATTGTGATAAAATATCTGGAGAAAGGGCACACGTTCATGAGAGCAGATTCAATCCATGGCTCAATCGGCAAGAAAATGAAAGCTCAAGAAAACATCTATACGTTTGATGACTTTGTAAATCTTTGTAAGACAGTATCAAAATAGATTGGTTTTCCTTTGTTTTCTCAAAATCAGCTAAAAGTGAGTTACTAGGTTTTGCCTTTGGACGGGAGAGGTGGAGAGTTAGGGCTGCAGGGTGTTCTTGGTATTTGTTCTGTTGTGGTACAGTGCGGATGTTCTCCCAAAATGTGTTTGTCATTCTTGTTTGGTGTGTGTTCACAGTGTTGAGCATTTTTGTAACAGTGCTAATCTTGTTATACGGCCACCCTCAGTGTGACCTGTATGGCTGTTGATCAAGTATGTCTTGCAGTCACTCAGGTGTGTCAACCAAAGTGTTTTACTGTATATAACCAACCCGTCACGCTGTGAATATGATGTTAAGTCGATAGCAATGACATGTAGTAAAAGGCGGTATAGGGAGCACTAGCAAGAAACTATTATGGTTTTGTTAACTGGATGTAAATCAGGATTAATAATTTGACAATGCTTACCCCGGGAAATTTTCGGGAGATGCACCTAAATTCGAGTGTCTCCTGGAAAAATGGGGGGATTTGAGTGTCTTCTAGAAAAATGAGGAGATTTGATTAGTATGTTGCTAGACTGTGTAAGCCGTTCAAAGAAGGTGAATCCGATAAACGTGCATGTTAGAATTTTTAAGTAATCTTTTCTAGCGGCCCAACCTCACCCAGTGTCTGCATCCAGTGACCCCTGGGCAAATTCAGTTTGAGACCCCTGCTGTTAAAGGTGCTGTTTGCAACTTCCTCACAGTAATATTTTTGAAAGCAAAAAATGTAACAAGAACAGCACGGGCCAGCTTATGTTGCCATTAGCGGTTTAACAAAACACTTTTGTTTGACAATTGTCTGAAAGTAATAAAAACATTTTATCGGGCGGAATAAAATGATTGTCACTCACCCGGTCTCGTCAACACGCGCACGCCGGAAGCTCGTGCACACAAACAAAAGCAGTCAAAGAGAAGCAACGGACAATTTGTGGTTGTTATGACCGAATATACATTCAGTGTGTCACACCTGGGTGAAGTCTTGTCTGGGTTTTGTCTACTTTCATGATGTCTTGTCATTTTCTGTGTTATTTTGAAAGGTAGTTATAACTCTCCCTCTCGTTTCAAGTCACTTGCCCTTCTTCCTGTTTCACTGGTCTGATGTCTCTCCCGATTGGCTGATTGTGCCCACCTGTGTCACCCTCCCTCATGTGTATAAATGTCTCGTCCTCCTCTTGTCTTGTGCCAGAGTATATCGTCTCGCTACGTACCGCCAGCCTTGTCCACAGCCTTGAACCAAGTTTTGCTAAGTATTGCCTTGCCTTATTTATTGATTTCTTTGTTTCCTCTGAGAAAGAGTGATTTTTTTTGCTAAAGTTTTTGGTCAAAATTTTTGTGTGTTAAATTTCATAGTACTTTGCCTTCTTTTTTTCCCTCCTCTTGAGCGCTTTACTTTGTAGTTATTCCATCTTTTCATAGCGTACTTTCTGTTTAAAATTTCTTGTCTCCTCTGCGTGAGTGATTTACCTTTTTCTAGCTAATTATAGATTGTTGTTCTTTTTGGTTATTAGATTCGTGTGTAATTTTGCAATTTCCTTTTTCCTCCCTGTGGAGTGATTTTCTGTTTATTGCGTTTTGCCTATATGTCTTTTGTTATCATAGATAGATTCTATAGCCACTTTGTTTTAATCACTCTGTTCAAAGAAAACTGTTATACAAAGCCTGTGTCAATCGTCCCCGTTCATACTTGCCAACCCTCCCGGATTTTCCGGGAAACTCCCGAAATTCAGCGCCTCTCCCGAAAACCTCCCGGAAGACATTTTCTCCTGAAAATCTCCTGAAATTCAGCCGGAGCTAGAGGATCCATGCGGACATGAGTGGGGACAGCCTGTTTTCATGTCCGCTTTCCCACTATATAAACAGCTTGCCTGCCCAATCACGTTACAACATCTACGGATTTTAATAAAAAACTGCACACACAAGGAGACAAAGCAGAACAACGAAGAAATTACAGCCATGGCGACGCCGTCTGTAAAAGAGTGATTCTATGTTGTCTGTTGCCATCTCCTGGTGACTGTTGGCTATAGCGTTATGGGGTTGCTTTTTGATTGGCGAACGATTTACGTGGGGTTGTGCACCTGACGGCAAGGGACTCTCGCCAGTACGCAAATGGCAGAACAAAGGTTACTCAAATAGTGAAAGGTAAGTGTTGTCGTTGTTTTTTGTAACCAGCAAGCACAGTACAGTTAGTAGAACAACTGTGTTTTTATTACTGTGTATTTGATAGGTGCCGTCTGAAATTAAACTATTTTTTTATTAATTTATATAATAAAATAAATACATATATAGCGAGAATTCACTGAAAGTCAAGTATTTCATACACATGTATATATATATATACTGTATATATATATATATATATATATATATACTGTATATATATATATAAATATATACTGTATATATATATATGAAATATATATGAAATATTTGAGTTTGTGAATTATACTCCTCCCCTCTTAACCACGCCCCCTGCCCAAACCATGCCTCCGCCCCACCCCCAACCACGCCCCCCCACCTCCCGAAATCGGGGATCTCAAGGTTGGCAAGTATGTCCCCTTTCTGCACCTGAGTCCTCATTCTCGCCAAGGTTTAACACAGTGAGAGCTAACGGGAGCTGTCCTAATTGCTATTATCAACAACACCCAAAGTTAATGCGCGTGTTACGTACGGACGTAATTACATCATTACTAGACGCCGTTATAGGGTGGGATATACTGTTTAAAATATATTGGTTGTGTGGGTGGGACAATGCTGGGTGCTGTGTAGGAGACAGAGACAGAGGCAGAACGAAGCGGAGCAGCTTGTTAAGACTTTAGATTAGACGGCTACTTCATATGTTCGTGTGGAAACTCGTTCAGTACACCTCCAAACCGAACCGGAACCCCCGTACCGAAACGGTTCAATACAAATACATGTACCGTTACGCCCTTAGTTTTCAGCCATATCGCCTATCCCTACTGACTACGCTCAGGTATACTCAAGTTTACTTTTTATTGTATCGTTTCTTGGGAAAATATGCTATATGCTAAAATGTCAAGGGTGTACTCATTAGAAAACCGATCAGTCTTTATATCATTATATATTAGACCTAATTCCAATTGACACTCCTGCGTGCGCTCTGAGGTCCGAGGGCCAGCTCCAGCTCGTGGTGCCCAAGACGAGACCTAAAACCAGGGGAGACAGGGCCTTCTCTGTGGTCGGCCCTAAGCTCTGGAACACTCTGCCCCTCCGTGTTCGAACTGCTCCCACAGTGGAGTGTTTTAAGTCTCGTCTTAAAACCCACTTTTATTCTTTGGCTTGTTGTGTGGTCCTCTGTGTTTTTAAAATTTTGATTTGTATTTATTGTTTTAACCCTTTAAAATCGTTTTTGATCATATTTATTTTCATACTGGTTTTATATTTATTGTTTTTGTTTTTATTCAGTCATTGGTGGAGCTAAGGATAATATTTGAATATTGTTTTTAATATTGTTGTGCAGCACTTTTGGTTTAAATGGATTGGATTTAGTTGGTTGCATTCCTGCCACTGACATAAAACATCCACTTTCCATCATATAGTATCAATATTTATGTGCTGCGTTCAAGATGGCAACGTGTGTCCAGCACTATGTGGAGTCTTCCTGCTTGGTTGTATGCTCAATTGCACACACGGACCCCCCCCCCCCCAACCCCAAAAGACATTTGACCATTTGGAACATGATGTATGAATACAGTATACCTAATTAGGATGTCCATGAATGGTAACAAACCACTTTGTTATCCACCAGTACTCGATGTGTTGGGTTACACACATTTTAGTACAGTGGTTTATTTTTTTCTGTTCTTGCCAGCCGAAGAACCTGCAGCGTTTGCCGAGGTTTTGAAAAGTTCCATTAATGGTGCTTGAATTGTAGTGTAGCGAAAACCTAGCATTTGATCCTGCAGCACTCTAACAAGGTTTTAGCCATGTGAGCACAAGTGATCTTGTGACCCCACTGTCTGACTGGCTTAGTTCAAGGAAGAAAACGATGCAAGTGTGTGCTGGATAGCGTAAATGCTACGGCGGGAATTCAGTGAATTGTACCAGAACAGTTATTTGGCATTTTCTTGGGAAAAACAGCCTTAAAAGCTGTGAAATGTATATTTTTATACTCAATAAAGACACAAGTATGACACTTTGTGCCTATCTGTCAAATTTGACTCTAGGTAACAGGTCGGAACAAGGATTTTTGTAAAATGAATCTGCGGAAGGATCATTACCGTTTCCAGAGGAGAGCAGTGAGAGAGGCTTCCTCTGGTCAAAACTAAGATTCAATGCCCGACAATTCGACTGCGAAAGTGACTATGTCTATGGATGTTCTCATTCATCTAGGTCATTGTAATCTCAGGGCATTCAATCGATCGCAACTGGACAGTTTGGTTTGTCCTAGAAAACCTGTCGCCCCTCATCCGAGTAGGCCTCAACAGACTGAGATTGGTCAGATCTCATCTTAGACTTAGATTAGTCAGATGTAGTCTAGCAGCTGGTGCTAATATCTCAGTAGGCGTCATCAGTTCATGCTCATTGACTTAAATTGGTCAGATCTAGTCTTAGACTTAGATTGGTCAGATCTAGTCTAGAGGCTGGTGCCAATATCTCAGTAGGCGTCATCAGTTCATGCTCATTGACTTAAATTGGTCAGATCAAGTCTTAAACTTAGATTGGTCAGATCTAGTCTAGAGGCTGGTGCCAATATCTCAGTAGGTGTCATCAGTTCATGCTCATTGACTTAAATTGGTCGGATCAAGTCTAAAACTTAGATTGGTCAGATCTAGTCTTTGACTTAGATTGGTCAGATCTAGTCTAGCGGCTGGTGCCAATATCTCAGTTGGATTCATCAGTTCAAGCTCATTGACTTAGATTGGTCAGAGCTAGTCTTAGTCATAGAGTGACTATGTTTCTATGAACTAAATTAGTCTGATTCCTCAAATAATAAGACCAAAAAAACATTCTACAACCCACGTAAATACCTTAATTTGATGAATAGAGCTGATTTCTTAAAAAGAAAAAGAAATATAACCTTAGAGGAAAATCGAATTTGAAACATTTGTATGCACGTACAACATTTAAGACGTTTCGCATATCAGTATGTGGAATTAATTTATGGAAAGGGTTAAGCAAATAAATCAAACAAAGCACTAATATGATTCCATTTAAGAGACTGCTCAAACTACAAGTTTTCAGACAGTACAAAGAAGAACAATTATCATAAATATCTTGAACCTTTAAAAAAGAAAGACAATGATTATTTATGTATTCATAGGTTGTTTACTTACTTATGTTATAATTATTTATTTATTCACTGTTCCATTACAGAGAACAAAGAAATGGGATAAGACTGCTATAATACGAAAGGAGGTAGCATTAAATAAGCTCTGTTTCTTCCTGCTCCTTTTCAGACATGCTGTCATGAAACAACTTGAAATACGCGATGTATTACATTGTATCGAATGTATGTTTTAAACAAACAGAACTGAACTGAGTCTATGCTTGGACCCGCATCCAGCAACTACGAGACATCCTTGGAAGTCGGGTCATGTTCGTGGCACAATCTCGGCTTATTTCTTGATGCTGTCTGCTATTTGACATCAGTATAGCTTTAGAGACGTAATATTTGTAATCTGTGCAAATATTGCAGCGTATATCAAGTACAACAAGAAATGAGATGTTGACTTGTGAGGAGCCGCTGTACGGAGTGGTACACTGACGTAGGGAGGAGTACAGATCGCCAGTAAACTTTAAAGGCACTGCCTTTGCGTGCAGGCCCAATCACATAATATCTATGGCTTTTCACACATACAAGTGACTGCAAGGCATACTTGGTCAACAGCCATACAGGTCCCACTGAGGGTGGCCGTATAAACAACTTTAAAACTGTTACAAATATGCGCCAGAGTTTAAACCCACACCAAACAAGAATGACAAACACATTCCGGGAGAACATCTGCACCGTAACACAACATAAACACAACAGAACAAATACCCAGAACCCCTTGCAGCACTGACACTTCCGGGACGCTACAATATACACCCCCCGCTACCCCCCCCCCCCCCCAACCTTAACTCCGCCCACCTCAACCTCCTCATGCTCTCTCAGGGAGAGCAAGTCCCAAATTCCAAGCTGCTGTTTTGAGGCATGTTAAAAAAAAATTATGCACTTTGTGACAGTGCCATGTTGATTTTTTTTTCCTTAACTTGAGTGGATTTATTTTGGAAAACCTTGTAGCTGAGATATGCACCAGCGACCCCAAAGGGAATAAGCGTTAGAAAATGGATGGATGGATGTTACATTGTTTAATGCATCCAGCGGGGCATCACAACAAAATTAGGCATAATAATGTGTTAATTCCACGACTGTATGTATCAGAATCGGTAATTAAGAGTTGGACAATATCGGAATATCGGCAAAAAAGCCATCTCTAGTTTTAAGCTAATTTTATTGCGACGTTATGCTTAGTGCATTTAGCACACCCCTTATGGTTGAGGAATTCAAATTAGTCGCATAATTTTGGTCTTGAACTCTGTACGCATGATGAGATTTTCGCAGATCTTCAAGATGCAACCTTTTAATTAAATTTGAATGACAGGATATTGAGACTCTGCGATTAGGTGGCGACTTGTCCCGGGTGTACGATGCCTTCGGCCCGAATGAAGCTGAGATAGGCTCCATCACCCCCCCACAAACCCAAAAGGGACACGCGGTAGAAAATGGATGGATGGATTGATATTAAGACTGATTTGGTGGATTTAAAGATTTCTCGTTTTATTTATAAATGGAATTGTAAATGGGTATTTGGTGGGTACATTTCAAAATGTATTGTATTGTATAGTATTGTATTGTATTGTGTATATTACCGTATTTTTTGGAGTATAAGTTGCACCTGCCGAAAATGCATAAACAAGAAGGAAAAAAACATATATAAATAGCACTGGAATATAAGTTGCATTTTTTGGGGAAATGTATTTGATAAAACCCAACACCAAGAATAGACATTTGAAAGGCAATCTTAAATAAATAAAGAATAGTGAACAACAGGCTGAATAAGTGTACGTTATATGACGCATAAATAACCAACTGAGAAGGTGCCTGGTATGTTACCGTAACATATTATGGTAAGAGTCATTTAAATAACTATAACATATAGAAAATGCTATAAGTTTACCAAACAATCTGTCACTCCTAATCGCCAAATCCCATGAAATCTTATACGTCTAGTCTCTTACGTGAATGAGCTAATTAATATTTGATATTTTACGGTAATGTGTTAATAATTTCACACAAAAGTAGATCCTGAGTGGAAGTCGCACCCCCGGCCAAACTATCAAAAAAACTGCGACTTATAGTCCAAAAAATACGGTATATTCCAGCGAGTTAATTAGTTTTGGGGGGGAATTGAGGGGATTATTGTGATGTGTTCAAGAGTTTTATGGCCTGAGGGAAGAAGCTGTTACAGAACCTGGAGGTTCTGCTACGGAGGCTGCGGAACCTCTTTCTAGAGCCCAGCAGTGAAAACAGTCCTTGGTGGGGTGGGAGGAGTCCCTACAGATTTTCTGAGCCCTGGTCAGGCAGCGGTTTTGTGGGATCCTGGATAGGAGGAAGAGGAGTCCTGGTGATCTTTTTCCGCTGTCCTCACCACTCTCTGCAGAGACTTTCAGTCTTAGGGACTGTAGGCTCCAGTCCAGACAGAGATAAAGTTGGTCAGTACGCTCTCTATAAGGACTATGACATTTGTTTTGTGGACATACATTCACATTTTGATATAATGCAGTCACTGCGGTCCATTAAATATCGATTCTGTTATTCCAGAGATTCTGTTGGATTAAAATTCTTATTTTTTTACCCTTTTCGATAAAGTTATGGGCGGCTGCCTAAACCTGCTTGGTGGATACTGCCCCTATGTGACGTAAATGGTGGATTTTGTTCCGACATCACTGAATGGAGAGGGCACTATCCACCACAAGGTGGCCCTGACAACATCCCGAACCATGCCAGCCCACGTGTCCTGTGCGAGGTCGCAGGAGATGGGGAACCAAAGCCGGTCCATTGGCGCAAGGCCAACCATCTGCAGATCCCAGAGTCCGGAGACATCTTCCTTGATCGATATTGCCCAGATCTTTAGCTGTCCGCCAACACACTTACGCCACTGAGGCAGGGGAATTGGGAAGACGACATCGCGAACCAGCTCTCAGTCCGGACGTCGAGCCGCATGACCAAACCATTTTAACCACAAAGAAGGAGGAATCCGTTGACAAAGGCAGGTGTTAGGTACGTGATCAATGCGTCTTTCACTTTAGGACCTTTGTTGATCAGCTACCCTCATAGGCCACATGATAATTTAGTGATAAACAACGCGATTGACCGGTGGGGAAAAAAAAAAATGTGTCCACGGTATGATCACGTTTTATACTGAGAAGGTGCCTGGTATGTTGACGTAACATATTATGGTAAGAGTCATTCAAATAACCATAACGTATAGACAATGCTATAAGTTTACCAAACAATCTGTCATTCCTAATCGCTAAATCCCATGAAATCTTACACGTCTAGTCTCTTACGTGAATGAGGTAAATAATATTATTTGATATTTTACAGTAATGTGTTAAGAATTTCACACATAAGTCGCTCCTGAGTATAAGTCGCACCCCCGGCCAAACTATGAAAAAAAACTGTGACTTATAGTCCGAAAAATATGGTATATGATGATGTACATTTGGGGTCCTTGTCCATAAACTGTGTGCTTCTAGGGATGACCTTTTTGCAGAACAAAGAGACACAATAAGGAAATACAAACCTATGTCTGTCTTTAAATAAGAAATAAATAAAGCCGTATACTGTAAAGCACCTCATGGGCTCTACCGGTAACTGAAGCAGTCTAATGTATGTGAGATGCACTAATGATACACCCTTTTAATGGACTGATAATGTGCAATGTGCAAATACTAGGTTCTATGGACTCTGTGGACGCATGTGTGTGTGTGTGTGTGTGTGTGGGTGGGTGGGTGGTGAAGGGGGGGTTCGGTGAGACTAATGGTCCCTGGAGGCAGGCCAAGGTCCATCAGCAGACAGCAGGCATTAGTGCTGTGCCCGAGTATCGATGGAGCGCCAGTACTTGACAGTGCGGCCCCTCCCTGCCGTTGCGGAATATGAGGGGTATGTATGTGCGCAAAGGCTATGTGTGTGTGTGTGTGTGTGTGTGTGTGTGTGTGTGTGTGTGTGTGTGTGTGTGTGTGTGTGTGTGTGTGTGTGTGTGTGTGTGCGTGCAACGTGCAAATTGGCTCAATGCACACACATAAAATTGAGCAAAAATATCAGTTAGGTTTGAGAGACGGGTGAGTGACCCCTGACCTCAGGCAAAGTGTCATACTGTAGCTGTGTGTGTGCATATAACCTGTGTGTGTGGGTGGGTGGGTGTGAGAGAGAGAAAGAGAGACAGGGGTAGCACGGCTGTCATCGATCTCACACACACCAGGACTGCACTTAACACTGGGATTGTAGGAATTAATATACTCACACCCACTATTACAACCCCACTGGAGGCACAGCATGTGTGTGTGTGTGTGTGTGTGTGTGTGTGTGTGTGTGTGTGTGTGTGTGTGTGTGTGTGTGTGTTGTTCAGATCCCGACACACACACAAAACTGAAATGATATATGACACAAGTGTAAATAACATTTGAATGTGCGCTCACTCCCACTCTCCCGGCCGCCTTTAAAGGCAAACTGCTAGTTTGGCATCAAATGCGTGTCATTACAGCGTGGATTGAATAGAACCTTTCATATTCATTTGGACGTTAATACTTGAGAATACTTTTGGGCTGCAGCGGATATAAATGTAACACAAGCTTACCGATGTAAAAGAAGGTTCCATATCGTACTATTTCCACACGGACAATGGGAAAAGAGGGCAGCACGGTGGAACAGGGGTTAGTGCATGTGCCTCACAATACGAAGGTCCTGAGTTGTCCTGGGTTCTATCCCTGGCTCGGGATCTTTCTGTGTGGAGTTTGCATGTTCTCCCCATGACTGCGTGGGTTCCCTCCGGGTACTCCGGCTTCCTCCTACCGCCAAAAACATGCAACTGGGGATAAGTGGATTGGCAACACTAAAAAAATTGGCCCTTATGTGAGTGTGAATTTTATCTATCTGCGTTGTCCCTGCAATGAGAGGGCGACTTGTCCAAGGTGTACGCCGCCTTCTGCCCGAATGCAGCTGAGATAGGCTCCTGTGACCCCTCGTGACCCCGGTAGAAAATGGATGGATAGGGAATAGTAAAAGAGTACTCCGACAGGACTAATGCAGCCCCAGCCAGTTACACTGCTATTTTTGGCGCAACATTGGTACATTTTACAATTGCTAGGTGGGTTAGCGTCTTAGCTTAGGCCCCTTCTACACTAAGCCGGCTAAGGTTATCCAGGGTAAATCCCACCTGACCTTATCCTTGTCCACACACACACACAATGGTCGTTTAAGACCCCCTCTGTCCGTCGTCCGTCCGGAAAATGCGCACGTCAGAGTCACCTCCTGTTAGGATTGAGCGATATATCGATATACTCGGTATATCGCGGGTTTGTCTCTGTGCGATATAGAAAATGACAATATCGTGATATTCGAGTATACATTCTCATGCAGTTACTTTTAGCTGCGGGCATTACACTGCATGCGTTTCCCACTCTTTCTTGTCTCTCCTTCTCACAAAGACATAAACAAGAGCAACTTCTTACGTACATCACGTGTGCAACTTCACACGCCCTCCCCGAGCAGAGAGGTAGCTACATGGGTAACATTAGCTGTGATGCCAACGGTGCGTTGCGGCTGGTAATACGAGAGAGAAGAATCAATTTGATTGATTGATTGATACTTTTATTAGTAGATTGCACAGTTCAGTACATATTCCGTACTATTGACCACGAAATGGTAACACCCAAATAAATTTTTCAACTTGTTTAAGTCGGGGTCCACGTTAATCAATTCATGGTATCTTTCAATCTGGTAACAGATGAAGGAAGAAGAATTAATTCCCAAGAAAAACAGCACGGGGTCCATTGTCTGGCGGTGGTTTGGCTTCAAGCGGGAAGATGTTGAACAATTATGCGGTAAAAACATTGCTACAAAAAGTAACAGCACTCTTAATGTAGAATCATTTGAAAAGTCACCAGCTAGAGAATGAAGAGTGGTTGGTGCCACACCCACAAAATGCCAAAGCTACTATTTCCAGATCAACAAACACCCTTTGAAAAAAAACAACAACAACAGAAGGACATAACATCCACAGGAACCTACCACAGAACGAAGAACATAACATTATTTGATTTCCTATTATGCAGCTCATTTTTATTTGACAGTTTTTGAAATAGGGCTTCACGGTGGCGGAGGGGTTAGTGCGTCTGCCTCACAACACGAAGGTCCTGCAGTCCTGGGTTCAAATCCAGGCTCGGGATCTTTCTGTGTGGAGTTTGCATGTTCTCCCTGTGAATGCGTGGGCTCCCTCTGGGTACTCCGGCTTCCTCCCACTTCCAAAGACATGCACCTGGGGATAGGTTGATTGGCAACACGAAATTGGCCCTAGTGTGTGAATGTGAGTGTGAAAGTTGTCTGTCTATCTGTGTTGGCCCTGCGATGAGGTGGCGACTTGTCCAGGGTGTACCCCGCCTACCGCCCGATTGTAGCTGAGATAGGCGCCAGCGCCCCCCGCGATCCCAAAAGGGAATAAGCGGTAGAAAATGGATGGATGGATGGAGTTTTTGAAATATCTTGTGTGACATCATGCACAAAAGTGAACTTTATTTGTGTTCTGTACAAAAAGTGCACTTTAATTAAGTGTTGTTTTGATATGTCATCTTAGTGACATCATGCACAAAAGTGCACTAATAGCTTGTTTTAAAATGTCTCTAATAATCTAGCACTTTCGGTTTTGAAATGACATGAATGTTTGTGCCACTGCTTAATAACTGTTTAAAAAATACAGTGTGTTTCAATTAACATAGTTGTGATTTCCCTCTCTGCATGAAAGTTTAAAATGAGCATATATTAATGCAGTATGAACAAGAATGTTTTAATGTAGACACATAGAATCATCATACTGCTATGATTATATGCATCAAGTGTTCATTCAAGGCTAAGGCAATATATCGCGATATACATCGTGTATCGTGACATGGCCCAAAAATATCGAGATTTTAATAAAAGGCCATATCACCCAGCCCAACCTCCAGTGTTGCTTTGTGTGCAAGTTCCTGAATTAAATGTAACTTATCTGAACAATATCCAGTATTGTGGTACAAACCCTGTTTCCAGATGAGTTGGGAAATTGTGTTAGATGTAAATATGAACAGAATACAATGATTTGCAAATCCTTTTCAACTTATATTCAATTGAATCCACTACAAATACAAGATATTTGATGTTCAAACTCATTAACTTTATTTTTTTTTGCACATAGTAATTATTAACTTAGAATTTCATGGCTGCAACACATGCCAAAGTAGTTGGGAAAGGGCATGTTCATCACTGTGTTACATCATCACCTTTTCTTTTAACAACACTCATTAAACGTTTGAGGAGAAAAATTTTTGAAGCTTTTCAGGTGGAATTATTTCCCATTATTGCTTGATGTACAGCTTAAGTTGTTCAACAGTCTGGGGTCTCTGTTGTCGTATTTTAGGTTTAAAAATGTTCAATGGGTTACAGGTCTGGACTGCAGGCAGGCCAGTCTAGTACCCGTACTCTTTTACTATGAAGCCACACTGTTGTAACACGTGGTGTGGCATTGTCTTGCTGAAATAAGCAGGAGCGTCTATGATAACGTTGCTTGAATGGCAAGACATGATGCTACAAAACCTGTATGGACCTTTCAGCATTAATGGTGCCTTCACAGATGTGTAAGTTCCCCATGCACTAATACACCCCCATACCATCACAGATGCTGGCTTTTGAACTTTGCGCCTATAACAATCCAGATGGTTCTTTTCCTCTTTGTTCCCGAGGATACAAATGTTCACAGTTTCCAAAAACAATTTGAAATGTGGACTCGTCAGACCACAGAACATTTTTCCACTTTGCATCAGTCCATCTTAGATGATCTCGGGCCCAGAAAAGCTGTCGGCGTTTCTGGATGTTGTTGATAAATGCCTTTTGCTTTGCATAGTAGATCTTTAACTTGCACTTACAGATGTAGCGAAAAACTGTATTTAGTGACAGTGGTTTTCTGAAGTGTTGCTGAGCCCATGTGGTGATATCCTTTAGAGATTGATGTCGGTTTTTAATATTGTCGTCTGAAGGATCGAAGGTTACGGTCATTCAAAGTTGGTTTCCGGACATGCCGATAACAAGGAGTGATTTCTCCAGATTCTCTGAACCTTTTGATGATATTATGGACCGTAGATGTTGAAATCCCTAAATTTTTTGCAATTGCACTTTGAGAAACGTTCTTAAACTGTTAGAGTATTTGCTCACGCAGTTGTGGACAAAGGGGCCCCATCCTTTCTTGTGAAGGACTGAGCATTTTTTGGGAAGCTGTTTTTATACCCAATCATGGCACCCACTTGTTCCCAATTAGCCTGCACACCTGTGGGATGTTCCAAATAAGTGTTTGATGAGCATCCCTCAACTTTATCAGTATTTATTGCCACCTTTCCCAACTTCTTTGTCACGTGTTGCTGGCTTCAAATTCTAAAGGTAATGATTATTTCCCCCAAAAATAAAATGTACATCAGTTTGAACATCAAATATGTTGTCTTTGTAGCATATTCAACTGAATATGGGTTGAAAATTATTTGCAAATCATTGTATTCCGTTGACATTTACATCTAACACAATTTCCCAACTCATATGGAAACGGGGTTTGTAATTCAATGAACTGGAATCCGGTGTGCTGTAGGGCCCTATTGTAGTGAATCACACCTGAGACATCATAAATTAATCAAATCTTTTTAATGGACATGGACATAGTACACAATGTGATTTTTACATCAGTCAATCTTACCATGAATTGATTAACGTGGACTCCGACTTAAACAAGTTGGAAAACTTATTCGGGTGTTACCATTTAGTGGTCAATTGTACATAATATGTACTGTACTGTGCAATAGGGATCTAGACATCTGGTCAGAACACTCCTCACTCGTTTGCCTTCAACTTCATTGTCCATTCGTTTTACTCTGGACCTAGGCGTTGAGTCTGCGACATACATGGCGGACAATAACTGATACAGTCTGCTTTGCCAGTCCAAATGCATTCGATGTTTTCCGTAGTCTTCCCTGCCGGCCAGGTAACACAAATCACACGCTACCTTTTTTTTTTTTTTAATCACATCCACGGGAGCCCGCATTCTCGTTGTCTCTCTTTCGACAAATGGACAAAGTTTTTCGTTAAGTAGAATCCCATCTGACCTGGACATTGGAAAGTTCTCTTGCCGTCTGAGAAGTGTTGTATCCGAAATGGATGTAACCGCTTTCTCTTAAAGTTGTCATGTGTGATTTCCATAAACGTCAGTACATGTAGAGAAAGTAGAAACACGGGTATGTCTGAATGACTCACCTCCATCTTTCTAGTGTTTATACCCGAGTGGAAACAGATTATGAAGCTGGCTGTGTCCTGGGCATGACGTTAAAGTGCATCCGCCAGTGGAGGCTCCTCTATGGGGTCTTGGGGCACTAGGAGGTTAACCCCTATACTACTATTAACCCAGGTGGCCCTTGGCAAAGGCCTAGTACCTGACTGCCCCCTAGCCAGGAATACGGTGAAGACCTCAGTAGCCTAAGGTGGATGTAAGAACTACCACAACGGCTGTGATGGCGGAAGAAGGCACCCCCACATCCATGTGGGCCCAGTTATGGGGAAATAACGAGCCAAGACCTCAACGGTGGAACAGGCGGAGGATGATTGCTAACCTTATGGAGCGTCACAACGGCTCGGATGGCGGATGAAGGCTGCACCAGAAAAGGGTCCCCAGTCGTCCTGGACTACATGCCACTGGACCCTGACCCGGATCTGTCAGGGATCGTGTGGTGACTGTCTGTGCACCACTCCCCCCCCCCCCCCCCCCCCACGTTAAACAAAGTCACGCACAGGCATCCTCCATAAAAGGGATACCCCCCTACCAGGAGGATCCTCATACTCGCTCAGAGTGACCCCTGATGATGTGGCACGGTCTTTCTGACGTCACTTGGGGCGCGTTCATTCTGGCTCGCTTCCTCTCCGAACTCAGTTTGTGAATGTTCGATACAAAGCACCTCCAAGTCCGAGTCCATGGTTCTCTCCCGGAAAAAGGTGGAGTGCCATCTCCGGGTTGGGGAGGAGACCCTGCCCCAAGGGGAGGAGTTCAAGTACGTAGGAGTCTTGTTCACGAGGGCGGGAAGAGTGGCTCGTGAGATCAACAGGCGGATCGGTGCGGCGTCTTCAGTAATGCGGACATTGTACCGAGCCGTTGTGGTAAAGAAGGAGCTGAGCCGGAAGGCAAAGCTCTCAATCTACCGGTCGATCCACGTTCCCATCCTCACCTATGGTCATGAGCTTTGGGTCAGGACCGAAAGGATAAGATCACGGGTACAAGCGGCCGAAATGAGTTTCCTCCTCCGCCGGGTGGCGGGGCTCTCCCTTAGAGATAGGGTGAGAAGCTCTGTCATCCGGGAGGATCTCAAAGTAAAGCCGCTGTTTCCCCACATCGAGAGGAGCCAGATGAGGTGGCTTGGGCATTTGGTCAGGATGCCACCCGAACGCCTGCCAAGGGAGGTGTTTAGGGCACGTCCAACCGGTAGGAGGCCACGGGGAAGACCCAGGACACGTTGATAAGACTACGTCTCCCGGCTGGCCTGGGAACGCCTCGGGATCCCCCGGGAAAAGCTAGACGAAGTGGCTGGGGAGAGGGAAGCCCAGACTTCCCTGCTTAGGCTGCTGCCCCCGCGACCCGACCTCGGATAAGCGGAAGAAGATGGATGGATGGACGATACAAAGCTAAGAGCTGGAGATTCTAGAAATACACAGCGCACTTACCCGTGTAAAAAAATGACTCAAGGAGAAGAACCTTAAACGATGATTTAGTGTGGCTCACACGGGGCTTAAGACAAAAAAATTACTGTATTTTCCGGACTATAAGTCGCAGTTTTTTACATAGTTTGGCCGGCGGTGCGACATATACTCCGGAGCGACTTGTGTGAAGTTATTAACACATTACCGTAAAATATCTAATAATATTATTTATCTCATTCACGTAAGAGACTAGCCGGGTATCAGCAATCGTCACACACACGTCAACCCAAGACAATTCGGCGGAGGCGGGTCATGGCAGAAGTGCATTGTAGGAAAAAGAGATGCTACTTGCTACTACTTCCACCATTTTAACATTGGCGCTAACTTATAAAAAGTGAGAAGGACTGAACAAAAATGGCAACGAAAACGAAGTCATATACTGCAGGTTACAAGCTGGAAGTTGTGAATTATGCAGCAGAAAACGTAAACGTAAGCAACGTACCGATAGCAGAGGAAGCAGCGCATTGTCTACCTTTGGAGTTGGCAGAGTTGTTCAGAAGCGGCACCGAGGAAGATTTCATGGGATTTATTGATTAGAAGTGACAGATTGTTTGGTAAACGTATAGCATGTTCTATATGTTATAGTTATTTGAATGACTCTTACCATAATATGTTACGTTAACATACCAGGCACCTTCTCAGTTGGTTATTTATGCCTCATATAACGTAAACTTATTCAGCCTGTTGTTCACTGTTCTTTATTTATTTTAAATTGCCTTTCAAATGTCTATTCTTGGTGTTGTATTGTATCTAATAAATTTCCCCCAAAAATGCGACATATACTCCAGTGCGACGTGTATATATATATTTTTTTTCCTTCTTTATTATGCATTTTCGGCCGGTGCGATCTTTACTCCGGAGCGACTTATACTCCGAAAAATACGGTATTTGTGTCAGGAGTTATCCGGCTTAATGAAGACAGGGCCTTAGTCATCCGGGGGGTGCCTGACGTCCACGTGAGATGAGACGACGCATCGAGCTGCCCTTTTGAGCACTTTTGCTTTTCTATACACCTTTATCTCCACGACCTTGTCTCTTTCCCCAGCCATGTAAGCAAAGGACAGCAGGCAGGTAGTGAGGAGAGAAAAGATAAGCAGGTGGGGGACCATGTGACCGCTTGGGAGGGAGGCGGGCGTTATTAAAAGTATATAGAGGGACAATACATGGAGAGGGAGTACGCTTTTTGGCCTCTTTAAGTGATCTAAATCTGATTGGCCTTCAAAGCTTTGAACATTTGCTGCTAAAACATCTCCATTTAGGACGACCCTGCACACACACGCAGGTCAACTGTACATATGAATACACACTAAGCGTCCATTTACATTAACATAGAAGATGTGCAGCAGGCAAAAATGGAAGCAGACCTTCGTTATGTATTAGGGTTGTATGGTATATCGCAGGGGTCGGCAAACTTTACCACTCAAAGAGCCATTTTGACCCGTTTCACAACATAAAGAAAACTATGGGAGCCACAAGAATCTTTTGAAATATAAAATGAAATAACACAGCGTACAAAGGTTTTTTTTGCTTTGTGCTATGTATTAACCAGGGGTCTCAGACACGCGCCCCGCACCTTAATAAGAAAATGTTATATTAGTGCGGCCCGCGAGTTTTATTTGAATGCCGCTTGACAACATCACATTTGCCAACCATCTCGGTTTTTCCGGGAGACTACCGAGTTTCCGAGCAACTATTCTCTCGACTGTCTGCTAGTTGTCACCCAAACAACAATAATAAGGGCGTGCGTGCTATGATGACAATGCGTTTACAACTGTAACAAACAGCTTACCCGCCCATTCACATGTTACATGAGGCATCTGCAGACATACATAAGCGACTGCAAGGCATACTTGCTCAACAGCCATACAGGTTACACTGAGGGTTGTGATATAAACAACTTTAGCATTCTTACTAATATGCGCCACACTGTGAAATCACACCAAACAAGAATGACAAACACATTTCGGGAGAACATCCGCACTGTAACACATACTATCGATCTAAACACAACAGAATACCCAGAATACCATGTATCCCAAACTATTCCGGGCTACATACTATAATACAGCCCCGCTACCACCAAACTCTGGCTGGGGGGATGTATAATGTAGCCCGGAATAGTTAGGGATGCATGGGATTCTGGGTATTTGTTCTGTTGTGTTTATGTTGTATTACAGTGTGGATGTTCTCCCGAAATGTGTTTGTCATTCTTGTTTGGTGTGGATTCACAGTGTGGCGCATATTAGTAAGCGTGTTAAAGTTGTTTATATCTCAACCCTCAGTGTAACCTGTATGGCTGTTAAACAAGTAAGCCTAGCAGTCGCTTGCGCATTAGATGTGGCCGGCCGGCACTCAGATAGCATAGTATTAAAGCGGACGCGACGACATGGTCGAAAGGACGTTTAAGGCATTGCCATCACGGCACGCCCTCAATATTGTTGTCCGGGTGAAAATCTGAGAATGTTATCCTGGGGAGATTTCTGGGAGAGGCAGTGAAATCCGGAAAACCTCCCGGAAAAATGGGGGGGTTGACAAGTATGCAGCTGATCCAAGAGCAGCATGCGGCTCCGGAGCCGCGGGTTGGTGACCCCTAGTATATCGGTATTAATGAAGTACTGCAGTACTAGAATTCCAAAGGGCACTATATACTGCCTTTAAAAAAATACTGGTACTTTTTTCCACTTGCAAATGGAAAAAGTGTGGAGATTGATGTACTCTGGATTAAAAACTAACAAAGTTGGCGCTAACAGCAATGTAGTGCTCCTCAATGTAAATTATTGGGTGGATCTATACAAATATCCACTATAATGATACCAAGGGTCGTATATAGTCGACACTACAATGATTACATTGTTTTGATTTTTTTTTTTTTTAATCTTTTAGCTTTTTTTTTACTGTTTATAAAATTAGGAAATAAGTATCCCAACAAAAGAAGAATAAGTGCTTATTAAATTTAAACAGACGTGTAGATAGAATATGTAAAGCAGCACTAAGTTCCTGGGTTTGCAGATAACTGACAATATAATCTGGTGCCTACACACCAGAGCTCTTGTAAAAAGAGCTCAGCAGCGCATGCACTTTTTGCGTCGGATGAAAAGAGCACAGCTCTCTCCCCCCAATCTCACTACATTATACAGAGGCACTATAAGGAGCCTACTGACCAACAGCATCTCTGTCTGGACTGGAGCCTGCAGTGCCTCAGACTGGAAGTCTCTGCAGAGAGTGGTGAGGACGGCGGAAAAGATCATCAGGACTCCTCTTCCTCCTATCCAGGAGATGGCAAAAAGCCGCTGCCTGACCAGGGCTCAGAAAATCTGCAGGGACTCCTCCCACCCCCATCAAGGACTGTTTTTACTGTCGGACTCTAGAAAGAGGTTATGCAGCCTCCGTAGCAGAACCTCTAGGTTCTGTAATAGCTTCTTCCCTCAGGCCGCAAGACATTTGAACGCATCATAATAATCCCCTCAACTCCCGCCAAAAATGGATTAACTTGCTGAAATATAAAAGACAATATAACATACATCCATAAACGTGGATGCCTATGCAAAAGTGCAATATATTTATCTGTACAGTAATCTATATATTCATATCTGCACTTTATTGCTGTTTTATTCTGCACTACCATGAGCTAATGCAACGAAATTGCGTTTTTATCTGTACTGTAAAGTTAAAATTTGAATGACAATAAAAAGGAAGTCTAAGTCTACATTAACAGTAATTGTTTGGTATATTGAAATAGAGCATGGACTGATAGATTATTTATCTACCGCTAAACCCTCATCCATCCCTTTTTGGGGTTGCAGGGGGGGCTGCAGCCTATCTCAGCTGCAAATTGCCACCTCATAATTTTGACAAAATAACACAATTGGAAATGACCAAATGTGTGACTGCCAATGCCAGTAGCCAAATTGGGAACATTTGCTTATTTACTACCAAAACACACGTTGTATGATATGTTCATTATCTTATTCAATGACAAAATTGTTCTTTGACTGCAAATAGGAACATATGATTTTTTTCTTAAAATAAAGCCAATAAAGATTTTTTCGTGGTCCCTTTATTTTGAAAAGTATCAAAAAGTATTGAAATACATTTTGGTACTGGTGCCAAAATATTGGTATCGGGACAACCTTCAATTGCTCGGCAAAGCAGTGTGGTGTCTGTGTGTGTGTGTGTGTGTGTGTGTGTGTGTGTGTGTGTGTGTGTGTGTGTGTGTGTGTGTGTGTGTGTGTGTGTAGAATGAGGATGGACTTAAATGATGAGCATCGATTAGAATGCAGCCTATGGCCCACTTAGGCAATGCCATGTTTGCAGTCACACAGTGGTACCTAATACACACAAACACAAAAGAGGAATCTACACACGTTGAAGTGGATGATGGACTGACATTGAAAGAGACTGGACTCTACAAAGAGACAGGAATGCGTGGCAGTGAACATAATGCACGATTAACAGTCTTTTAAGGACTGTCGGAGGGTCAAAGCAACCAATTCCAGGGCGCTGGACAACAAATAAGTTTTCCCAATAAGAATTAAAAGAAATGATCTGTTCCTGGGCCAAACTGTCGACATCAAAAACCATTTAAACGTACCAGGCTTGATACACTTTTATTCGGCCCGCGTGATGAGTTCGCCAAGTATAAAAAATTGCAGATTTTTTTTTTTTTAATGAAATAAACTGCTGTTTTAAATGTGTCCACTGGATGTCACAATAGCAATTCTGTTAGGCAAGCAAATGGTTTATACCAGACACATGAAAATTAAAACCTGCCGTTTTTAGGTCTTCTGCTTTGAACACATCGTCATTTGGCACCCTTATTGCCCCAAAATGCCTCTGTCAAACACAAAACAAGTGAACTTAAAGGCCTACTGAAACCCACTACTACCGACCAAGCAGTCTGATAGTTTATATATCAATGATGAAATATTAACATTGCAACACATGCCAATACGGCCGGTTTAGTTTACTAAATTGCAATTTTAAATTTCCCGCGAGGTATCCTGTTGAAAACGTTGCGGAATGATGACCCATGCGCGTGACATCACGGACTGTCAGGAAATATTAGCGCA
Organism: Nerophis ophidion; assembly: GCF_033978795.1. Classification (NCBI taxonomy): domain Eukaryota; kingdom Metazoa; phylum Chordata; class Actinopteri; order Syngnathiformes; family Syngnathidae; genus Nerophis; species Nerophis ophidion. The sequence continues at coordinate 51,675,231 of NC_084619.1, read as the reverse complement.
GCATTACTCACGGTTAAAAGTCGTCTGCTTTGATCGCATAATTACACAGTATTTTGGACATTTATGTCCAAAATAAATAATCTTTTGTAATTAGTTCAATTAATAATGGAGACTATTAAGTACAATGCTGTTGGTGGAAAGCGGTGTATTGCAGCTGTCTAGCACCTAGACACAGCCGGTGTTTCTTTGTTTTTAACACAGAGCGGTCAAGCTAACATATTTCTCGTCGTCAACCAGCATGTTTTTGGATGGGAAAATTGTGATATGTATCTTACAGGAGACATCATCGGATTATTCATCCTCCTGCAGTAGCTGTTAAAAAGGCAGCTGTGAGCTTGGCTCCTCATCTTCTCTCTGAGACACTGCGTGTTCAGCGCAGCCATCCGACCTCAAGGTATGTCTACACAATCTCACTAAAACACTATTAAAACAATAAGCAGATAAGGGATCTTCCAGAATTATCCTAGTAAATGTGTCTAATTACATTTGAAACGCTCACACTGCCGCCGCCCGGAGCCGTCCCTTTTTATTTTATGATTATTATTTTTTTCCTAGTCCTTCGCTCTCAATATCATCATCCTCAAATCTTTCATCCTTGCTCAAATTAATGGGGGAATTGTCGTTTTCTCCGTCCGAATAGCTCGTTTTGTTGGAGGCTCCCATTATAAACAATGTGAGGACGTGAGGAGCCCTCACCCATGTGACGTCATCGTCTGCGACTTCCGGTAAAGGCAAGGCTTTTTATCAGCACCAAAAGTTGCGAACTTTATCGTTGATGTTCTCTACTAAATCCTTTCAGCAAAAATATGGCAATATCGCGAAACGATCAAGTATTACACATAGAATGGACCGGCTATCCCCGTTTGAATAAGAAAATCTAATTTCAGTAGGCCTTTAACGCTTTTGAATAGTTTTTACCTCGGTTTCTTACGGTTTGTTGAGTTAGCACTGGATTGATACGTGGACATGACAAAGGAGGTATTAGATACCCAGAAAAGTTTACCATATTTTTCGGAGTGTAAGTCGCTCCAGAGTATAAGTCGCACCTGTCGAAAAAGCATAATAAAGAAGGGAAAAAACATATATACGTCGCACTGGAGTATACGTCGCATTTTTTGGGGGAAATTTATTTGATAAAATCCAACACCAAGAATAGACTTTTGAAAGGCAATTTAAAATAAATAAAGAATAGTGAACAACAGACTGAATAAGTGTACGTTATATGACGCATAAATAACCAACTGAGAAGGTGCCTGGTATGTTAACGTAACATATCATGGTAAGAGTCATTCAAATAACTATAACATATAGAACAGGCTATACGTTTACCAAACAATCTGTCACTCCTAATCGCTAAATCCGATGAAATCTTATACGTCTAGTCTCTTACGTGAATGAGCTAAATAATATTATTTGATATTTTACGGTAATGTGTTAATAATTTCACACATAAGTCGCTCCTGAGTATAAGTCGCTCCCCCGGCCAAACTATGAAAAAAACTGCGACTTATAGTCCGAAAAATATGGTACATGTTGTGTTTTTTGTTCAATCTCAGAAAAACTGTGACTCCAAGTTTAATCCAGGCCCTGTTGAGACAAAGTCTAAGGTCATGGTGTTTCTGAAACTGTACCAATTTTCTCATAATTTTCAACAAAATTGAAATGTTTTATCCAGAGTATTAGCTGTGATTTGTACGTTTTCATAATGTACTTGTTTTTATTTTTGGCCAAAGTAAAACAAAGAAAAGAACCTGGAGTTGTCTACGTTTCAAAGTTATCATGCCATGATATTACCATTATGGCCCAATTGGGAATAGATTTTTCTTCATGCGGCCCCTGAGTTTGACACACATGATTTAAAACTGTACAGGCAATGTTTTAGGTGGCATGTATGAAAATTAAAGAACTGAGTTGAAGTCAAAAAGCTCACTCATGTTGTTTTTTTAACATAGCATGTAAAGCTAACCGAGACAAATTTGTGTTTTTGTATTCTTCATGAAAGAAAACAAACTCACTGTCTTTAATGGGGGCCAATGCAGCGATTCCAACATGTGAAGTGGAAAATAGAAGCATTATTTTAAGAAAAAATAGCACAGAACTATAGGAAGTGACATTTATGACATCAAAAAAAATGTGCCGAAATGTTGCGCTCGCTATTCAAAAGGAGTTAGTGTATTTTCCAGACTACAGAGCGCACTGGTATTTAACAAGTTGCATATTCCCTATGACGCAAACCAAAAAGTCTCCGTTTTACACATCCACACTCAGACACTGAGTTTTGTAAAATGGGAAAGTTATGCAAATTAGAAAATTCATTTTGGGGTGGGGGTTGGGTGGTAGCATGGGTGTAGCCCGGAAGAGTCAGCACTGCATGGGTTTGTGGATATTTGTTATGTTGTGTTTATGTTGTTACAGTGAGGATGTTCTCCTGAAATGTGTTTATCATTCTTGTTTGATGTGGGTTCACAGTGTGGCGCGTATTTGTAACAGTGTTAAAGTTGTTTGTACGGCCACCGTCAGTGTGACCTGTGTGACTGTTGACCAAGTATGTCTTGCAGTCACTATCATATGTACGACGAAGCCTTACACATCACGCGCCGACCCGCTGGTGATTCGGTGAATGAGCGCACGCATAGTGCGACAAATCCCTGTCACGGTACGACTGTGATATACTGTATTCGCCCGAGCAAACATAGGGTCAATCCTACGTGAGGTTCACTGAAAGTCTAGCGGTAAAAAAGTAGGATCGGTAAGGATGTTGCTGGGGCGGGATAGCATTTCATGGAAGGTGAACCCACTTTGCACAAAGTTCCTGCATCCAGTGGCCCCCCAGTAAAGTGAATGAGACCCCTGATCCTAACAATTCAGAAAAAATCTGTAAAATGGTATTTTTCTGTGGAACTGCCAGCATTGTCACTTCATTAAAGGTGGTTGATCGTAATAATTTGGAAAAACTCTGTAGACTAAAGGTATTTTTCTGCAGAACTGTTTGCATTGTCACTTTATTAAAAGGTGGTTAGTCTTAATAATTCAGTAAAAATATGTAAAATTACGATATTTCTCCACAAAACGTTTAATGAAAATTTCTGTAAATATAATGTTTTTGATCATTATTTGGTTTACAATGTGTTACTTTAATTTTAAGGTTTTCGTTTGGCAGCCGTAGCTGCCGGTAAATGACCGTTTTTTTTTACAGAATTTTTTTTTTTTACAGTGGAGGCTCTTCCCACTTCTTCTTGTGCCTTCTTCTCACAGAGACGTAAAACAAGCCCGCCTTCTAACATACGTCACATACTGTGACGTATGTGACGTCAGAATGGCTAACTGAGGCAGGAGGCGCAGACCGGATCGGAACGAGTTGAGTGACATTACAAGAGAGAGATGGTGCGAAACTGATCACAAATGGAGGAACAACAATTAATGACCAAAAAAACAGCAGGGGATCCATCATCTGGCGGTAGTTTGGCTTCTAGCGGGAAGATATTCAGCACACAACAGCAATATACAAAGTATGAAGCAGAAGTGTTGCTATAAAAGGTAGCAGCACTACTAATTTGTTCTTTCATTTAAAAAGTCACCTGCGAGAGAATGAAGAGTAATTAATACATTTTTGGTCAATTGACTTAGTTGAGAATTAAGTTCATGAATCCAGATGGATCTCTATTACAATCCCAAAGAGGGCACTTTAAGTTGATGATTACTTCTATGTGTAAAAATATTTATTTATAATTGAATCACTTGTTTATTTTTCAACAATCCATCCATCCATCCATCTTCTTCCGCTTATCCGAGGTCGGGTCGAGGGGGCAGCAGCCTAAGCAGGGAAGCCCAGACTTCCCTCTCCCCAGCCACTTCGTCCAGCTCTTCCCGGGGGATCCCGAGGCGTTCCCAGGCCAGCCGGGAGACATAGTCTTCCCAACGTGTCCTGGGTCTTCCCCGTGGCCTCCTACCGGTTGCACGTGCCCTAAACACCTCCCTCGGGAGGCGATCGGGTGGCATCCTGACCAGATGCCCGAACCACCTCATCTGGCTCCTCTCGATGTGGAGGAGCAGCGGTTTTACTTTGAGTTCCTCCCGGATGACAGAGCTTCTCACCCTATCTCTAAGGGAGAGCCCCGCCACACGGCGGAGGAAACTCATTTCGGCCACTTGTACCCGTGATCTTATCCTTTCGGTCATGACCCAAAGCTCATGACCATAGGTGAGGATGGGAACGTAGATCGACTGGTAAATTGAGAGCTTTGCCTTCCGGCTCAGCTCCTTTTTCACCACAACGGATCGGTACAACGTCCGCATTACTGAAGACGCCGCACCAATCCGCCTGTCGATCTCACGATCCACTCTTCCCCCACTCGTGAACAAGACTCCTAGGTACTTGAACTCCTCCACTTGGGGCAGGGTCTCCTCCCCAACCCGGAGATGGCACTCCACCCTTTTCCGGGAGAGAACCATGGACTCGGATTTGGAGGTGCTGATTCTCATTCCGGCCGCTTCACACTCGGCTGCGAACCGATCCAGTGAGAGCTGAAGATCCCGGCCAGATGAAGCCAACAGGACCACATCGTCTGCAAAAAGCAGAGACCTAATCTTTTTTTCCAAATAGTTCGAGAAAGACCACTACAAATGAGCAATATTTTGCACTGTTATACAATTTAATAAATCAGAAACTGACGACATAGTGCTGTATTTTATTTACTTCTTTATCTCTTTTTTTCCACCAAAAATGCTCTGCTTTGATTAGGGGGTACTTGAATTAAAAAAATGTTCACAGGGAGTACATCACTGAAAAAAGGTTGAGAACCACTGCCCTAACCACTAGGCCACTGAGTAGGTTTGATAAAGTAAAAACAAAGGAATTTGACCGGATTCCGTAAATGAACAAGGAAGTCGCTACTACCACTACAAAATAAAATAAAAATCTCCACACCTTAAAATTAAGTGTATTTTTTTACATGAAAGTAAATTATATATAGTGTAATATATTTGGGAGGGTTCTAATCTTTTTATGGCTGTTAAGTAGAGGAGATCAGCCAGGATCTACGTCATACTTGCCAACCTTGAGACCTCAGAATTCGGGAGATGGGGAGGGGGGGTAGAAGTCAGATCTACAAAATTTGCAGGCAGCATATCCCTTCCCCTTCGAGCTGTCCTGGATGAACTGAAAATATGTTTTCCAATCATTTTGGAACTTGCAAGCGTACTTCTTCTTCTTACTCGTCGTCGCCATGTCTCTTCTTCGTCCTTCTGCTGTTATGTTTTTGAACATTACTACTTGCCGTAGTTTTGAAGCAATGCATGAAGGGAATCCGGATGTCGGTGTATTAACGTGCCGGCTGGAATAAACATACGCTGAGAAATAGGTCAATGCCAGCCTACTTTATGGGTTGTAGATAAACTCATGGATAACGGAGACATACATAATAGTCTCCTTCTCAGGTGATGGAGGACGCTAAAGACAGTGCCTTTAAGGAACGCCTCCAATATTGTTGTCCGGGTGGAAATCGGGAAAAATTCAGGAGAATGGTTGCCCCGGTAGATTTTCTGGAGTGGTACTGAAAATCGGGAGGGTTGGCAAGTAGGATATACGTTAGCTTAATTTTTCGACTCACTTACGTAAACAACTTGCGCAATGTACATAACGTGTAAGCAAATGCGCCGTAGCGTCAATTTTCGGTCTTTTAACAATTGCTATTTCAAAATATATATTACCTACAACCAATTATTCAACAGTGATGCACCGAAATTTTTCCGTCGAAAAAAGACTGTGCTCACCAAAACCGGATGTTGTGATGAGGCATCCACTTCAGCTGGTGGGCTGCGTCTCTCCACGTGCACACAAATGACGTAACTCACCCAAAAATGACGTAAAAGTCGCATTAAGGTCACCATTTACACCAGGCGTGTCAAACTCAAATCTACTCCCAACTGGGCCGGACTGGTAAAATCACGACACGATAATTTAAAAATAAAGACAACTTCAGATTGTTTTCATTATTTAAAAATAGAACAAGCCCATTCTGAAATTGTACACATCACTTACATGTAGCAGTTAATAGTATTCTATCTTTATTTGTCGTTATTTCTATTTTCTGAATAAATGATGTGATATTGTTCATGAGTCCACTCATTGGTGTTAATTTTCAATCTATCATGATAAAAAAAAATACATCAAAATCAAATTACAGAATTTTATTTCTGTAATTTGATAATTTTCCTCGACTGATCTACTAATATTATGTGGTTTATTTTGTACATGTGTAGCATAATCTACAAAGATACAAATAATTGCTATTGCGCCATCCAGTCGACACATTTAAAACAGCAGTTTCTCTCATTCAAAAATGTCAGGTTAATTTTTATACTTAGCAAACTCATCCCGCGGACCAGATAAAACCTGCTCACGGGCCTTATCCGGCCCTCGGCTCGTACATTTGACACCTGGCCCTGGTTTAGCCTGAAGTCCCATTTGCATAGACCATGGCTCCAATTTTATTCGGACTGAATATGATGCGAAAACTTCAGATTTGAAGCCTTTTGGAGCGTTTAAATCGGTCTTACTTATGTGTCACTCACACATCAATTCAGGCTGTTTTCATATTATCGCTGGAAAACCTCATCTTTATACATGACCATAGCATTAGATTACAAACAGTGTAAAGTGGTGCTTAAAACTGAATTTTAGGAATTCCAAGTGGGACCCGATGTTGACACGGGAGTGAGCAAAAAGGTGATGTGACAATACTTAAAGCGCCAGCACACAGAGACAAGTGTTAACCACAGACTTAGAGCGCCCCCCGCTGGGTGCTCAGGCCAAACACACGCGCGCAAACACAGGTGCATATTCACATAAACAAGAAGAGTGTAAAGCTTCCGATACCTTTTGTTACAAAAACGTGCTCGCCGTGCATTGTTTCTGATGATTGCAGACTTCACGTTTGTTGTGTCGCGTCCGCCGGTGCTTACATCCGAGCAAATGTTTTCCCACACACGGTGCAAAGGGCAGGTGATGCTCCCGCACACACACGCACGCACGCACACACACACACACACACACACACACACACACACACACACACACACACACACACACACACACACAAACACACACACACACACATGCACGGTATGAAAGAGGTGCAATTAGAGCATCCCACTCCAATTAAACAGCTCTCTAAACAAATCCGCATTAGGCCCTCCATTGTGGCTGCCCTCAAAAAACAGCCACTTGGGAAAACAGCATAAAAGCTCAGAAAGTATTTCTCCTCCAGGACCTGCATTTGTGTGTGTGTGTGTGTGTGTGTGTGTGTGTGTGTGTGTGTGTGTGTGTGTGTGTGTGTGTGTGTGTGTGTGTGTGTGTGTGTGTGTGTGTGTGTGTGTGTGTGTGTGCGTGTGTGTGTGTGTGTGTGTGGACCGGCACAGGCTGCACACTAGCTGTGATTGTAGCGCTGATGGGAAGACTGTGCAATCACTGGTGGATGGAGAGCGGAGGAAAAGGGGTGCAGAGGAAGCAGCAAAGACATGGAAGAATAAGCAAACCCGGCGATGAATTGTCTTTTTCCAATCGAACAGATCTGATTATGTTTAGCATTGTTTGTGCTTTGGCGAGGGTCTGTGCTCCATCACCACCTACTTTACTGCGTTGGAATAGCATTAGTCGCTGTTCCACTAATCACTGGACACAGGCCGAGAGTTAAAGGGTGGTTGCTTTGTTGGGTCTGCTCCCCCCACCCCAGCAGACTGTCCCAACTTGACAGAGTTGCCACAATAGTGTATTGGAAGTGGGTTGCACAAAACCTAACCCTGCTAGGGACACACGTCGTTTTGCGTGTCTGTAGCTTTATTGCTAATTAGTTGCGTTTATCCTCAACTGTTTTGCATCTAATCCATATTTTACTGTAAATAATAGATATTAGAGCTGCTAATCTTTGGGTGTCCCACGATACGATTCAATATCGATCCTTGGGTCACGATTCGATAATATATCGGTTTTTTCGATTCGATTCGATTCGAGATTCAAAAATCAAGATATTTTTTGATTCGAAACGATTCTGTATTCTTTTAATACATAGGATTTCTGCAGGATCCACCCCAGTCTGCTGACATGCTAGCAGAGTAGTAGAGTTTTTTTGTTTTTTTTTAAAAAAGCTTTTATAATTGTAAAGGACAATGTTTTATCAATTGATTGCAACAATGTAAATTTGTTTTAACTATTAAACGAACCAAAAATATGACTTATTTTATCTTTGTGAAAACATTGGACACAGTGTGTTGTCAAGCTTATGAGATGCGATGCAAGTGTAAGCCAATGTGACACTATTGTTCTTTTTTTAATTTTTACAAATGTCTAATGATAATGTCAAGGAGGGGATTTTTAATCACTGCTATGCTGAAATTATAATATTGATACTGTTGTTGATAATATTCATTTTTGTTTCACTACTTTTGGTTTGTTCTGTGTCGTGTTTTTGTCTTCTCAATTGCTCTGTTTATTGTAGTTCTGAGTGTTGCTGGTCAGGTTTGGTTTTGGAATTGGATTGCATTGTTATGGTATTGCTGTGTAGTGGTTTGTTGGATTGATAAAAAAATAAAAATAAAATAAAAATTATTTTTTTTAATTAAAAAAAAAAAATCGATTTTTTTGAAAATGAAAATCGATTCTAAATCGCACAACGTTTTCGGTTCCATTTGTATTTGAATCGATTTTTTCCCACACTCCTAATAGATATAATATATCACATACAACAACATAAGATATAGCGGTGGGAAAAATGCAGTAGGGCAGCACGGTGGAGGAGGGGTTAGTGCATTTGTCTCACAATAGGAAGGTCCTGAGCAGTCCTGGGTTCAATCCCGGGCTCGGGATCTTTCTGTGTGGAGTTTTCATGTTCTCCCCGTGACTGCGTGGGTTCCCTCCGGGTACTCCGGCTTCCTCCCACTTCCAAAGACATGCACCTGGGGATAGGTTGATTGGCAACACTTAACTGGCCCTAGTGTGTGAATGTGAGTGTGAATGTTGTCTGTCTATCTGTGTTGGCCCTGCGATGAGGTGGCGACTTGTCCAGGGTGTACCCCGCCTTCCGCCCGATTGTAGCTGAGATAGGCGCCAGCGCCCCCCGCGACCCCGAAAGGGAATAAGCGGTAGAAAAGGGATGGATGGATATATATATATATTACATATATATCAATATATATATATATATATAAATAAAAAAATTGAAATTTTTGTCTGTCATTCCGTCGTACATTTTTTTCCTTTTACGGAAAGATTTTTGTAGAGAATAAATGATGAAAAAAACCCTTAATTGAACGGTTTAAAAGAGGAGAAAACAGGAAAAAAATTAAAATAAAATTTTAAAACGTAGTTTATCTTCAATTCCGACTCTTTAAAATTCAGAATTCAACCGAAAAAAAGAATAGAAAAACTAGCTAATTCGAATCTTTTTGAAAAAAATTTAAAAACAATTTATGGAACATCATTAGTAATTTTTCCTGATTAAGATTAATTTTAGAATTTTGATGACATGTTTTAAATAGGTTCAAATCCAATCTGCATTTTGTTAAAATATATAACAAATTGGACCAGGCTATATTTCTAACAAAGACAAATCATTATTTCTTCTACATTTTCCAGAACAAAAATTTTAAAATAAATTCAAGACTTTGAAATAAGATTTAAAGTTGATTCTAAAGATTTTCGAGATTTGCCAGAATAATTTTTGGGAATTTTAATCATATTAAGTTTAAAGAAATATTTCACAAATATTCTTAATCGAAAAAACAGAAGCTAAAATGAAAAATGTAATTAAAATGTTTTTTTTATTCTTTACAATAAAAAAAATACATTTACTTAAACATTAATTTAAAGGTAAAAAGGTATATGTGTTTAAAAATCCTAAAATCATTTTTAAGATTGTATTTTTTTCTAAAATTGTCTTTCTGAAAGTTTTAAGAAGCAAAGTAAAAAAAATAAATGTATTTATTTAAACAAGTGAAAACCAAGTCTTTAAAATATTTTCTTGGATTTTAAATTCTACTTGAGTTTTGTCTCTCTTAGAATTAAAAATGTTGAGCAAAGAGAGACCAGCTTGCTAGTAAATAAATACATTTTAAAAAATAGAGGCACCTCACTGGTAAGTGCCGCTATTTGAGCTATTTTTAGAACAGGCCAGCAGGCTACTCCTCTGGTCCTAACGGGCTCCCTGGTGCCCGCGGTCACCGCGTTGGTGACCCCTGCCTTAGACGCTCATCACTGGACACTCGCCGAGAGTTAATGGGCGGCTCTCTTGGTTGCTATGTTGGGTCTGCTCCTGTCTCTGGCCATGCTCCCCCCACCCCAGCAGATGATGGTGTGGAACACAGCAGAGGCCACCACAGTGTATATGTTGTTTTTGTTATTGTTTTTGAGCGGTATAGCTCGGCTGGTAGAGTGGCCGTGCCAGCAACTTGACGGTTCCAGGTTCGATCCCCGCTTCTGCCATCCTAGTTACTGCCGTTGTGTCCTTGGGCAAGACACTTTACCCACCTGCTCCCAGTGCCACCCACACTGGTTTAAATGTAACTTGGATAATGGGTTTCATAATGTAAAGTGCTTTGAGTCACTAGAGAAAAGCGCTATATAAATATAATTCACATCCCTTCTTTTTTAGTTTTATAGTTGTATGTAGAAATGACTGGTTGCATCAGCTCGGCTCTTTTAATGCCTTTAACGTCCTTTGTGTTCTTTGATGTTTCCCTCTTACATAGATGCTTATGTGTGCTATGGCTATGAGTTTTTTTTCCCTTGGCCCAGGCTTAGACTGAATTTTTTTTTCTAAAACCCCCCCAGCGATTACCTGTTTCTCACCTTATTTGTGAGGGGCGCCGGAAGTGGGCAGACCCATCAGCGATCCTGTTCCGTCTCCTTGTAATGTTTGTCTGCTCTAGAATGGGATTGTACTGAAAATCTTAACTTCCCCTCGGGATTAAGAAAGCATTTCTGATTCTGAGTGGGTTATATATAATCATTGTACCATATTTTTCTGATTATCAGTCGCAGTTTTTTTTCATAGTTTACATCCATAAATGTGGACGCATGTGAAAAAGTGCAATATATTTATCTGTACAGTAACGAATTTATTTATTTATATAAATTTATTTATTTTATATATTTATTTATGTATTATTTATATATATTTTTTTAATTATATATGCACCTTATTGCTTTTTTTATCCTGGACTACCATGAGTTTATGCAACGAAATTTCGTTCTTATCTGGGCTGTAAAGTTCAAATTTGAATGACAATAAAAAGGAAGTCTAAGTCTAGGTCTAAATGTCTATTCTTGGTGTTGGATTTTATCAAATACATTTCCCCCAAAAATGCGACTTATACTCGAGTGCAAAGCTGGGCAAATTAAGGCCCGGGGGCCGTTAAGCTTGTCAATCTGGCCCGCCGGACATTCCCAAATATTTTTTTTTATCTTTAAGATGGAAAGTGTAGCTGCCATTATGATGTGCAGTGATGTTTTTTAACGACCGTAAGTCTTCATCTATACAAAGCATTTCAATGGTTGGAATCTGCGCTTCTGGATGATATACCAGTTACTATGGTAATCTACATCACAGCAACTCAGACGAGGCACCAAGCAGTGTGGGCGGGAAGCGTTTCCACAGACGCGGAAGGAGATTTTCACAACAAAGTTCTAAAGTTTAGTGATATATCAGATGTGTCAGATTATAGGTAAGTTTATTTTGTACCTTTCAATCATATTTCACGGTTTGTTGAATTTTTGTTGCGTTTCACTTGATTGTAAAATATGTCAATCAAAAGGGGTGTGACATTCATATTTTGTCAATATTCAGTGTTTCATCGTTCATAGAAAAATGTAAAATTCCATTCCGTTTTTAAAGGCGGTATGTCATAAAGTCTTTAGCATTCAATCAGACATTATTGTGAGGTTTTGTATTAGTGTCCCTAAAAATAGATATACCGGCCGGCAGACACATTTTTTTTTCTATATGTGGCCCCCCAAGTCAAAATAATGGCCCAGGCCTGCTCAAGTGCGACTTGTATGTTTTTTTCCTTCTTTATTAAGCATTTTCGTCCGGTGCGATTTATACTCCGGAGCGACATACGGTATAATCCGAAAAATACGGTATATGATTAAAACCAAGAGTTACATCACTAATTCAATGTTAATATTTGAATGGGCCCCGGACCACCTTTGTAATGGGCAAGTTGGTCCCCGAGGTCAAAAAGGTTAGGAACCCCTGTATGAAGGTGTTATCAATCACCGTTTTAGGATAATCGTACGAACCCTTTTTCCATATGAGTTGGGAAATTGTGTTAGATGTAAATATAAACGGAATACAATGATTTGCAAATCCTTTTCAACCCATATTCAGTTGAATGCACTACAAAGAGAAGATATTTGATGTTCAAACTCATAAAAGTATTTTTTTTTTGCATATAATAATTAACTTAGAATTTCATGGCTGCAACACGTGCCAAAGTAGTTGGGAAAGGGCATGTTCACCACTGTGTTACATCACCTTTTCTTTTAACAACACTCAATAAATGTTTGGGAACTGAGGGAAACTAATTGTTGAAACTTTGAAAGTGGAATTATTTCCTGTTCTTATTTTATGTAGAGCTTCAGTCGTTCAACAGTCCGGGGTCTCCGCTGTCGTATTTTACGCTTCATAATGCGCCACACATTTTCGATGGGAGACAGGTCTGGACTGCAGGCTGGCCAGGAGAGTACCCACACTCTTTTTTGACGAAGCCACACTGTTGTAACACGAGCTTAATGTGGCTTGGCATTGTCTTGCTGAAATAAGCAGGGGCATCCATGAAAAGGACGGTGCTTAGATGACAACATATGTTGTTCCAAAACCTGTATGTAACTTTCAGCATTAATGGTGCCTACACAGATGTGTAAGTTACCCATGCCTTGGGCACTAATGCACCCTAATACCATCACAAATGCTGGCTTTAGAACTTTGCGTCGATAACAGTCTGGATGGTTCGCTTCCCCTTTGGTCCGGTTGACACGATGTGGAATATTTCCAAAAACAATTTGAAATGTGGACTCATCAGACCAAAGAACACTTTTCCACTTTGCGTCAGTCCATCTTAGATGATCTCGGGCCCAGAGAAGCCAGCGGCGTTTCTGGATGTTGTTGATGAAGAGCTTTCGCTTTGCATTATAGAGCTTTAACTCGCACTTACAAATGTAGCGACAAACTGTATTTAGTGACAGTGGTTTTCTGGCGTGTTCCTGAGCCCATTTGGTGATATCCTTTAGATATTGATGTCGGTTTTTGATCCAGCGCCGTCTGAGGGATCGAAAGTCACGGTCATTCAATGTTGGTTTACGTGGAGTGATTTCTCCAGATTCTCTGAACCTTTTGATGATATTATGGACCGTAGATGTTGAAATCCCTAAATTTCTTGCAATTGCACTTTGAGAAACATTGTTCTTAAACTGTTTGACTATTTGCTCACGCAGTTGTGGACAAATGGGGTGTAACTCACCCCATCCTTTCTTGTGAAAGACTGAGCATTTTTTGGGAAGCCGTTTTTATACCCAATCATGGCACCCACCTGTTCCCAATTAGCCTGCACACCTGTGGGATGTTCCAAATAAGTGTGTAATGAGCATCCATCCATCCATTTTCTACCGCTTATTCCCTTTCGGGGTCGCGGGGGGCGCTGGCGCCTATCTCAGCTACAATCGGGCGGAATGCAGGGTACACCCTGGACAAGTCGCCACCTCATCGCAGGGCCAACACAGATAGACAGACAACATTCACACTCACATTCACACACTAGGGCCAATTTAGTGTAATGAGCATTCCTTTCAAATATGTTGTCTTTGTAGCATATTCAATTGAATATGGGTCAAAAAGGATTTGCAAATCATTGTATTTCGTTTATATTTACATCTAACACAATTTCCCAACTCATATGGAAACGGGGTTTGTAATTGAAAAGGTTACGACTAACCGCGGTTTATCATCATACCATTTATCGTCACATCCCTAGGTATGAGACGGACAAAATAGTACTGGAATGGACGGTTCAAAACAATTTCCGCGTATATCCTCACACACTCTCATATATTGATGGATTCAACAACACTGGTAAAAAAAGACTAGTTTGTAAACACAGCTCAAAAGGTGTTCTGGCTGATTTGAGAGTGCAGCATTATGCGTGTGAAGTGGGGGTTGGAAGTAGCGTTCGCGAGACTGGCGTGGCTCGCAGGCACATTTGAAAGAGTCGCCAGTTGACTTAATTGAAAGTAATTGATTTTCGCCTCCGCGCGGCCTCGACTCCTCCGCGGCGTGTCCTCACTGGAGGCGAAAAAGCGGGAGACAAGGACTCGGCCGACGTGGTCTCACACTCGAGACGGTTACCAGTAGCCACACTGGCCGCTGAATGCAACTTGACACACAAGCGGGGGGAAAGTCCCTGCAGTGAATCGCCGTGCGGCCTTCAGCACAATAAGGAATGAAGGTGACCACCCCCCCTCCCACACCCACCCACCCCCGCCCAACAATCCCGTTCCCATTTAAGTCAGCAGTTGATAGGGTGCACGGTTGTGTGTGCGTGTGCACCATTGCACTATTACCAGCAAGCAGTAGGGAGTAAGGTCAGGAAATGAGTAGAGCGTTAAAGGGGTGGGAGTGGGGGTGCTCCCTTCCAGCGCCTTAGCATTGTGAGCGCCGCTAATACTCAGCTAATTACAAGGACATACTTTAACAGCAAGCATGTCTCTCCTTCCTTTTCTTTACAACTCCACTCACAGTGGAATTAGAGCAGGGAATGAAAGCAGGAGAAGGAGAAAAGCAAGAGTAATAACAGGTCCCCCCCCCACCACCACCCTGCACAACCCCACTAAAAGCTCGCTCGCCCTCCCTCTGGACGGATACAATTATTGGATTTTTCTCCATTTAAAAGCAAGCCGACCCTCCTCTTAATCTCCTTCCTGTTAGCGTTCGAGCTTCTAATTATGGAAAATACTTTTTATGCATGAGGTTTTCTAATGACATGTTTGAATAAAAGGTTCATGTCAATGATCCCTTGGGATGGGGCTGTCCAAAGTATCCGTTTGGGGCCCGCGACACATTGTCAAAACACAATTCAACAAGAAAACGTAAAAAAAACACAAAAAAAACCTGACCCGGGTAAAAAAAAAAAAAAAAAAAAAAGTGTAATATATAGACGTCGATGCTAATAAGGAGGGCGGTAACTATTAATAGGTTAGTTTGACTATAAAAAAATGTGGATTAATATTTTGTTGCTTCGGTTAATCGTTTAATGCAGTGGTGTCAAACTAATTTTGTATCGCGGGCCACATGGAGAAAAATCCACTCTCAAGTAGGCCGGGCTGGTAAATCTACAGCACGATAACTTAAAAATAAAGACAACTTCAGATTGTTTTCTTTGTTTAAAAATAGAACAAGCACAAATCCTAATGTTGTTGGGGTTTTTTTACACTTACATGTTGCGTTTAATAATTTATTTGTCGTTATTTATATTTTCTGAATAAATTATGTGATAATGTTCATCAGTCAACTCATTGGTGTTAATTTTTAATCAAGATAAAAAAAATCTATCAAAATTAAATCAAAGGATGTTATCAATGTAGTTTTATCATTTCTTTCAACTGATTTATTTTGTACATATGTAGCATCATGTTACGGCTCAGACCCCTGCCAACGGCGTTCATCCGTCTCTGCGCTCCAGTGAGCGCACCTCAGGACACGCCCACGGGCGCGCACATCCAGGGACACGCCGTGCGCGTCTCCGCCCTGCAGCATCCACCAGCTGTAATCATTCACCGGCAATCAGCACACCTGCATGTAATGAAGGAGCTGCCTTCTTAAGCCTGGACAACCTGCCATCGCTCGCTGGACTATAGTCTTCTGTTACGTACAGTAAGCCACGTCCTGCTTATGCAATCCTGCTCTCTCTGTCTGTTTTCCCTTCCGTGTTTCATTGTCGTGTCATCCTACCGCAGACCTCCGTTCCCGTGTTTGATGTTGCTATGTGTGTCGTCATTCCTCATTGGTCGTTCCCTTGCTTCTCAGATTCCCCCTTGGATCATTTGCCTGCCCCACGGACTTCGGTGTTCTTTCACTCTCACCAACATTTACGGTAAAACCCTCCAGTTAAATACTACACATAGTCTTACACCATACACACTCTTGGATCTAGTT
The DNA here is from genome assembly GCF_033978795.1 of Nerophis ophidion. Taxonomy (NCBI): domain Eukaryota; kingdom Metazoa; phylum Chordata; class Actinopteri; order Syngnathiformes; family Syngnathidae; genus Nerophis; species Nerophis ophidion. The sequence continues at coordinate 51,659,029 of NC_084619.1, read as the reverse complement.
CACACTCCATTTCCTTAGTTTATATTTATATTGTATTAATATTATATATATGGTTAATATATATAATAAATCTATAGAGTTCCAAACCCTCTAGTGTCTGTTGCCGTCACCTTCCTCAGTTAACCATAACACATCATCTACAACAGGGTCCCAAACTCAATTTGCCTGGGGACCACTGTATGCAGAAACTGGGTGAGGCTGGGCCGCAAGAAAAGATTTCTTAAAAAAATCTAACACGCACTATTTAATGAATTCACCGTTTTTGAATGGCGTTCCCGCCCCAGCAAAAAACTTGCCAACTCTCGCGATCTTTCCGGGAAACATCCGAATATCAGTGCCCCACCAGGACAACAATATTAAGGGTGTGCCGTGATGGCACTGCCTTCAGCGTCCTCTACAACCTGCCGACTCCTCCGCTTATCCACCATAGAAACAGTGTGTCGGCCCAGTCACATTTTGTATGAGGCTTCTGCAGACCCACATAAGTGACCGCAAGACATACTTGGTCAACAGCCATACAAGTCACACTGAGGGTGGCCGTATAAACAACTTTATCACTGTTACAAATATGCACCACTGGTAATTCCGCTGGTAATCGTAATGTTAAAAATAACGTTCAAAATATAAAACATTCTCATGCATTTTTAATCCATACATCCGTTTTTTACCGCACCTGTTCAAGAAGTATTTTATCTATTATTGGTTCTGCTTCAAAATACTGCGACGAGGTGACGACTTGTTCAGGGTGTACCCCGCCTTCCGCCCAATGTAGCTGAGATAGGCACCAGCGACCCCAAAGGGAATAAGCGGTAGAAAATGGATGGATGGATGGATGCTTCAAAATAACAATGTTATTAAAAAGAATGAGAGACTTATTATACTCTAAAAATGTTGGTCTTACTTAAAAATGCACGGATTTGGTTGTGTTTTAATTTTCCTGAAGGAACTCTCCTGAAGGAATCAAAGAAGTACCGTATTTTTCGGAGTATGAGTCGCTCCGGAGTATAAGTCGCACCTGCCGAAAAGGCATAATAAAGAAGGAAAAAAACAGATAAGTCGCACTGGAGTATAAGTCGCATTTTTGGGGGAAATTTATTTGATAAAATCCAACACCAAGAATAGTCATTTGAAAGGCAATTTAAAATAACTAAAGAATAGTGAACAACAGGCTGAATAAGTTTTCGTTATATGACGCATAAATAACCAACTGAGAACGTGCCTGGTATGATGACGTAACATATTGTGGTAAGAGTCATTCAGATAACTATAACATATAGAAAATGCTATAAGTTTACCAAACAATCTGTCACTCCTAATCGGTAAATCTGATAAAATCTTATACGTCTAGTCTCTTACGTGACTGAGCTAAATAATATTATTTGATATTTTACGGTAATGTGTTATTAATTTCACACATAAGTCGCTCCTGAGTATAAGTCCCACCAAACTATGAAAAAAACTGCGATTTATAATCCGAAAAATACGGTACTATCTATCTATCTATTCAGTGTTAAAAAAAAATAGTATATGGTTCTCACGGAAATACATTTTTAAATATTTGGCTTTCATGGCTCTATCAGCCAAAAAGATTTCCGACCCCTGGGCTAGAGTATACAAATGAGTTTTAAGATGGGACTTAAATGCTTCTACTGAGGTAGCATCTCTAACTGTTACCGGGAGGGCATTCCATAGTACTGTAGCCTGAATAGAAAAACGCTATATAGCCCGCAGACTTTTTTATACAACATCACTATTAAAAGTACTATCATCGTTCATATGTATATTATTTACTGACACCATTCGGAAACAATTATGGATGTAGGGGATAGGGTATGTAAATAAACATTTACACAATAATTGTGTAAATAACTCCTTTTGCAACATATGTCTGCGGTTTATGGTCCGGGGCGGTTAATATTTGGGAAAATAGTATGTTTTCGCAAAAATTTTGTGGGTGCAATTTATACACGTGGGCACTCTTTATGGTATGGCAGTTGAAAAATAATCAACAGCGCCTCCGCTGGTTTAAAAAAAAACACTCCCAAGAGCCCTTACTCGACAGCTCTTCAAGTACTACGGTAGATGTTGATGCTAATGGCCGCGAAAGGAAAGTTAACTGATTTTCAAGTGGCCCCCAGAGTCAGTGCGTGCTAATCGTTAACTAGCTCTTTAGCGCGTTTGAACTTGGGACCGCTGAGAGTCATTTTGGATGGCGGCGATGCCAAATGCCATACGGCTCTGGTAATGTAGAGGAGATCTATACAAAGGCGGTTATGATTATCGAATAACCTTTGTAATGAACAATGCTTAAGGACATTTTACTTTTACATTGTGCACACACGCACATAGTAAAACTACAGTTCATTGTCTCTTTTTCTTTCTGTCTCCATCTGCACACAGCAGGCCATGGACCTTTGTGTTTGACCATGAAGGATGAAATAACACACACACACACACACACACACACACACACACACACACACACACACACACACACACACACACACACACGCACGCACGCACACACACGCACGCACACATACACAAGCATGCAAGCCGATGTTTGACCATTATACAAGTGGCAATGAGTGGCTGGACAGCCTTATGATGAACTACACCAACATTTAAAAATAAATTACTTCTAGGACTTGGGCATCCATAAGGTTTCTCGTTTTCTGCACAATCCCACCAACACACACAACCACTGTAATATCTTCTGAGCATGCGCAGAACGTCTTCTGTGTTCCAAAGCGACAGTGTGTAGACGCCGACACAAAAAGCAGCTTCTATACAGAACACGTTATAAACAGCGCAACGGGGAGCCACAAAACCTTGTCATTGACACAACAGTCTGAGTGTGAGTGCGTGTAAGTGTGTGTGTGAGTGTGTGTGCGCGCTTCTGTCTAGCGCTATTATCTAACGAGGTGTAATTAACGCTGTGCCACCCTGAGTCGGCGTGATTATTCAAACAAGGTTCTGCAGAGGGTTGAGTATTTTGGGGGAGGGCCGGTAACACAAATTAAACGCACACCTGTCCAACAGTGCATCAAGCTGACAACACTTCATTTGGCACACCTGATTCAAGGGAATCAATTAATATATTGCTTTGAACTTTCTCATGCAGTCCAGACCATGATTCACCTTAAACAACCAAAACAACTCTCAGTATAACGCAGTAGAAGGGGTTACTGGGTAAAATTAGGGATGGGCAATATGGCCTAAAATCTACATTTTGATATATATTGCAGCCTCCTGCAATAACAATACAAAATAACGATAGAATATTTTGCATGTAATAACAATTTCAAAAGCTTCGAGTCTGGCTGCAGACGTATGACGTAACATATTGTGTCATTTCCGGTTGTATTATTTTGTCAAAATTATTATTATTCTACTTGCTAATCTACTACTAATGTATTGTTACTTTCTGTTGTGGGAGCAGGGTCAGGGGAAGAAAGGGGGATGACAGAAACAGGTTTAATATAGGAAACATGCACCACCGGATGTCGCTTCATGGAGGGGGGAAGAGACAGTCTAACTGATTCTGGGTTAAAGATGGCCTCCACCGTATAAGCTCCTACAAACCGGGGAGCTACTTTACGGGATGGTACCTGTAGGTGGAGGTCCTGGGCCCGTAACAGGACTTGTTGTCCAGGAGTGTAAGATGGTGCCGGAATACGCCGCCGATTGTCACTGCGGCACATTCTTTCAGAAGCTCTTAACAGGGCTGCACGGGCGGTCCTCCAAATTTGACAGCATCTCTTAATGTGTCTGCGGGAAGCTGGAACGGCTGCTTCGGCCTCCTGTTGGGGAAAAGTGGGGGGGTTGACAACCAGGGGAGCACTCGAACGGGGACACACCAGTGGCAGAGCTCTTCATCGAGTTGTAGGTGAACTCGACCCACGGCAAAAACTTGCTCCGTGAGGCGGGTTGGCCGTTTCCACACACTGGTTTGCCCTCTCTGCTTGCCCGTTACTCTGCGGATGGTATCCCGACGTAAGGCTGACCGTGGCCCCAATCCCCTTGCAGAAGGTCTACCACACCCGGGAAGTAGACTGGGAGCCACGGTCAGAAACAATGTCCATGGGTATACCATGCTGCTTGACCACGTGAACCATGAGAAGCTCGGCCGTCTCGGAAGAAGAGGGAAGTTTAGGCTGAGGAACAAAGGTTGCGGCCTTGGAGAAGTGGTCAACGATGGTGAGAATGGCAGTGTTACCTCGGGATGGGGGAAATCCGGTGATGAAATCTAACGTGATGTGTGACCAGGGTCGGCCAGGAACAGGTAGGGGGCACAGCAGGCCCGCCGGCAGTCTGTGGGAAGGTTTATTGCGAGAACATAGATGGTCACCAGAACCGCTGGCGGATGAAGGAGAGTGTGCGCTGGAATGGGCAGGAGACAATGCTGGAGTGGCCCCAGTCCAAAAATCTTGGTCATAGCTCTCGGGGTACAAGAAAGCTTGTTGGGGGGGTTAGCCCCCTGGTCCAGGGTTGGAGCACAGGGTGGCCCAAACCTGGTCCTCCACTTCCCAGGTGACAAAACCGATAATCCTTGCCGGAGGAAGGATAGGTTCTTCTGTGGTGGTGCAGGCGCGCTCCTCCAAGAAGTGTTGGGACAGGACATCAGCCCTAAAATTGCGGGAGCCCAGCCTGAAAGAGAGGGTGTAATCAAAACGGCTAAACAATTGTGCCCAACAAGCTTGCCGGTCATTCAGCCTACTAGCTGAACAGATATGCAGGAGGTTGCCGTGATCAGAGAGGACCTGAAATTCGTGCTTGGCTCCCTCAAGCCAGTGTCTCCATTCCTAATGCATATGAACCACCAGAAGCTCCCTGTTTCCAGCATCATAGTTCTGTTCTGCAGGGGAGGGGCGTCTGTAAAAATAAGCACACTGGTGGATGCTCTTGTCCAACTTTGAGCATTGGGACAATACCACCAATCTCCGAATCAGAAGCGTCCACTTCAACGATAAAAGCACAGTCCGGTTTGGGGTGAACGAGGACGGGGGCGGAAACAAAACTTCTCTTAAGGTTCCAGAAGGCCATCCCGGCCTCTCGGGTCCACTGAAAGGGAATGTTGGTAGACGTGAGAGGATGGAGTGGTGCGGCCCACTTACTATAGTCTTCGATGAAGCATCGGTGCAAGCCCGCGAATCCAAGGAAGCATCTTAGTTCAGTCCGGGTAGAGGGCTGGGGCCACTCAACCACCGCCTACACCTTCTTGGTGTCAACCTTTATGTGACCCTTCTCAATGACAAAGTCCAGGAAGTCCGTGAACAGATGGTGCGTGAAACTCACATTTCTCTGCTTTTACAAAGAGGCGGTTCTCCAGGAGTCGCTGAAGGATGAGGCGGACATGTCGTTGGTGCTCCTGCATATTTTGGAAAAAATTTGAATGTCATCCAAGTATACAACAACAAAGTGGTCGATCATGTCCCGCAGGACGTCATTGACAAGGGCCTGGAAGACAGCTGGGGTGTTAGTGAGTCAGAATGGCATGACCCTATATTCAAAGTGTCCAAGATGGATATTGAACAAAGTCTTTCACTCATCACCGTCCTTGATGTATACTAGGTGGTAGGCATTACGTAGGTCCAACTTCTTAAAAATGGTGGCAGGGGCGGGGGGCTCAAAGGAGGAGCTCAGAAGGGGTAGTGAATATTTGTTTTTAATGGTGATGCAGTTAAGTTGACGGTAGTCGATACAGGGTCTCAAAGATCCGTCCTTCTTGCCCACAAAAAAAACCTCCTGGTGCAACCGGGGATTTAGAAGGGGTGATGATCCCAAAAGCGAGTGATTCGGAGATGTAGTCCCTCATGGCTTGCTTCTCCGGGAGGGACAGATTATACAGGCGGCTGGAGGGAAGGACCGCGTTGGGGAGCAGGTCGATCGCACAGTCATAGGGTCTGCTAGGTGTAAGGGAGAGAGAGCATGTTCCTTACTGAAGACAGCCGCAAGGTCATGATAAGCCATAGGGACTTGGGAGAGATCCGAAGGAGGTGCTGTGGTTTTGGGTCTGCTGGGTGGAGGGACCGGCGACCTGAGGCAGTGCGCGTAGCAGGGAATGCTCCATGCCAGTACTTTGCCAGAGGACCAGGAAATGTGGGGATCATTGACAGAGCTATGAGCAGCCAAAGACAGGGGGGGGGGGCCACTGGCGCATCCAGTACCCAGAGACTGATGGTCTCCGTATGGTTCCCCGAGAGGGTCAGCGATGGGGCCCAAAATGTCCGTCCAGGGATTGAGCAGAGATGAAAGTGTCGAGGGGAAATATGGTAATCACGGCTCGTTGAGCGAACTCCTGGTCGATGAAGCTTTCTCGGCCCCGAAGTCCAAGTAGGCCCCTACTGACCATGTCCTAGAGTTCCAGGCGAAGGTCGCGGGCAAAAGTATGCGGGGACAGCGGTCTGGCTCACCAGGATCCCCTTTGCTGCTGAGTTGTATCCTTTAGGCCTTGACGGGCAGGTGCGGATGATGTGGTCCGCAAGGCCGCAGTAGAGGCACAGGCGTTGCCTGAACCTCCTGTCCCGTTCTTCGGTCACCAGTCAGGACCTGCCCAACTGCATCAGCTCCAAGAAAGTAGCAGTAGGCATTAGAGGGGGAAATGTCTGTCCTGTGGGGCGTCTGATGGTAGGTCGGGGCTGGTTTGTCGACGCTAAGCTGGCGGAAAAAAGAGCCCTCTCTGCCGCACGTTCCGAAAGTCTCTGATCAAATAGAAGGGCTAGTTTGATGAGCGCGCAGCAAGAAGAAGGTCGGTCCTGAAGCAAGCTGTCCTTAATGGCCTCACTCAAGCCTCTCCTGTAGTGAAGTGAATTATATTTATATAGCGCTTTTTCTCTAGAGACTCAAAGCGCTTTACATAGTGAAACCCAATATATCATTTTTACATTTGAACCAGTGTGGGTGGTACTGGGAGCAGGTGGGTAAAGTGTCTTGCCCAAGGACACAACGGCAGTGACTAGGATGGCGGAAGCGGGAATCTAACCTGCAACCCTCAAGTCGCTGGCACGGCCGCTCCACTAACCAAGCTATACCGCCTCTGTGGCACCTTGTCTCACCATTCGCTGTCTGCTGCCAGTGTGCACTGAAATCCAGCGTTTAGGCAGCCACGGTGCAGGTGCCCTGCCGGATGGTGTGCAGTTTAGTTTTATTCGGGTGTTACCATTTAGTGGTCAATTGTACAGAATATGTACTGTACTGTGCAATCTACTCATAAAAGTTTCAATCAATCTAAAAAACAACAACACACGGCATGCTAGCAAAGACTGGGCTATGATAGACTGACCACACCTCCTCTTTTCACGGGTTATGTCCTCTTTGCAGAGCTGTCCAGGTGGAGTTTCTTAAATGCCTCAAATGTCCGGCATAATGAGTTAGGGTTACGTGTATTTTCAATGTACGTTCAACGCTAAAAAGGGGTTGAAAACAAACAAAAAAAAGTGGTGCACGCAGCAGCATTCGTGAGGGAGGGGCAGAGACAGAGAGAGCGAAAAAGTTATGATAAATGCGCATGCGTCGCCAGGCTCTGCTTTTTACCCATAGATTTATCAGATTTTATTTTTCATCATCTATAGCAGGGGTGTCAAAAGTGTGCCCCGGAGGCCATTTGCGGCCCACAGCTAATGTTTTAAAGGCCCACGGCACATTCTAAAAATACTATTGAAATAAAAACATAAACAAAAGTGAAATAAAAAAGCTTAAAGGCTAAATATAATTTAGAAAAAGTTGCAATGTTGACTAATAATTTTTTTTTTCTTTCAAACTGTCATCGCTCAAAACAAAATCAATATTATTATGAATTATTGACCTGTCCAAGTTTCCGATTACTTCACATTAAATATTCCACTAAGAAAAATATTTTTGGTGGAAGATTTAGCAAATGTGTTAAATAAATAATCAAAACATTTATATTTTGTTGTTTTCTTACAGTACCGAAAATGAACCGAACCGTGACTTCTGAACCGAGGTACGTACCGAACCGAAATGTTTGTGTACCGTTACACCCCCAGTGTGTAGTGTAGCATGTTCAGCTAATCCTCGCCCTACAGGGACGATACTTGTAAGAAACATACCGGTAGTTTATTTTCCGCCACGGAAGCAAAGTTTACTGACTTAGAAGTGGACACAGACACTTTGCGGGACAGAGCTAGAATGTTTCATCAACCATGCATTGTCACAATATAACAATACTTTTAAAAGCTCTACAGTCGTTCATATGTATAAAACAGTAGGCAACCCTACTGAAGTTAAAACCTTTATATTGTAATACGATACATTATCGAAGCACCAGGGAAAGATATCAGTCGGTTACTTGAAGTATTCAATAGTTGCAGTCTGTGAGAGACAACGTAGACAAAGGTGGGGCTAGAAGACCCAACATTAGGGCTTCATTAGGATGATTTCACACAGAAAACACAAAATGAGCTTAATGGCATCAATGGCCGCCAAGTGAAGTAACGTTCATGCATGTGATCTTTGACTGCGACGCGACCCCTGACAAGTCACCCCAAAGCCTGGCTATAGCCCTCTTAGCCAAAGCCCTGCAATGTCAACAAGACTCTTTACCTAAAAAAAAAAAAAACTAGTGAACACACCGCTGATGCATTCTTAGTGGCCTCACCCCGAGGGCTCCAATGACTGCAAATCCTGATCCCTTGCAGGAAACAAGCGCACCTAAAAAGCCCCAAACAACACTCGGGACAAAGCCCGCTTCACAATTACAAGCTCCCGCTGATAGGCAGAGAAGTAGAGGAGGGGGAGGTCAAAAGTTCAGAGTTCAGAAAGTTCAATGTGGTGAAAAACACATTAAAAAAATGTCCAGCTGCTCACACGTAATGAGCTACAAAAGTAACTGCACTTCTCTGACTTCTCCGTGACTCATCAGTATCTGGGGACCATGCTAGTTGCCAAGCTAGCACGGGTCTTTTTTTTTTTTAGTGCCAGCAACCAACAAAGACGGCCCATTTTTCTCTCTCACGAAAGCGGTCCAGATCTATTTGTGTCCTCACGATAGGGTTTAGAAGAGTCAACCATGACTTACTTTGGGGTTTTCATGGTATGGCGTGTATGCAATAGCTGCATTAGCAATGTACACAACATAACATAGCTTTATCATGGCAGTTAATTCAGCTAAGAACAATGGCAGACCACACAACTATATGCCCAAGGAAAGTAAAGAATGGAAAATCTCATTTTTAACAGAACAAGAGGTCAAAATCTGCATAGAGAGTCTTAAGGACATCAATGAAAATATGTTTGGTTCCGATCAAATTTCATCCCAAGATGCAGAAATTGTAAAATTGTATTAATATTTACAAATAGTGAAGTAAAGTAAAGTGAATTGTATTTATATAGCACTTTTCTCCAGTGACTCAAAGCGCTTTTCCATAGTGAAACCCAATAACTAAGTTACATTTACACCAGTGTGGGTGGCACTGGGAGCAGGTGGGTAAAGTGTCTTGCCCAAGGACACAACAGGAGTGACTAGGATGGCGGAAGCGGGGGATCGAACCTGGAACCCTCAAGTTGCTGGCACGGCCACTCTACCAACCGAGCTATACCGCCCCAATAGCAAATCGAATTAAGAAACAACTTTTAATTGCTTCAAGATTAATCAGAGATTAATCAGCAGCTAATCATTAATTAAACACATGATTTCTTAAAATAAATTACCAAATTAGTTGTTTATTATGCACATTCATAGGCAAATTAAACCATCGAGACATTTAGAGTGAAAATTTCACTTCTCTAGCGTGTGTACGTTTCAAAATGGGGGTGCGGGGTTAAGGTGAAGGTGGAGGAGTATATTTATAGCTAGAATTCACTGAAATGTAAGTATTTATTTTATTTATATATATATATATTTTTTTTTTTTATATATATATACATATAAAACTTAAATTTCAGTGATTTATTCATATATGTATTTTATATATGTAAATATATATATAAAATAAATACTTGAATTTCAGTGTTCATTTATTTACACATATACACACACATAACACTCCTCTCTACTCATTGTTGTAATTGAAAGTGCAATGCTTTGCAGCCAATAGCAAAGCCTTTGAAGGAGCATGGGTATGGGCAGCATCTGTGACATTTAATTTGCGGGAAAGGAGTGAGTTTAGGGTTGAATTGTCCATCCTTAATCTATTCTCTGTCAATATCTTATTTTGGACATTACTACTTGCTGTAGTTTTGAAGCAATGCATGATGGGATTACGGATGTTGTGTGTCAGTGTATTAACGTGCTGGAATATACACACGCTGAGAAATAGCTCCTGGCCTGCCTACATTATGGGTTATAGATAAACCTTTGGATAACGGAGACATATATAATAGTCTCCTTCTTGCTGTTTGTGCAGTTGTGCACTGTCCAAAAGTCGTAGATGTTATAAGGTGACTGGGCTGCCACGCTGCTTATAAGGAGGAAAAGTGGACGTGAAGACAGGGTGTCCTCACTCAGGTCCGGCTGGAAATCGGGAGATTTTTGGGAGAGGCACTGAAATTTGCGAGTCTCTCGGAAAATTTAGGAGGGTTGGCAAGTATGAATTATATACATTAATATGCAGTTGTGACAGCCCTGGTCTAAAACATATTTAGATGTATTCATTATAGATACAATTATTGCCAACTTGTGTTGTATAAATTGTATGTGAGATTTCCAGTTCATTTGATCATGAACTGGAAATCCCACACATTTGATTTAACTCTTTAACTCTCTAACAATTAAATTTAGACATTCGACATGTTTGGTTCCAGAGTTGTCCTTGATAAAACTTTCTATTGCTTTATTCGCTTTTTCTCTGGATTCTAAGACCATTAATGTCATTCTGAGGAAAAAACTCATTTTTGTGTTGGCAAACCTTACAAAAGTACAACTCACTAACATACATTAGTACAGCCAAATTTAAATATCTTTTAGGTTTTGAAATGTCTACTTGTTTTTGTATTTTGAGGCAATATTAAAGGGGAACATTATCACAATTTCAGAAGGGTTAAAACCAATAAAAATCAGTTCCCAGTGGCTTATTTTATTTTTCGAAGTTTTTTTCTAATTTTTACCCATCATGGAATGTCCCGAAAATAGGCTTTAAAGTGCCTGATTTTCGCTATCTGTAAATCCAGCCGTCCATTTTCCTGTGACGTCACTGCGTGACGCCAAAACAAACAAACATGGCAGATAGAACTGAAAGATATAGCGACATTAGCTCGGATTCAGACTCGGATTTCAGCGGCTTAAGCGATTCAACAGATTACGCATGTATTGAAACAGATGGTTGGAGTGTGGAGGCAGATAGCGAAAACGAAATTGAAGAAGAAACTGAAGCTATTGAGTTATATCACGACGGACAAAGCCAAACCGGAAAAATTTGGCGATCGCCTTCTAACCAACGATTGCATCTTTAGACCACTGGAGCAACTTAAATTTGTCGATTGGTAAATGTTTGTTTGGCATTAAATGTGGGTGGAGGGAAAGGCTGGATGCAAATATAGCTACAAATGTACATACAGCAAGCCCAAATAGCATGTTAGCATCGATTAGCTGGCAGTCATGTTGTGACCAAATATGTCTGATTAGCACATAAGTCAATAACATCAACAAAACTCACCTTTGTGATTTCGTTGACTTTATCGTTAGAAATGATCTGCTTTGAGTGTCGCAGGATATCCACACATCTCTGTCGTAGCATTGCTATCGTCGGTAAAATGTGCAGAACAAACGAGGGACTTTCGCATCTTTTGACACTGGTGCAACTTGAATCCGTCGATTGGTATGTGTTTGTTTGGCATTAAATGTGGGTGGAGGGAAAGGCTGGATGCAACTATAGATACAAATGAGGCATATTGATGCAATATGTACAAGTACATACAGTTAGCCTAAATAGCATGTTAGCATCGATTAGCATGCCGTGCTAATCGATGCACACTCCACGTAAGTCAACTTGAATCCATCCCTGATCGTGTTGTTACACCCTCCGACAACACACCGACGAGGCATGATGTCTTCAAGGTACGGAAAACAGTCGAAAAAACGGAAAATTACAGAGCTGATTTGACTTAGGGTGTGTAATGTGTTTGAGAAAATGGCGGATTGCTTCCCGTTGTAACGTCACGGGTGAAAGGTCATCGCTCCGACAGCGAACAATTGAGAGGCGTTTAAATCGCCAAATTCACCCTTTTAGAGTTTCTGCAACATCAAGGTATATATTGACGCTTACATAGGTCTGGTGATAATGTTCCCCTTTAAGGCAGAAAACCAAAACAAGTTTAATGCTTTTTTCTAGCCCAGTTGGGGGAACTCTTTGTTAAGAAGAAGGGTTGTTTACAGGAACATCCGGGATGATGAAAATGATAAAAAAAATATTGCAGGCAGGTAAAAGACACAAGAAGGAGGTATGTGACCGTCTAGCATTGCGGCGACGGACATTATATATATATATATATATATATATATATATATATATATATATATATATATATATATATATATATATATATATATATATAAAATATATAAATATAGCAAGCCAAAGTGGGGATTGGTGAATAACTTTGATAGCCCGACTTAAATGTGCATGGCTGCAGAAGAACTACTTTAAATCACTACTGGCCCATAGCCTTCAGGATATATTACCCTCTTCATTACATTTGATTGCGACTCCTTGTCTTCTCTCCATGCATGGAAGTGAAACCATTGACTCCAGCTTATTGTCACCTAAGACATCACATATTGTTCGCATCCATGCTCAGCGGTGCCACAAGCACAATAGCAAGAAGGGAAGGAGGGGGGCGGGGGGGTCATGTCGACAGGGGGTAGCAATTTAAAGCTGAGTCTGCGTTTTAGGGTTTGCGGGCTAATCCTGCCAGGCTTTTTAGCCTGCTATTGACCAGGACAAGGACCCCTAAGGATTGAGGCTTGTCCACACCTCAGGGGTGAGGGATTAGCAAGATAGCGGGGAAGTTGGCGAAGGTAGAGCAGATGTATCAGTGGATGTGTGACACTTTTTTCGGGGTGGAAACTACAGGGGGGGTTGGCTATTTAACCGTGCAGTTGCATGTCATTCTATTTAAAAGGGTTGCACATCAGTTGTGTGTATTTAAGAGGGGTTTCTCTCCTATTTCCATCTCATACACACCCCAGGGTTTCTGACAGGGTCACCTCTGGGCCTTTCAGAACCTCCTCTCAACCAGTCCTAATTGATCTCACGCATTAGTAGTCCCAAACATGGGATGGAGAACAAGGGAGAGGGGGGGGCATGGTTGGCTCATTGTCTGAGGAACAAGATGGAGGACCCTCCTTAACATGGTGCATTACCTTTATCCTAATCTTAGGGTGCTGGCGCTCTTTGGTTTGTTGGCCAATCAAACTCTAGAACATGCGCTCTGTTTGGTCAGTAATCGAACCCAGGTGCGGCCAAGATCAAACGGCCTGAGGTGGTCTTGTTTCTGTTTGATCCAACTTGACCAGCTAAAAAAAAAAACATAAACGTGTCCATAATGTGACGTAATTAGAAGAGGTGTCCCTTTTTCACGTTTTATATGATACTGATAATAGAGCCTTAAATATTTGATATGATACGATATCAACAGGAATCAGGAATCATGTTACAAAAACAATGAAGAGCAGTAACCTATTTATTACTAACCGTCTGGAATTAATTTATGCTGTCTTTAAAGGCCTACTGAAACCCACTACTACCGACCACACAGTCTGATAGTTTGTATATCAATGATGAAATATTAACATTGCAACACATGCCAATACGGCCGGTTTAGTTTACTAAATTACAATTTTAAATTTCCCGCAGAGTTTCTTGTTAAAAATGTCGCGGAACGATGACACGTATGATGACGCGTGCGCATGACGTCTCGAGTTGCAGGGGACATATTAGCGCAGCATGACTTGCAGCTAAAAGTCGTCTCTTTTCATTACACAGTATTCTGGACATCTGTGTTACTGAATCTTTTGCAATTTGTTCAACTAATAATGGAGAAGTCAAAGTAGAAAGATGGAGGTGGGAAGCTTTAGCCTTTAGCCACACAAACACACGGTGATTCCTTGTTTAAAATTCCCGGAGGTGAAGCTTTACTATGGATCAGAGCGGTCAAGCGAACATGGATCCCGACCACTTGTCAACCGGCAGGTTTCGGTGAGGAAATTGTGGTAAAAAGTCGCCTCTTACCGGAGATCAGCGGAGCTTGCGCCGTCCATGCAGCTGCCATGACTTCTCTCAGAGACTGGCGTCAAGACACCCGTGGACACACGCCTCCGACTATCAGGTACTTTTTAACTCACTAAAACACTAGTAACACAATAGAAAGATAAGTGATTTCCCAGATTTATCCAGTAAATGTGTCTAAAAGCATCTGAATCGCTCACAATGCAATCGCCTTTTTTTTTGTAACCTTATTGTTTTTTGTTTTTTTTCTAGTCCTTCGCTATCAATATCCTCAGCCATGAATCTTTCATCTTCGCTCAAATTAATGGGGAAATTGTCGTTTTCTCGGTCCGAATAGCTCTTTTTGTTGGAGGCTCCCATTATAAACAATGTGAGGATGTGAGGAGCCCTTACACGGGTGACGTCATCGTCTGCTACTTCCGGTAAAGGCAGGGCTTTTTTATTAGCGACCAAAAGTTGCGAACTTTATCGTTGATACTAAATCCTTTCAGCAAAAATATGGCAGTATCGCGAAATGATCAAGTATGACACATAGAATGGACCTGCTATCCCCGTTTAAATAAGAAAATCTCATTTCAGTAGGCCTTTAAGTTGAAGTAGAGTAGTCTTTGGGATTTTGGCATCACCGTGTGGCCACAATAATTCATCAAATTAAGATCAAAATAAGAATGATGCAGGTTTGTTACTGGATAATTTCTCATACGCTCTGAGACTTCATATGCGTAAGCAATATGCAACTATTATCATTCGATGCTTGTTTGTATTGACAAATGTGTTTCCGACTGCAATATTGTTCAATTAGAACACTTAATATGTATGTCTAGCTTGTGTGCTTAGCTGTTGTGTAGCTTTTAGCTCCTATTATCCTATAGCCTACCATGTTTATCTTTTTGTAAATGCCTAAAATAGAATAAAAGACCAACATTGTGTGCTTATTGGAGGACAATTTAGATGTTATACGATGTAGATGTTAGATGTCTGTCCAGCTTTGCACAATTAGGACTGCTTGAATCGGAGCACTCAGCTTGGAGATTTTACAAGAAAGCCAATATAATCTGATGTCCACATGAAACAGTAGACCAGGGGTGTCAAAACTAATGCCTACTGGCCAAGTGAGTTTGGCCCGCAAAACGTGACTGCTGCAAATCTCCCGCCAACTTGTGGTCAGCGTGAGTAAAAAAGATCAATGACGATGAATAGTGATTTTAAAAATATACAGCACCGCATTCACTTATATGGCCAAATCTAAACAACCTTCCCTAGTCGTGGAGCAAAAAAAAAAGCAACTAACACAGAAAGTCAACACACATGGTAAGACATAACACAGCATTGGGGACTAATACACCCCCATACCATCACAGAGGCTGGCTTTTGAACTTTGCGCCTATAACAATCTGGATGGTTCTTTTCCTCTTTGTTCCAGAGGACACAATGTCCACAGTTTCCAAAAACTATTTGAAATGTGGACTCGTCAGACCACAGAACACTTTTCCACTTTGCATCAGTCCATCTTAGTTGAGCTCGGCCCAGCGAAGCCAGCGGCGTTTCT
Source organism: Nerophis ophidion (assembly GCF_033978795.1). NCBI lineage: Eukaryota > Metazoa > Chordata > Actinopteri > Syngnathiformes > Syngnathidae > Nerophis > Nerophis ophidion. The sequence goes on along the minus strand of NC_084619.1, from coordinate 51,643,294 downwards.
GGGTGCTGTTGATAAATGGCTTTGGCTTTGCATAGTAGAGTTTTAACTTGCACTTACAGATGTAGCGTCGAACTGTAGTTACTGTGAGTGGTTTTCTGAAGTGTTCCTGAGCCCACGTGGTGATATCCTTTACACACTGATGTCGCTTTTTGATACAGTATCCACCTGAGGGATCCAAGGTCCATAATATCATCGCTTACGTGGAGGAATTTCTCCTGATTCTCTGAACCTTTTGCTGATATTACGGACCGTAGATGTGAAATCTCTAAATTCGTTGAGAAATGTTGTTCTTAAACTGTTTGACAATTTGCTCACACATTTGTTCACCAAGTGGTGACCCTCGCCCCATCCTTGTTTGTGAATGACATCATCATGAAAGCTGCTTTTATACCCAATCATGGCACCCACCTGTTCCCAATTAGCCTGTTCACCTGTCGGTTGTTCCAAATTAGTGTTTGATGAGCATTCCTCAACTTTCTCAGTCTTTTTTGCCAATTGTGCCAGCTTTTTTGAAACATGTTGCAGGCATCAAATTCCAAATGAGCTCTTATTTTTGCGAAAAATAACAAAGTTTTCCAGTTTGAACGTTAAGTATCTTGTCTTTGCAGTCCATACAATTGAATATAAGTTGAAAAGGATTTGCAAATCATTGTATTCTGTTTTTATTTACGATGTACACAGCGTGCCAACTTCACTGGTTTTGGGTTTTGTATAATAGTATTTTTTAAAAACCTAATCGTGCCCATGTTTAGTACAATTGGCCTTAAAACCTGGGGATTTTGCGAATCAAAACTATTTTTTTAAAAAGCAGAAGGCTTTAAGCAGGCTGTTAAGACATGTTGGTCACGTAGCTCAAAAAATCATCAACTAGTAAGTGTTGCCTGGTCTACACACAGATTTTACACCTTGGCACCTGAGGACAGGCTGGATATGTCCTCGCTATAACAATGTCTTTGCAACCGTAGAAAGACCGACAGATCACCTCTGGCATGCCCACCCACCGTTACCCCCTCCTCCATCCCTCTATCCCTCCCCTGCTCAATAGATGCTCTCATCTCCGGCTGTGCTAATCCACCGACCGAGTCAGGAACTCACTTACCCATCTGGCCAAGTATGACTTCCAGCTGAGAGGATAGAAAATTGAGGGAAAACATGGAGAGGGGGAAGAGTTAAAAAAAAAAGGGGGATGTTACAGTAAGACTGGAAGTGAGACAGAAGAGTCATGGCGCTTGTCTGTCTTTGATGTAACTGTCTGGAAGTGGAGTTTATCATTACAGTCTAAAGTTGGTGGTGTTGTGCAGTGGAGTCGCTTCAGATCATGGCCTTCACCTTTGACCCCGACTCCTGCGGTGCCATCTGGCTGGTTAACGCCAACCTATAATCTTTGACATGACCCATCGCAAGGATTTCAAGCATGGGTGGGCACAGAAGGAGGTTCTTGATCAGGGGTGTCAAAACTTTTTCTAACAAGGGCCAAATGCAGAAAAATTGAAGGATGCGGGCGCCACTTAGATACATTTTGTATATTAAAGATACTAAATCCAATACCGTATTCTCCGGACACATGCAGCTACTTTTTTCCCCAAGTTTTGAACTTATAACAGTGCGGTTGTTAACGGCCATGTTTTGTATTCAACAAATAGTATTGATGAACACCAGCAGAAACACTGGAAATGTGTGTTGTTTGTGCTTTGGCGCCTTCTTTAGGACAAATTTGCTCACTGCAGTTGCTGCTGGTTGAAAATGTGCTTCCTGTTCCATGCTTTAAACCGGAAGTAAAACCGTCAATATCATTTCTGCACAGAAGATTCTTAATTCATTCTGCCAAGCAATGTTTATCAGTTTTACAATATAACCCTAACAATTCATACTTACCAAACCATCCCATGTGTGAATTCGGGAGATTCACGAATTTCAGTGCCCCTTCCGAAAATCTCCCTGGGCAACCATTCTCCCTAATTTCTCCCGATTTCCACCCAGACAACAATATTGGGGGTGTGCATTAAAGGCACTGCCTTTAGCGTCCTTTCTCACCTGAAACCTTCATCCCTTAACATGCGGACCTGAGTGAGGACAGCCTGTCCTCACGTCCGCTTTTCGTTTATACAAACAGCATGCCGGCGCAGTCACATAACATCTACGGCTTTTCACACACACACACACACACACACACACACACACACACACACACACACACACACACACACACACACACACACACACACACACACACACACACACACACACACACACACACACACACACACACGAGTGAATGCAGCATACTTGGTCAACAGCCATACTTGTTACATTGACGGTGGCCGTATAAACGATCCATCAATCAATCAATAAAAACAACTTTAACCCTGTTACAAATATGCGCTACACTGTGAACCCACACCAAACAAGAACATCCGCACTGTAACACAACAGAACAAATACCCAGAATCCCTTGCAGCACTTACTATTCCGGGACTCTATAATATTCACCCCCCACTCCCTTCAACCTAAACCTCATTATTTTTGTATATTTTCAGTTTCGGAAATTCACCAAAACGTAACCGTGGAGTTATTGAGTCTGTTTAACTGATTGGAGAGCTTGCTTCCGCAGCTAGTGGGTCTATGAGGATGACTTCTATTTTGTTTAATGTAAAAATATGTATTTCTCCTAAAATTTGGCGGGCGCGGCTAAAATACCGGAGCGCTTGATAGTCCGAAAAATATGGTACGATCAACAACAACATAGACATCTATTCATATCTTTGTGTTATAGGATTCAAAGTAAACTATTGTAATATCTAATCCAGGGGTCTTCAATAATTTCCAGGCAAAAGACCCCCAAATTGAAGGAGAGAAACAGCAAGAAGCAAAACTTACATATTAGAATTCAATCATGATTTTATTTTATTTTACTTGTCCTAAAAGTGCCTGGTTATTGTGCTGTACCAGGGGTAGGAAACCGATAGCTCTCGAGACAGATGTGGCTCTTTTGAAGACTACATCTGGCTCTCAGATAAATCTTAGCTGACATTGCTTAACACGATAAGTAATGAATATTTCCGCTGGTAATCAGTGTTAAAAATAACCTTCAAAATATAAAACATTCTCATGCAATCTAATCCAAGAAGTCGCATTATTGGTAAAAAGTATTTTATTTATTAGTGGTTAGCTTCAGAATTACAATGCTATTAAAACGAATAAGATACTTAATATACTCTAAAAATGTTGGTCTTACTTAAAAATGCAGGCATTTAGGTGTATTCAGTGTTAAAAAAATATTACATGGCTCTCACGGATATATATATTAAAATATTTGGCTTTTCATGGCTCTCTCAGCCAAAAAGGTTCCCGACCCGTGTGCTATACTAAAGATATTCATATAATAACAGTATTGTGTCGCTGATAGACAGCTGGCAACTAGCGCTCTAATCGCCAACTGACAACTCGCCCTCTAATCGCCTGCTGACAACTAGAGTGTTAATCGCAATGCTACAGTATTACTAGCCACTGGCTGGGAGCAACACAATCAAAAAGCGGTGTTTAGTATCGTGGCCACTGATTGGTTCAGCCTCTGACAGCATTCAGTCACGCATGTTTATATTTGATTAAACCAGTTTAAAGGGGACTATTTGGGTGTTATTTCATGCAGAAAGGGTGTTCACAATGTTAAAAAACATAAAATATTGCATGTATAATCCGTAATTCCTACTATGTTCGTATATATATTAGGGCTGCAAATCTTTGTGTGTCCCAAGATTTGATTCAATATCGATTCCTGGGGTCACGATGCGATTCAAAATCGATGTTTCTTTCCAATTCAACACGATTCTCGATTCAAAAATGATTTTTTCCCGATTCAAAAGGATTCTCTATTCATTCCATTCATAGGATTTCAGCAGGATCTACTCCAGTGTGCTGACATGCAAGCGGAGTAGTAGATTTTTGTAAAAAGCTTTTATAATTGTAAATGACAATGTTTTATCAACTGATTGCAATAATATACATTTGTTGTAACTATTAAACAAACCAAAAATATGACTTATTTTGTCTTTGTGAAAACATTGGACACTGTGTTGTCAAGCTTATGAGATGCGATGCAAGTGTAAGCCACTGTGACACTATTGTTCTTTTTTTTTTTTTTTTATAAATGTCTAATGATAATGTCAATGACGGATTTTTAATCACTGCTATGCTGAAATTATAACTAATGATACTGTTTTTGATAATATTCAATTTTGTTTCACTACTTTTTGTTTGTTCCGTGTCGTGTTTGTGTCTCCTCTCAAGTGCTCTGTTTATTGCAGTTCTGAGTTTTGCTGGGTCAAGTTTGGTTTTGGAATTGGATTGCATTGTTATGGTATTGCTGTGTATTGTTTTGTTGGATTGATAAAAAAATATATATATTCAAATTAAATAATAATAAAAAAAGAGATTTAAAAAAAAAAAAAAAGGGAATCTATTCTGAATCGCACAACGTGAAAATCGCGATTCAAATTCGAATCGATTTTTTCCCACACCCTTAAAAAATATACATACATATATAGGTTTGCCATATTATAAACAGAAAAAATTAAATAAATATTCAACTCTGGCCTTAAGAAAATACTTTTTTGATAGAGGGTCGTCCTATACACAGGGTATAGAGATGTATTCAGATGACACTACATGGCTTATCCCCAAGCGACTCAAAGCTTTTCTTCCAGTCACACACACCAGTCACCTACAAAGATGATATCCCTTTGGATTTTGTTCCCAACTGAAAACCTTATTTACATGTTTTAAATAGATCTTGTCTGAAAACATTTTTTTTTTGTTTAAACCGATCTGATATTTGCGGCCGTCTAATGTGTGGGTCAATACTGCAAAAGCCTTAAAAGTGTTTTCTTACTAACAAATCAAACAAATGGTGATAGTGAGATTCTCCCAAAAACTTTTTGTCGCTGAAAGCTCACCATATACAACCATCTACCTAGGATAAAGGAATGTGGTCATGTGAAACTCAAAATAGATAAATAAATAAGCTCCTCAACCTGACAGTCATGCGCTGTAAGGTAGGTAACAGAAAGGTGGGTTTTTTTTTTTAGTAAGACACTCATTTCTGTGTGGTCTACAAAAGCTAACAAATACTAAGACTCCAGTTAAAGACAAGTCAGAAAACATTGGCACAAACGGTACTGGCTGTAGGCAACCTCCTGATGTAGTAGCGATGTAACGATATGAAAATGTCACATCACAATTATTTTCACCAAAATTAAGACTATTATCCAATTGTGTTGAATGTGCTTAAGAGTACTGAAACACACAGCTGAGTTTTAATAAAAATAAAAAATACAATAAATAAATAGCCACACAACATACATTTTTGGCAGAAGAAATATGTTATACACCGTATTTTTCGGACTGTAGGTGGCAGTTTTTTTCATGGTTTGGCCGGGGGTACGACTTATACTCAGGAGCGACTTATGTGTGAAATTATTAACACTTTACCGTAAAATATAAAATAATATTATTTAGCTCATTCACATAAGAGACTAAACGTATAAGATTTCATCGGATTTAGCAATTAGGAGTGACAGATTGTTTGGTAAACGTATAGCATGTTCTATATGTTATAGTTATTTGAATGACTCTTACCATAAATTCACTATTCTTTATTTATTTTAAATTGCCTTTCAAATGTCTATTCTTGGTGTTGGGTTTTATCAAATAAATTTCCCCAAAAAATGCGACTTATACTCCAGTGCGACTTATACAGTATATGTTTTTTTCCTTCTTTATTATGCACTTTCGGCAGGTGCGACTTATACTCCGGAGCAACTTATACTCCGAAAAATATGGTAATAACATTGTTCTGGCTACTTATGAGCCATATTATTTTAATTTGAGTTTTTACATTTTTTTTATCTTCTTCCGTTTAAATTTGTAGCAATTGCTGTGTTTATTTTAATGATAAAGAAAAAGAACAAGTGTTGGGCGGCATGTCCGGTTTATGTGATGTCACATGAAGTCTCTTCCTCTTGTCATAATCCTTCGCGTATCAACCGATCTCTCTGTCTTAGAGAGCACAGCTTGGATGTTTAATTTGCACAACTGAACATCCAGACAGTAACGTGTTGGTATAAGTCTATACAAAAAGGTATGTCATTTTTTTTAATGGAGAAAGACGTTTATTGTCTCTTGTTTTCAAGTTAGTATTCAAGCCAGCTAGTGCTGGCTTGCTTCTCCAGTGAGCCGTGTCACTGATCCGTGAATTCATCAAAGAGTTATCAGTTTTATGACAATTTTAATTGAAAGCGGTAATAATAACTGTGAGTTTTACCACGTTATCATTATATTGTGAATCTACACATCCATATGATGTAGTGTGCTTTTTTTTTTTTACTTTACAAGATAGCTGCATTAGTGGTCAGTAGCCAGTAGCTTTACTTCTGCAAGCACTTTAAAATGTCTGAAACTCATGTGTGTTGCACTTAATCAGCGCTATTAACGCTGACAAAACAGTTTTCTCTTAATTAATTACAACATTGGTGATGTTGCTGCTGTGTTTTCACAAATGAGCATGTGATTGATGAAAGGTGATTTTTCCTATGCACATTCTCGCATACTCCAAATCATTAGGTTTAAAAATTAACTTATTAGTTAATGCACGGTCCTTATTGCGTTTTAAGTAAACAAACACCAGGACTATAACGAGAGCATTTACAAAAGCTACATGAATATTCACAAGTAGTTCTTTTTATATTCTTGTTCAAAAACGGGGAATAGAGAGAGCGATAAAGGACAATATGTCGCCGTATAGTTCAACAGAGTCTTAACCATTATACCGTTACTTTCAAAAGACACATTCTTAATATCAAAGCATTGTCAAACCACACCTTTGCCACCAATTGAACACCTGAGGGGAGATGGAGGGCTGCAGCACCCCGCATCCTCTCCCCTCTGTTGCAAGTTTTGTGGATTCTGTGTAACATGTTTGTGTGCTTATGGCTATCAAGGCTTGTTTGGCCTCAATCTGGACCCCATCCCCAAGAGCCCACGCTAAAACTTAACCCCTATCCCAGTGTTCACCTTTTTCCTACCTTTTAAGGAGCGCCGTAATTGGCTGCACTGTCAGCTTTCTAGCTCTGTCTCCCTGTTCATTGTTTGTCTAATCTTGAACCTGAATTTCCCCCTGTGGATCAATACAATTATCTATCTATCTATGTATGTATGTATGTATGTATGTATGTATGTATGTATGTATCTACGTATGTATGTTGTTATCCAGAGATATTGTTAGGGGACATAATTTTAACAATACAAATATATGTCTTATACATATTCTTAAGGCATAAAATTGAGGTGAAAATCTAAGCTTTTGTCGTTCAAGAGACGCTGCATCATTCAACCCGCTTTGTCCCCAATAGCACACATGGCTGCACACCGGAGCAATAAGAAGACCATGTAGTCCACTTCCCTCTGGAGGACGTTTGAAGGTAGAACTATGATACACCACGCAACAAAACCCATTGAGCCAGAGGGAATCAATGCATGCGCCATCAAAGCGTCAATCATTCGCTAACAGCACGCAGCGTGAGGCTCCCTCCAACTTGTCAGTATGTTTGTGTGTGTGTGCTAGTGTGTGTGTGTGTGTGTGTGTGTGTGTGTGTGTGCAGAGTCAAAGTGGACTTACAGACGTTCCCGGTGTTGTCAAAGCTGGTGAGCACTTCATTAACTCGTAGAGGGCCCATGTTGTCCCTGAAAGACACAAATAATTACAATTAATCATTTGTCCTTATTCATACTGTTAAACCTACCATTCGTAATTGTGGTAAATTTGGACCGCCACAAATAGATTTCACGCTACCTTTTGCCTTTTGCTCATAAACACATTATAAACAATTTTTTATTTTGGCCCGCTATAACATTTTGAGGCCAGTAAAAGGCTGAAAAAAAAGTAAATTCTGGCTAAATGTATTTGTCCTTTCAATTTTGACATGCAAATGGACTGCATGCATCTGCAGGTTGCATACTTTAATAATAGCTGACCATGCAACAAGATTTTGGGATTATCAAAAACTTGACTTATGATTTTAAAGCAAGTTATCCATTAATCTGTAATAAAAACATATAGTAATCAAAAACAGTTTCCTTTGCAAATTGTGTAACAAAGCTACTATATGTTTATATATAATTGACTGTTAAAGGCGGCCATAATTGCAATGTGGCCCTCTAAAAAAACGAGTTGGACCCCACTGGAATACAGCCTAATATCGGACAAAATGATGCATATATAAGCAAATGTTACATATTTTTGGGCTGAATTAAGCATTTTCAAGCATAAAAATGCCTAAACCAACAAGTTTCAGGTAGTAACGAGTTGCAATATTTTCACAGGTTGGTGGATGTGTTTAAAAACGATGTTTTTGTGTGTCTATATTAATGTACAGCATTATTTATTTCTTATCTGTATTACAGTACAGTGTAGGGCTGCATGATTTTGAGAAAAAAACAAATTGCGATTTTTCTTTTGCAAAATTGCAATTTGATTTGTGATCGTTATATTTTAGACATGCAATGCATTGAATTGCAAAAACAACGAGCGAAGGATGACTCATATTAGAACAACTTCAAATAATTGACTTTTGTCTACATTAGCAGCGCCCACACTTTTTGAGCGGGGGAGCTACTTTTCAAATGACCAAGTTAAGGTGATCTACCTCATCTTCATATATAAATACAGTCGTGGTCAAAAGTTTACAAAATCTTGTAAAGAACATAATGTCATGGCTGACTTGAGTTTCCAATCATTTCTACAACCCTTTTTTTGTGATATTATAATTGGAGCACATACCTTTTTGTCACAAAAAACATTCATGAAATTGGGTTGTTTTATAAATTTAGTATGGGTCTACTGAAAATGTGACCAAATCTGCTGGGTAAAAAGTATACATACAGCCATGTTAATATTTGGTTACATGTCCCTTGGCAAGTTTCACTGCAATAAGGCGCTTTGGGTAACTATCCACAAGCTTCTGGCAAGCTACTGGCTGAGTTTTTGACCTCTCCTCCTGACAAAATTGGTACAACTCAGCTAAATTTGTTGGTTTTCTGACATGGACTTGTTTCTTCAGCATTGTCTACATGTTCGAGTCAGGACTTTGGGAAAGCCATTCTAAAACCTTATTTCTAGCATGATTTAGCCATTCCTTTACCACTTTTGACGTGTTTGGGGTCACTGTCCTGTTGGAACAACCGACTGCGCCCAAGACCCAACCTGCAAGCTTATGATTTTAAGTTGTCCTGAAGAATTTGGAGGTAATCCTCCTTTTTCATTGTCCCATTCACTCTCTGTAAAGCACCAGTTCCACAGGCAGCAAAACAGGCCCAGAGCCTAATACTACCACAACCATGCTTGACGGTAGGTCTGGTGTTCCTGGGATTGAAGGCCTCACATTTTCTCCTCCAAACATATGGCTGGGTATTGTGGCCAAACAGCTCAATTTATGTTTCATCTAAAATCACATGGACAAAGATAAGACCTTCTGGAGGAAAGTTCTGTGGTCAGATGAAACAAAAACTGAGCTGTTTGGCCAATTGTAACGTCATAGTGAAGATTGATGGTCGCTAATTTTTATGTTTATTTTTTTAATGCCTGGCTAGCGATCGACCGACACACCCTCCGCGATCGACAGGTTGCTCGCGATCGACGTAATGGCCACCCCTGGTCTACATCATGATCTTAAACTGAAGAAATAAAACTATACAGTGTCTATAATGCAATTTAATCATAATATATAAGAACAATGCAAGTCATTATTTAAAAGGATATAACATTTTATTTCTAATTACTGTAGACTTTATTACCATTGTACTGTAATTGGAAGGTAAATAACTTTATCCCAAATAAATTAACCCCAAAAAAATGGACTCTCATTTCTTTGAACAAAAACTTAACTTAAATAAATACTGAACATCTTAAAGTGTGTTTATTACCATCAGAGCGATCACGGCATTCTTACTCGTTCGTCCGTGTTGATGGGCTCATATTGCCCATCCAATTTGAAGCTGAAATATTCCAATAAAGAGGACATTTGGCTTTGTAATCATATATTTTCCTCCTATTTTTTTTTTACTTTTCAGAACTTCTTACTGGCCAGTTGCGAGGCTCTCTGTTCGTGCCTCCTGTGGGTGCGGTTCAGCAGAGTCGCTCTCCGCCCGCCGAGGCAAAGATTGTGAATGACTGGAAAGAGGGCTCACTGCGTTCAGTTAATTCCACTTCTTGATAAACACGCACAGGTTCGGAAAGTGATGCAGAGAGTGAAACCTCTTTATTCTCGTTTAAAGCGAGAGACAAACAAACACGGGGCTCAACGTACCTGTCACTCAAATGCCGGTGACAGCGGAGGGGAAAAAAACCTCACCGCTTGCTGTTACGTAATCGCACTAATTAAAACTTTGGCGTCAATTCGATGTCGATTAAACATGCTGTTCTAGTACTGTGTCTAATTTTCTAATATTATCCCGACTATATTGAATAAAACAAGTGTAAAAGTGTATAGACGTGTTATTTCATGTCTGCAGGGCTTTAATACTGTTAAAAAATGTATTTAGAAAGCAGTAAACAGTCTTTTGATGCACTATTAAAATATTTAATTTATAGATACAAATTCCAACTTTGCAGAAATTCACTTGTTGCAAATGGCAAAATAGCCAAGGGACGATTAACCCTTTCCGGGTGCGTACCTGAGCAAGGCACTGTATTCTGGAAAGAAGACACTTCTGTACACCACCCACTGCTCCTGCGAGGGGTCCTGTGAGGAGAGTCTTCTCCTGCTGAAAAGGCCGAAGGAGGCAAACCGGCGCACAGACACCTGTTTGACCTCGGGATTGTCCATCTGCTTTTGGCGTAAAACCTGCCATAGGTAGCAATAAATAAAAAAAAGGACGTTAATAGCTTGGGATACCTTTAGAAATAAATGTAGTGTAGTGAGTAAACACCCTAATTAGAGGCAGTGTAGCAAATTCATGGGTGTCTCGAAAGCTCTAACAACAATATTTAATAGAATAGAATTGAAGCTAAAGATGGTGTACAAATAAGAATATAGACTATATTGCCAAAAGTATTTGGCCACCCATCCAAATGATGAGAATCAGGTGTCCTAATCACTTGGCCCGACCACAGGTGTATAAAATCAATCACTTAGGCATGGAGACTGTTTCGACAAACTTGTGAAAGAATGGACCGCTCTCAGTGATTTCCAGCGTGGAACTGTCATAGGATGCCACCTCTGCAACAAATCCAGTCGTGAAATTTCCTCGCTCCTTAATATTCCAAAGTCAACTGTTGGCTTTATTATAATAACATGGAAGAGTTTGGGAACAACAGCAACTCAGCCACCGAGTGGCCGGCCACGTAAACTGACAGAGAAGGGTCAGCGGACGCTGAAACGCAAAGTGTCACAGAGGTCGCCGACTTTCTGTCAGTTGCTACAGAGCTCCAAACTTCATGTGACCTTTCATTCAGCCCACGTACAATATGCAGAGAGCTTCATGAAATGGGTTTCCATGGCCGAGCAGCTGGATCTAAAACATGCATCACTAAGTCCAATGCAAAGTGTCGGATGCAGTGGTGTAAAGCACGTCACCACTGGACTCTGGAGCAGTGGAGACACATTCTCTGCAGTGATGAATCGCGCTTTTCCATCTGGCAATATAATGGACGAGTCCGGGTTTGGAGGTTGCCAGGAGAACAATATATTTCAGACTGCATTGTACAGAGTGTGAAGTTTGGTGGAGGAGGAATTATGGCGTGGGGTTGTTTTTCAAGATTTGGGCTTGGCCCCTTAGTTCTTGTGAAAGGAACTTAGAATTCTCCATGGATAGAAAATGGATGGATGGATGGGTTAGGAATGGGATGGCACTTCAAGTTCATGTGTAAGTCAAGGCAGGTGGCCAAATACTTTTGGCAATATAGTGCAGCAAAATCATCAATTAAAGGACAATATTAAAAACGGAGGACACTATGTTCCACTTTGGTCCAGACACCCATTTGTGTTCATCTTTTGTCGCCTAATGACACTGGCAGCGTTATTGCATTAAAAGTGAGAATTACTTGTCTAAGTAGAGTCCATCTTGCTCGGGCGACATCTGCAGCGACGCCATCATGAGACGCTTGGGGATTAGCATCAGGCGACATGTCCTCATGGAGACTTGTCCTCCCGAGCGACGCGGCGACGTTCGTCTTCTCTCCGCGACCGGCGGAATCTCTCTCCATTGTGTCTTCTAATACGGCGTCGGTTGAATTGTCACAGTTAATAACGGTGCAGGTGGGAAATAAGAAATGTTTAAAAAAAAACACTACGAAAACTACAGCGACAGCACATTAGGCTAAAGTGGAGTCGCCTGTTGAAAAAGATTCACGCCACTTCCGTACACTATCCGCGCGTGAGGCATTGTAGTCAATTTTGCAGCAATCGAACTCAATACTCAGTAGGGAAGCAGTGAACAAGCAGCTTTGGCATCGACTGCTTTAGTCTGAATAATTTTTCTACGTCATCCGCAGCCGGCATTGTTTCGGGAAGAACGCTGGCTGTTGTCACCCACTATAACGTCAACACGTGCAATTTTTATGAAACAACCGGATAAAAATGCTTATTTGTACGCGTGTGCCTTTGCATTCGGTGATTTGGCAAGTTTAAACCGACTTAATTGTCTTCCAAGTTACACAATAAAGACGAAAAGCCCAACAATGTCCGTTGTCGCCGTGTTGCGTTCAATGACATTTCGTTCACGTTTTAGGCGGATTTGCTCTTTTCGCCGCTTTCTTCCATCCGTCCTGCGCCATCATTCCACGGTAAATTTTTCATTTGTTGCACATTTTGTGGTTCAGTGGATCACGTTTTGACTGGGTGTGGGTTTCCATTTCAGTACACACCAGTGGCTCACCTCAGTCCTGGTATTGAGAGATACAAGGACTTGCAAGCTTCTTTTAAGAGACACCTGAAGGCATCATACAACAGTTTCTCAAACACACCTGACTACTCAGAGGTATGTTTCGCTCTCTCACCTCCACCCCCAGACCACCTTCTTATAGCATAATAAAAGCCTACTGAAATGAAATTTGCTTATTTAAACGGGAATAGCAGGTCCATTCTATGTGTCATACTTGATCATTTCGCGATATTGCCATATTTTTGCTGAAAGGATTTAGTAGAGAACATCCACAATAAAGTTCGCAACTTTCGGTGCTAAGAGAAAAGCCCTGCCTCTACCGGAAGTCGCAGACGATGACGTCACATGTTGATGGCTCCTCACATATTCACATTGATTTTAATGGGAGCCTCCAACAAAAGAGCTATTCGGACCGAGAAAACAACAATTTCCCCATTAATTTAAGCGAGGATGAAAGATTCGTGTTTGAGGATATTGATAGCGACGGACTAGAAAGAAAAACACGATTGCATTGAGACGGATTCATATGTTTTTAGAGACATTTACTAGGATAATTCTGGTAAATCCCTTATCTTTCTATTGTGTTGCTAGTGTTTTAGTGAGTTTAACAGTACCTGATAGTCGGAAGTGTACGTCCACGGCCGGGTGTTGACGCGCAGTGTCTCAGGGAAGTCGACCGCAGCTGTATGGGCGGCAGAAGCTCAGCTGATATCCGGTAAGAAGCGACTTTTTAACCACAATTTTCTCACCGAAACCTGCTGGTTGACATTCGGTTGGGATCCATGTCCGCTCTGATCCATAGTAAAGTTTCACCTCCGTGAATTTTAAACAAGGAATCACCGTGTGTTTGTGTGGCTAAAGGCTAAAGCTTCCCAACTCCATCTTTCTACTTTGACTCCTCCAATATTAATTGAACAAATTGCAAAAGATTCAGCTACAAAAATCTCTATAATACCTTGTAATTATGCCATTAAAGCAGACGACTTCCAGCTGTGTGTGTGCGCAGCGCTCATATTCCTAACAGCCTGTGACGTCACGCGTACACGTCATCATTGCGCGACATTTTCAAGAAAAAACTCCCGGGAAATTAAAAATTGCAATTTAGTAAACTAAAAAGGCTGTATTGGCATGTGTTGCAATGTTAATATTTCATCATTGATATATAAACTATCAGACTGCGTGGTGGGTAGTAGTGGGTTTCAGTAGGCCTTTAAAAGCCTACTGAAATGAGATTTTCTTATTTAAACGGGGATAGCAGGTCCATTCCATGTGTCATACTTGATCATTTCGCGATATTGCCACATTTTTGCTGAAAGGATTTAGTAGAGAACATCGACGATAAAGTTCGTAACTTTTGGTCGCTAAAAGAAAAGCCCTGCCTTTACCGGAAGTATGTGCGCGTGACGCATACTTGCCAACCCTCCTGGATTTTCCGGGAGACTCCCAAAATTCAGCGCCTCTCCTGAAAACCTCCCGGGACAAATTTTCTCCCGAAATTCAGACGAAACTGGAGCCCACGCCCACTCCAGCTCCATGAGAACCCGACTCAATGTTGTGACCCTCTTAAACAGGACTATACTGCCATCTACTGTACATACAATAGAATGTCTGTTCTGAAGCCCACAGTAAAGAGACGTAACTTCATCACGTCGCCTGGTTATTAACTCCAACCCAATATATTACACCGTCGACGAGCAAAATGAAGAAATACGCTTGCAAGTTCCAGAACGATTGGAAACAAGAATTTCAGTTTATCCAGGAGAGTTCGAAGGGGAAGGGGTATGTTGCCTGTAAATTTTGTAGAACAGACTTCTCCATTGAACACGGTGAATGGATATACTCAGCCATGAACGGTCAGTCAGCAAAGCACAAAGCATCCGCAGCGCAGCATCGTTCACAACCCGGTATTATGGCCCACCTCGCAAAATGGAGACTCGATGGTGTATCTTGAGCTGAGACAAAGATGACTATGCTGATAGCTGGAAGCAACATCCCGTTCTCATTTGCGGACGTCTCCAACAAATCCGTGAAGGATGTTCCCGGAATCGGACATCGCTCGCCAATACGCAAATGGCAGAACAAAGGTTACTCAAATAGTGAAAGGTAAGTCTTGTTGTTGTTTTTTAGTAACCAGCAATCACAGTACAGTTAGTAAAACAACTGCGTTTTTATTACTGTGTATTAGATATGTGCCGTCTGAAATTCAAGTATTTATTTTATTTATATATATATAATAAAATATATATATATAGCTAAATTCACTTAAAGTCAAGTATTTCATACATATGTATATATTTATATATATATACATATATGAAATATATATGAAATACTTGAGTTGGTGATTTATACGCCACCCCTCTTAACCACGCTGCCTTTTAAACAGCTGCTGCAGGACGACGAATAATCCAATGATTTCTCCGGTAGGATCCATCCATCCATCCATTTCCTACCGCTTATTCCCTTTTTGGGGTCGCGGGGGGGCGCTGGCGCCTATCTCAGCTACAATCGGGCGGAATGTGGTGTACACCCTGGACAAGTCGCCACCTCATCGCAGGGCCAACACGGATAGACAGACAACATTCACACTCACATTCACACACTAGGGCCAATTTAGTGTTGCCAATCAACCTATCCCCAGGTGCATGTCTTTGGAAGTGGGAGGAAGCCGGAGTACCCTGAGGGAACCCACGCATTCACGGGGAGAACACGCAAACTCCACGCAGAAAGATCCCGAGCCTGGATTTGAACCCAGGACTGCAGGAACTTCGTATTGTGAGGCAGACGCACTAACCCCTCTGCCACCGTGAAGCCCTCCGGTAGGATATATATCACAATTTCCCCATCCAAAAACATGCTGGTTGACGTAGAGAAAACATGTTCGCTTGACCGCTCTGTGTTAAAGCTTCACAACAAACAAAGAAACACCGTCTGTGTCGCGGTGCTAAAGACAGCTGCAATCCTCCACTTTCCACCAACAGCATTGTTTTTTATAGTCTCCATTATTAAATGAACAAATTGCAAAAGATTCAGCAACACAGATGTCCAAAATACTGTGTAATTATGCAATTAAAGCAGACGACTTTTAGCCGTGTTTGGTGCAGCGCTAATATTTCCTTACAGTCCGTGACGTCACACCAACGCGTCATCATTCCGCAACGTTTTCAACAAGAAACTCGCGAGAAATTAAAAATTGCAATTTAGTAAACTAAAAAGGCCGTATTGGCATGTGTTGCAATGTTAATATTTCATCATTGATATATAAACTATCAGACTGCGTGGTCGGTAGTAGTGGGTTTCAGTAGGCCTTTAAAATGTAATTCCTTATGATGTGACACAGGTGTATGGACGCCATCATGTTTACTTCATTGAAGGAAACTGCATCTACAGAATGGATAAAAAGAAACAAGGTAAGCAATAGCGTTGTCACGATACCAGAATTTCAGCTGTCGATAATGATATAAATCCATCCATCCATCCATACATTTTCTACCGCTTGTTTCTTTTGGGGTCGCGGGGAGTGTTGGAGCCAATCTCATGTTAATACAAAAACATGTATACTGAAATACAACATGGTTATGGTGTCAGTTTATTTCAAACATGCAGACAAATTACAATATGATACATAACATATTTCAAGTTCCTCATTACAGCATGTCCGAAAAGAAGTAGGAAGAAGCAGAGCTTATTTAATCCTACCCCTTTTCGCATCATAGCAATTTCTCACACATTTGTTTGTACTCAATCAGTATAAGTAAATAAATATGTTGACAAACGAGTAAGTAGATAATTATTAAAGCATTGTTTAATAATTATCTACTCATATGATCCACTTCAAGAAACTCTTCAAACTGGAAGTGTTTACAAAGTACAAAAATGAAGAACCATGATAAACATTCTGATTTTACTCACCCATTCATTCTCAAAATAATCTGATTTATCTCATCGTATGGAATAAAACTTACTTCACCAATATTTATTTATTTATTTATTTATTTGTATTGTGATTACTTATTACTTATGGAGTATACATTGTGAATACATTGAGAACAGGAAGTGAACAAAAGTTTTAGCAACTGTTATGTAATGAAAAGGGGTAGGATTAAATAAGCTCTGCTTCTTCCTACTCCTTTTCGAAGATGTTGAAAAGAGAAACTGGAAATTGTGATGTATCATGTTGTATGCTTGCATGTTCGAAATAAACTCAAACTCAACTCAACTCTAACTTAGATATTGGGTTTCACTATGTAAAGTGCTTTGAGTCACTAGAGAAAAGCGCTATATAAATATAATTCACTTCACTTCAAATGAATAAATAAACTGTTGATAAAGTTTTGATAAATAAAATAGTTAAGTGATTTATAATTCTCATTATGAGATTAATTAGATGATCTAATTTCTTAATAAGGTTGAAAATGTTTATTAGGATTCTTATTTACTTGAACTTTGTAAACACTTTTGAGTTTATTTAAGTGGACCATAGTACATTGTTTATTAATCCCCTCCATAATTTAATTCCACATACGGATTTGCTAAAGTTTTTAAGTGCTGTACGGGCATGCAAATGTTTTGAATTAGATTTTTCTCTCAAGTTATCAGGGTTTCCCTTAAACAGCCAAGATACCTGTGGCTGTGGGGACGTGGTTATGGTAATTTGCATAATTTGCTATGATGATAGGATTTTCTTTAAAAATTCTTAAAAATGTATACATACATTTAAAACAAATCGTTTTTTATTAATTAACATATATTTTTAATCGTTTTTGCCACGTTTTCAATTGTAGCTGCTTTTTGTACAAACCCTGTTTCCATATGAGTTGGGAAATTGTGTTTGATGTAAATATAAACGGAATACAATGATTTGCAAATAACTTTCAACCCATATTCAGTTGAGTTAGCTACAAAGTCAACACATTTGATATTCAAACTGATTAAATTATTTTTTTTGCAAATAATCATTAACTTAACAATTTGATGCCAGCAACACGTGAAAATGAAGTTGGGAAAGGTGGCAATATCCATCCATCCATCCATCCATCATCTTCCGCTTATCCGAGGTCGGGTCGCGGGGGCAGCAGCCTAAGCAGGGAAGCCCAGACTTCCCTATCTCCAGCCACTTCGTCTAGCTCTTCCCGGGGGATCCCGAGGCGTTCCCAGGCCAGCCGGGAGACATAGTCTTTCCAACGTGTCCTGGGTCTTCCCCGTGGCCTCCTACCAGCTGGACGTGCCCTAAACACATCCCTCGGGAGGCGATCGGGTGGCATCCTGCCCAGATGCCCGAACCACCTCATCTGGCTCCTCTCGATGTGGAGGAGCAGTGGCTTTACGTTGAGCTCCTCCCGGATGGCAGAGCTTCTCACCCTATCTCTAAGGGAGAGCCCCGCCACCCGGCGGAGGAAACTCATTTCGGCCGCTTGTACCCGTGATCTTATCCTTTCGGTCATGACCCAAAGCTCATGACCATAGGTGAGGATGGGAACGTAGATCGACCGGTAAATTGAGAGCTTTGCCTTCCGGCTCAGCTCCTTCTTCACCACAACGGATCGATACAACGTCCGCATTACTGAAGACGCCGCACCGATCCGCCTGTCGATCTCACGATCCACTCTTCCCCCACTCGTGAACAAGACTCCTAGGTACTTGAACTCGTCCACTTGGGGCAGGGTCTCCTCCCCAACCCGGAGATGGCACTCCACCCTTTTCCGGGCGAGAACCATGGACTCGGACTTGGAGGTGCTGATTCTCATTCCGGTCGCTTCACACTCGGCTGCGAACCGATCCAGTGAGAGCTGAAGATCCCGGCCAGATGAAGCCATCAGGACTACATCATCTGCAAAAAGCAGAGACCTAATCCCGTGGCCACCAAACCGGAACCCCTCAACGCCTTGACTGCGCCTAGAAATTCTGTCCATAAAAGTTATGAACAGAATCGGTGACAAAGGACAGCCTTGGCGGAGTCCAACCTTCACTGGAAACGTGTCCGACTTACTGCCAGCAATGCGGACCAAGCTCTGACACTGATCATACAGGGAGCGGACTGCCACAATAAGACATTCCGATACCCCATACTCTCTGAGCACTCCCCACAGGACTTCCCGAGGGACACGGTCGAATGCCTTCTCCAAGTCCACAAAGCACATGTAGACTGGTTGGGCAAACTCCCATGCACCCTCAAGAACCCTGCCGAGAGTATAGAGCTGGTCCACAGTTCCACGACCAGGACGAAAACCACACTGTTCCTCCTGAATCCGAGGTTCGACTATCCGGCGAAGCCTCCTCTCCAGTACACCTGAATAAACCTTACCGGGAAGGCTGACGAGTGTGATCCCACGATAGTTGGAACACACCCTCCGGTCCCCCTTCTTAAAGAGAGGGACCACCACCCCGGTCTGCCAATCCAGAGGTACCGCCCCCGATGTCCACGCGATGCTGCAGAGTCTTGTCAACCAAGACAGCCCCACAGCATCCAGAGCCTTAAGGAACTCCGGGCGGATCTCATCCACCCCCGGGGCCTTGCCGCCGAGGAGCTTTTTAACTACCTCAGCGACCTCAGCCCCAGAAATGGGAGAGTCCACTACAGATTCCCCAGGCACCGCTTCCTCAAAGAAAGACGTGTTGGTGGGATTGAGGAGGTCTTCGAAGTATTCCCTCCACCGATCCACAACATCCGCAGTCGAAGTCAGCAGAACACCATCCGCACCATACACGGTGTTGATAGTGCACTGCTTCCCCTTCCTGAGGCGCCGTATGGTGGTCCAGAATCGCTTCGAAGCCGTCCGGAAGTCGTTTTCCATGGCTTCCCCGAACTCTTCCCATGTCCGAGTTTTTGCCTCCGCGACCGCTAAAGCTGCACACCGCTTGGCCCGTCGGTACCCGTCCACTGCCTCCGGAGTCCTATGAGCCAAAAGAACCCGATAGGACTCCTTCTTCAGCTTGACGGCATCCCTCACTGCTGGTGTCCACCAACGGGTTCTGAGATTACCGCCACGACAGGCACCAACAACCTTGCGGCCACAGCTCCAATCAGCCGCCTCGACAATAGAGGTTCGGAACATGGTCCACTCGGACTCAATGTCCCGCACCTCCCTCGTGACATGTTCAAAGTTCTCCCGGAGGTGTGAATTGAAACTCTCTCTGACAGGAGACTCTGCCAGACGTTCCCAGCAGACCCTCACAATGCGCTTGGGCCTGCCAGGTCTGTCCGGCATCCTCCCCCACCATCGCAGCCAACTCACCACCAGGTGGTGATCGGTAGAAAGCTCCGCCCCTCTCTTCACCCGAGTGTCCAAAACATAAGGCCGCAAATCCGATGACACAACTACAAAGTCGATCATGGAACTGCGGCCTAGGGTGTCCTGGTGCCAAGTGCACATATGGACACCCTTATGTTTGAACATGGTGTTTGTTATCGACAAACTGTGACGAGCACAAAAGTCCAATAACAAAACCCCACTCGGGTTTAGATCCGGGCGACCATTCTTCCCAATCACACCTCTCCAGGTTTCACTGTCGTTGCCAACATGAGCGTTGAAGTCTCCCAGTAGGACAAGGGAATCACCCGGAGGAGCACTTTCCAGTACTCCCTCGAGTGTACCCAAAAAGGGTGGGTATTCTGAACTGCTGTTTGGTGCGTAAGCACAAACAACAGTCAGGACCCGTCCCCCCACCCGAAGGCGAAGGGAAGCTACCCTCTCGTCCACTGGGTTGAACTCAAACGTACAGGCTTTGAGCCGGGGGGCAACCAGAATTGCCACCCCAGCCCGTCGCCTCTCACTGCCGGCAACGCCAGAGTGGAAGAGGGTCCAGTCCCTCTCGAGAGAACTGGTTCCAGAGCCCTTGCTGTGCGTCGAGGTGAGTCCGACTATATCCAGCCGGAACTTCTCTACCTCGCGCACTAGCTCAGGCTCCTTCCCCCCCAGTGAGGTGACGTTCCACGTCCCAAGAGCTAGCTTCTGTAGCCGAGGATCGGACCGCCAAGTGCCCTGCCTTCGGCTGCCGCCCAGCTCACAATGCACCCGACCTCTATGGCCCCTCCTATGAGTGGTGAGCCCATTGGAGGGATGACCCACGTTGCCTCTTCGGGCTGTGCCCGGCCGGGCCCCATGGGAACAGGCCCGACCACCAGGCGCTCCCCATCGTGCCCCAACTCCGGGCCTGGCTCCAGAGCGGGGCCCCGGTGACCCACATCCGGGCGTGGGAAATCTGGGTTCATTTCGTTGTAATTCCATAGAAGTCTTTGAGCTGCTCTTTGTCTGATCACTCACCTAGGACCTGTTTGTCTTGGGAGACCCTACCAGGGGGCATGAAAACCCCCAGACAACATAGCTCCTAGGATCATTGGGACACGCAAACTCCTCTACCACGGTAAGGTAGCAGCTCAGAGAGGAGCAAATAATCATTAACTTAACAATTTGATGCCAGCAACACGTGAAAATGAAGTTGGGAAAGGTGGCAATAAAGACTGATAAAGTTGAGGAGTGCTCATCAAACTTTTATTTGGAACATCCCATAAGTGTGCAGGCTAATTGGGAACAGGTGGGTGCCATGATTGGGTATAAAAACAGCTTCCCACAAAATGCTCGGCCTTTCACAAGAAAGGATGGGGCGAGGTACACCCCTTTGTCCACAACTGCGTGAGCAAATAGTCAAACAGTTTAAAAACAACGTTTCTCAAAGTGCAATTGCAAGAAATTTGGGGATTTCACCATCTACGGTCCATAATATCATCAAAAGGTTCAGAGAATCTAGAGAAATCACTCCACGTAAGCAGCATGACCAGAAACCAACATTGAATGACTGTGACCTTCGATCCCTCAGACGGCACTGTATCAAAAACCGACATCAATCTCTAAAGGATATCACCACATGAGCTCAGGAACACCTCAGAAAACCACTGTCACTAAAGACAGTTCTTCGCTGCATCTGTAAGTGCAAGTTGAAGCTCTACTAAGCAAAGCGAAAGCCATTTATCAACAACATCCAGAAACGCCGCCGGCTTCTCTGAGCCAGAGATAATCTAAGATGGACTGATGCAAAGTGGAAAAGTGTTCTGTGGTCTGACGAGTCCACATTTCAAATTGTTTTCGGAAATATTCGACATCGTGTCATCCGGACCAAAGGGGAAGCAAACCATCCAGACAGTTAGACGCAAAGTTCAAAATACAGCCTCTATGATGGTATAGGGGTGCATTAGTGCCCAAGGCATGGGTAATTTACACATCTGTGAAGGCACCATTAATGCTGAAAGGTACATACAGGTTTTGGAACAATATGTGCTGCCATCTAAGTGCCGTCTTTTTCATGGACGCCCCTGCTTATTTCAGCAAGACAATGCCAAGCCACATTCAGCACGTGTTACAACAGCGTGGCTAAGTAAAAAAGACTGCGGGTACTTTCCTGGACGGCCTGCAGTCCAGACCTGTCTCCCATCGAAAATGTGTGGCGCATTATGAAGCGTAAAATACGACAGCGGAGACCCGGACTGTTGAACGACTGAAGTTCTACATAAAACAAGATTGGGAAAGAATTCCACTGTAAAACTTTAACAATTAGTTTCCTCTGTTCCCAAACGTTTATTGAGTGTTGTCAAAAGAAAAGGTGATGTAACACAGTGGTGAACATGCCCTTTCACAACTACTTTGGCACGTGTTGCATCCATGAAATTCTAAGTTAATTATTACTTGCAAAAAAAAAAAGTTTAAGCGTTTGAACATCAAATATATTGTCTTTGTAGTGCATTCAATTGAATATGGGTTGAAAAGGATTTGCAAATCATTGTATTCCGTTTATATTTACATGTAACACAATTTACAAACTCATATGGAAACGGGGTTTGTACTACGTACTTTGTTAAGATTTTTTTAAGGTTTTGAGGACTCTTAATGATTTGAAAAAAATTATGAACAACGAGCAATAAATCCAGCATCTTCCTCTGGTGTTATTATATAATATGCTCGGGTTGAAGTCATTGTCTTGCGGTTCCACGGATATGCACGTCAAAGTATCCAAGCGTACAGAGTTGACAATAGATTTAATGTTTTTCAACACAACCATCAAATGACACACTTTCTTCCAAAACTTTCCAGTCTCTCTCCAAACTTCCTCCTTCTCCTACACCCGGCCTCTCACTGTTAAAGACAAGATGATTAGATTAACTCGTACCACCTGTGAAATCTAATCACCTATCAGCTGTGTCTCGCCGTCAGCACATGCCCCGCCCCTGCCCGATGGTGCTTGTCCTCAGAACTATGGACAGCGGCAGTGACTTTTGCTCTTGCAGGCAGCGCTGGCTACAATCTTCCCCCACAACTTGTGTTTAGAGATTCTACTACTGTCCCTCGATGTCCCTTGACTAAAGAGACTGAAGTGAGCATGACATCACACTTGCTTTGCACTGTTGCTCTAGTTGGACTTTCTCTTTTTAAAAGCCACCGCTGTCCTGTTTAATATTTGCACATTTTGTAGATGGCTGTCCCCGGGTGTATTTGCAATATATATAAAATGTGCCTCGCAATACGGAGGTCCTGAGTAGTCCTGGTTTCAAAACCGGGCTTGGGATCTTTCTGTGTGGAGTTTGTATGTTCTCCCCGTGACTGCGTGGGTTCCCTCCGGTTACTCCGGCTTCCTCCCACCGCCAAAAACATGCACCTGGGGATAGGTTGATTGGCAACACTAAGTTGGCCCTAGTGTGTGAATGTGAGTGTGAATTTGGTCTGTCTATTTGTGTTGGCCCTTTGATGAGTGGGCGTCTTGTCCAGGGTGTACACTGCCTTCCGCCCGAATGCAGCTGAGATAGGCTCCAGCGACCCCGAACGGGACAAGAGATAGAAAATGGTTGGATGGATGGATAAAAATCACGCCAACGTCACAGACATGCTGACAATGCTCCAAACAATGGCGTGCATTTTGTTGACATCCGGCTTCGGTAGCGCGGTTTTCACTGATCAAAGTCTTTTTTCAGTGATCAGGTTTTGGTACATCATATGTCAAAACTGCAAAAATAGTAGCCTCTATAGATATATATATATATATATATATATATATATATATATATATATATATATATATATATATATATATATATATATATATATATATATATATATATATCAATTCATTCTGTAATGACCAGCTAATGTTTTTTGTTTGTATTTGATGTCAGTTTTTGGTATGTTTACAAACACACCGTCCATGCCTGAAAGGTGATTGGCGTAGAATTAGGAAACAAAGATTTAAGGAGACGAACGTGTTTTCATGGGAGGTAAAACCGGTTGGAATTGTGCCGTTGTTTGTTATCATAAGATTGGTAATAAAAGTAAAAAATAGCGTCTTACTTTGTGTGATTTCATCTGGTGGCTACAATATATTATACTATTTTAATTCGTTTTCAAGTACAGGTATGAATACAAAGTTATTAATCGTGATTACAATATCAATCAAAATAATCGTGGTTTTTATTTTTGCCACAATCGTCCAGCCCTATTTGTGACAGGCTTCCAGGAATATGGGAAACATTGGCTCAATAATCACATGTGTGAAGTCATGTGGATCACCAAAGAAAAAGTGTTGTACATTATTCGATACTGTCGATACAGAAAAAAGCAGATATCAGTGTATTTCTTGCATGTTGGTATCGAAGTATCGATACGCTTGACCACCCAAGTAAGCAAGTATGAACAGTTTCTAAAAACCAATATGTGGATCAGTATTGATAAACTCAATACTTGCAGGTGAGTCAAAACCAGAGCAGGTTGTTCACCTGGGACAGATCCCTGTTGGTGAGGAAGACGATGAGGAGACAAGACCTGAAGAGTGGACGGTGCAGAGATTGCGTCTGTCCCCTCAGGAGAAGCATCTTGCCGTCACAGTAAAGGCACAACACAAGCAAGCTTTAAGGTCCACAGAAGAGAATATATCACACGTGAGTTATTTTGCACTGAAATTATGTTTTTTGACGATGTCACTCAGGTGTGTGCTGGTGAAGCTCGGACTGAAAAGATCTCGTGTTCTCCTCACACTGGACCACGTCTTCAGCTTCGGTGCGCTTTGGATCACACTATTTTGAGTAATGTCAAGGAGTAACAGAAGTGTGTCTTCCCAGAGTGGGCCACAGATGAGGTTTTGTTCTACACAAGCCAAGAGGGTCTGCGGTGCCACAGAGTCCACCGTCTGGACTTGACGCCGCACGGGAGCAACGTACGATCCGTCTACCAGGAATCCCAACCTGAGTGGGTGAAGGAGATGTTTGTTTTTGCCGCGCCGTCTTTTACGTCGAAAACTGTCCCCTCCTAGTGTGTTTGTGGAGGTGGTCCTCTCCAGAAACCGACAGCTGCTCACCATCAACAGCAGCAGCAGGACCAGCTCAGAGGTTCTGATGGTCAATGTCTCCGATCCCGGTCTAGAACCCGTCATGGTTCAGCCGCGCCAGCCGGGGCTGTTGTACCACCTGGAGCACTGGAGGCGGAGCTTGATCGTACTCGCCAACACGGGGCCTGGCCAGGAATATCAGGTAGGAGAGTGTCAATTACAATTCATTTAGATCTACAGTATTTATTCAGCCACCGATTGTGCAAGTTGTCCCACTTAAAATGATGACAGGGGTCTGTAATTTTCATCATAGGTACACTTCAACTGTGAGAGACAGAATGTGAAAAAAAAAATCCAGGAATTCACATTGTAGGAATTTTAAAGAATTTATATGGAAATTATGGTTGAAAATAAGTATTTGGTCAACCATTAGAAGCTCTCACTGATGGAAGGAGGTAGGGATTTTAAATAATTTGTTTGTAAATTATGGTGGAAAATAAGTATT
Source organism: Nerophis ophidion (assembly GCF_033978795.1). Classification (NCBI taxonomy): domain Eukaryota; kingdom Metazoa; phylum Chordata; class Actinopteri; order Syngnathiformes; family Syngnathidae; genus Nerophis; species Nerophis ophidion. The sequence goes on along the minus strand of NC_084619.1, from coordinate 51,617,550 downwards.
TGGTCAACCATTCAAAGCTCTCACTGATGGAAGGAGGTTTTGGCTCAAAATCTCACAATACATGACCCCATTCATTCTTTACTTAACACGGATCAATCGTCCTGTCCCCTTAGCAGAAAAACAGCCCCAAAGCATGATGTTTCCACCCCCATGCTTCACAGTAGGTGTGGTGTTCATGGGATGCAACTCAGTATTCTTCTTCCTCCAAACACGACAAGTTGAGTTTATACCAAAATGGATACATGGATGATACAGCAGAGGATTGGGAGAATGTCATGTGGTCAGAGGAAACCAAAATAGAACTTTTTTGTATAAACTCAACTCGTCATGATTGGAGGAAGAAGAATACTGAGTTGCATCCCAAGAACACCACACCTACTGTGAAGCATGGGGGTGGAAACATCATGCTTTGGGGCTGTTTTTCTGCAAAGGGGACAGGACGATTGATCCGTGTTAAGGGGCCATCTCACGATACATGGGGTCATGTATCGTGAGATTTTGAGCCAAAACCTCCTTCAATCAGCGAGAGCTTTGAATGGTTGACCAAATACTTATTTTCCACCATAATTTACAGATAAATTCTTTAAAATTCCTACAATGTAAATGCCTGGATTTTTTTTTCACATTCTGTCTCTCACAGTTGAAGTGTACCTATGATGAAAATTACAGACCTCTGTCATCATTTTAAGTGGGAGAATTTGAACAATTGGTGGCTGACTAAATACTTTTTTGTCCCACTGTACGTTAAAAGGACAAAATATTACAAACAGTCCTTAAAAGTGGGCTTGGCCTGGAGGAGGACTTTGGCAAGTATGAAAGACCGCCCACAAATCGGCACATTCTGAAGAGACATTCAGAAAACAAAATCTATAATATATATCAGTAGTTATTCAAAGTTTTTTCACATGATGTAACACCGCAGAAAAAACTTGGCTCTCCAAGTACCACCACAATGACCAGCTTTAAAATACAGTAGCATAACAAGTATAATATTTTTGGCCACTGTAACATTACACACAGTTTGAACAGTAACACTGTGTTTGAATATGAGAAAATAAAACAACTTAAATCAAGTGATTACATCTACCATGTTATACAGATGATATGACCCTGTTTAAAGCGACCTGCGAGCCACATTACTTAAAATGTACTTATAAAGTGCTCCAGTCCCAATTGATTATCTTTGACTCGTGTTTGTTTAGCTGTAGATCACTAAAAATAGTAAAACACTCCCGTAATACATAGGACCTTTGACTACCATTTTTGTAATACATCCTTAAAAATAGCAACGCGCTGCTCTCATCGAGGCTATTTGCAGTAAATTTCTAAAAAGTAGCAAAGCACTGCTGTCTTGAAGAGCGTCTTTGACCAGCGTTATTGCAGAAAAAACAAAACAGCGTAGTGCAACCATCATATAGATTATTTATTACAGTTGATCATCATAAACAGCAGAGCACCCCTGTCATACAAAATATTTTTTACTTGAGGCTTTTGCCATAGATTCCAAAAACAGCAAATTGCTATTGTCCTATGGAGGTAGTTTGACTTGTGATTTTGCAGTAGATGCCTAAAAACAACAAAGCTCTGCTGTCTTTTGAAGGACCTTTGGCCAATGTTTTTGCAGCACATCATTACCGACAGCAAAGCGTTACTGTCGTATAAAGCAGTGATTTTCAACCACTGTGCCGCACGGCACATTAGTGTGCCGTGAGATACCGTCTGGTGTGTCGTGGGAGATTATCTAATTTCACCTTTAAAAATATTTTTTGCAAACCAGTAATTGCAATCCGCAAATTATGTGTCGTTGTTGAGTGTCTGTACTGTCTTGACATCAGCAGATTTACCACGTTATACTCACGTTGTATACTGCAGGTAGCTAATTGCTTTGTAGATGTCGGAAACAGCGGGAGGCAGGGTGCAGGTAAAAAATTGTCTAATGCTTAAACTAAAAATAAACAAAAGGTGACTGTCCCGAAGAAAAGGCATTGAAGCTTAAGGAAGGCTATGCAGAACGAAACTAAAACTGAACTGGCTACAAAGTAAACAAAAACAGAATGCTGGACGACAGCAAAGACTTACTGTGGAGCAAAGACGGCGTCCACAAAGTACATCCGAACATGACATGACAATCAACAATGTCCCCACAAAGAAGGATGAAAACAACTGAAATATTCTTGATTGCTCAAACAAAGCGGGTGTGGGGAATAGCAGTCAAGGAAGACATGAAACTGCTACAGGAAAATACAACATAAAGAAAAAAAGCCACCAAAAATCGTAGCCAAAAAAACTCAAAATAAGTCAAGGGGTGATGTCATTTATGTCTTTATTGTAACTCACATTTGGTGAAGTGTTCTCATATCACTGATGAAACATTGTATTTACTATACGTTATATCTAAATGATTGTATATGTGATAAGAAGGTCACCTGAAACAATTGACTTTGTATTGCAGTAAGTTATAGATGATGATGTTTCGTAAGATATTTTGGAATACTCATGCAGGTGGTGAAAGCCCCCCTCTCTGAGCCCTCCATGTTGTCCTGGCACACAGTCTTCACGCCCCGTGCTGGCACCGTGCTCAAAGACATGGACGTCGTGGAGGACCACTGTGTCCTGCTCGCGAAGACGGCGGCCAATGAGCTGGAGCTGATTGTGGTCCCACTGATCCAACCCAGCCAAGCGTACACTTTGCAGGTCAGCGCGTATATTTCCTATAGTTAGTCATTAATGTACACTACTTTGTTTATTTTGCTGAGCCCGGTAGGAATACCAAGCAATATCGCTGAGATTTGTGTACATAATGCAAAAGCAGGTTGCTAGACAAAAACTTACATTTTACATAACTGGGGCGTTCCCCAAGGCACCCCTTTAAGTTACTTTTTTTGCGTAATGTGATTTAAATAACTAATTAGTTGCTGCAGCTTGTTTACATCATATGTAGTCAGTATTTCGCCATTAGTTATACTAGTCGTGTTCCTCAAGGTTCCATCTTAGGTCCTATCTTTTTTCATCATTTGGGTTATTCAACAAATGGCTCGCAAGTTCAATTCAAAAAACCTGTGAGACTAAACATTTCCTATAAGATTCCAATAAAACACCAGAGATCATAGAGATGATCTTTGACTAGCTTTTTTTTTTTTTTGAAGCTCATCAAAATCAGCTTTTGTAACTTTTGACACCGCACAATTCGATTCCTGGGGGTAACGATTCGATTCACAGTCAATTCCTGATTCAAAACGATTCTCAATTCAAAATCAACGACTTTTTTAATAACATTGGGTGCCAGGTCATTGAATAACTACAGTATATTCCTCCATAAAATAGACAAACAACTCTGATAAATGTTTGTCACTTAAAAAAAAACGGTTTGGTTTCATAAAATTTTACCCAAACATTTAATAAAGTCTGGGTAAAATTTTATGAAACCAAACCTGCTCAAAGTAATGCCGCTGCTCCTCCACATCGAGAGGAGCCAGATGAGGTGGTTCGGGCATCCGGTCAGGATTTCAATCGAAAGCCTACCTAGGGGGATGTTTCGGGCACGTCCGACCGGTAGGAGGCCACGGGGAAGACCCAGGACACGTTGGGAAGACTATGTCTGCCGACTGGCCTGGGAACGCCTCGGGATCCCCGGGAAGAGCTGGACAAGTGGCTGGGGAGAGGAGAGTCTGGGCTTCCCTCCTTAGGCTGCTGCGCCCGCGACCCGACCTCTGATAAGCGGAGGAAGATGGATTGATGGATGGATTTAATAAAGTCAACAATTAAGGCAACAAGAGAAGTATTCAACACTTCTCTTTATTAAAGTAAATCCGTACAGCAGATATGATCATCTACATCAAAAAATATAATTTGCCTTAGTGGCTGGACTTGAAGCTCCACTTAAGAACTTTCAGTTTTGGCGGCATCAGTGGACCTAAGTGGTAGTGTTTGCCAGAAGAAGACCACATTAGCGCATATAGCGTCAAACTGACATGACGCCCGCTGTAGTATTGGCACGAATATTACATCCCTAATAACTATGCTGATGTTTAATAGCACACACTATCAAGAAATTATCTTGGATTATGTTACAAACATGACGCCGCCACTAAGAATGTATCAAGGCGAATGCAGGTCCACAGCAAAGAAAGACCAGCAGGGGAGGTTTTCCGAAGGAAGTAGTAGTGAAACTCTCAAGCTGCTGGCTATTTATTGCTACCAGGCAAATAACCAATAGCTAACATTAGGATTATCATTTTGATTTGAGTATCGAAAGTCACTTACTAGTATAGCAGGAACAAAGCCAAGGCAGCATCGGCCGAAAATCCCTCCTCATCTTTAAGTTCACGTCAGCGGGTAGCCTCCCTTTTTCTTTTTTTGTCCTCCGACAAAACTTTTCATTTCTTTGTTTGTTTTGGATCTTCGGTCAATTACAGCAGTAATTGCATGTAGGCGTTCGTCTTCTTTTAATTTTACGGCGTTACGCAGGCGTTAGCATCGACTTCCGTCTTTTTAATGAATGGGGAAATGGCATATGCCGTAAAGCAAGTCAGCACATTTGTAGTTTTTTACGTGGCAAGGTTCCTGCCACGTCAGATTTAATCAATTAGGAATCGTTTAAAATATAAATCGCAAATCATTCGAAAATCTATTTTTTGACACCCCGAATAAACAGACCTAAATTAAATGTCAATACCAGGCATATCAAACTGGTTTTCATTGAGGGCCACATCACAGTTATGGCTGCCATCAGAGGGCCGCTTGTAACAGCGAATAATGTATGAATTTGCTTCTGGATTTCATTATTAATTATATAAATTGTTTTAAGTGGACTGTCGGTTTTACAGTAAAAACTTTACATTGACAACATTTTACTGTAAAATATAGTGTTTTGGGTTTTTTTGTACAACATTTTACAGTAAATGGAAAAACAGTACCACTGTTTTTTGTGGGGGGTTTTACAGAAAAAGCTGGCAGTTTAGTTGCCAGATTTCTTGTGTTAAATTTACATTATATTGTTTTTACAAAAACAGTACAAGTTTTTTTTTTTTATTCTGGCTATTTAAATGCCAGTTTTTCTACGTTAAAAACAAATGTACCGTCTTTCCGATTCCAGTAATACACCATTAAAAACAACAACCAACTGGCAACTTGGTCCAGTGTTTTTAAACCGGTGTGCCGTGAGATTATGTAATTTCACGTAATTGGGTTAAAAGTATTGTTTGCAAACCAGTAATTATAATCCGCAAATAATGTCCTGTTGTTGAGTGTCAGTACTGTCTAGAGCTCGGCAGAGTAACCGTAAATACTCTTAAATATCAGTAGGTGGCAGCAGGTAGCTAATTGCCTTGTCGGGTTCACAATATGCTGGAGGCAGCATGCAGGTCAAAAGGTATCTAATGCTTAAACCAAAAATAAACAGAAGGCGTGTGCCGCTAAGAAAAGGCATTGAAGCTTAGGAATGGCTTTGCAGAACGAAAGTAAAACTGAATTGGCTACAAAGTAAACAAAAACTGAACGCTGGACGACAGCAAAGACTTACATGACATGACAATCAACAATGTCTACACAAAAAAGGATAGTATCCAAACAACTGAAATAGTTTTGATTGCGAAAACAAAGCAGGTGCGGGGAATACCGCTCAGAGAAGAAATAAAACTGCTATAGGATAATACCAACTGTATAGGAAAATCCACCAAAATAGGAGCGCACACAGCAGAAAAACAGCAAAACACGTTAATCACGGCGTGATGTGAGGGGTCGTGACAGTACACTTACTTTGAGACGAGAGCTATATTGATGCATGCTTGGTTATGGTTTGAGTTCACATCCAACAATTGCCAGAACTACCTTTTTATGGTCAATATCGGCTGCTAAGTTAAATTTTTTAATGTTTTCTGCTGGTGGTGTGCCTCTGGAGTTTTTCAATGAAAAATATGTGCTTTGGCTCAGAAAAGGTTGAAAAACACTGGCTTAGTCAACAGAATTTTTACGCAAAAAAAAGTAGTATTTTTTTTTTTTCAATTTACAGTAACATGCTGTAAAGAACAACATATTATTATCGTCATTTTTATGAAGTTGATGGGTAGTTTGCTGTGAAGTTAAAGTATGTTTATTTAAACAAAAACATGTTTGGAAAGTATGTTAATATACTGTAATATTTGTTGCAATATTGGATACTATTAAAGTTTAAATTGTATGCAATTTCAAGCAGTACATATATTTTTTTTGTCAAAATGAAAAAAATCTATTACATTTAGTAAGAAAATATTAAGTACTTGATTGACAAATATCATTTCCAGGTGTTTGCGGGCGGGAAGCATAGTGGAAGAGGGGTTAGTGCATCTGCCTCACAATACGGAGGTCCTGAGTAGTCCTGGGTTCAATCCCGGGCTCGGGATCTTTCCGTGTGGAGTTTGCATGTTCTCCCCGTGACTGCTTGGGTTCCCTCCGGGTACTCCGGCTTCCTCCAACTTCCAAAAACATGCACCTGGGGATAGGTTGATTGGCAACACTAAATTGGCCCTAGTGTGTGAATGTGAGTGTGAATGTTGTCTGTCTATCTGTGTTGGCCCTGTGATGAGGTGGCGACTTGTCCAGGGTGTACGCCGCCTTCCACCCGAATGCAGCTGAGATAGGCACTAGCGACCACAAAAAGGGACAAGCAGTAGAAAATGGATGGAGTTTGCGGGCCAGATCTGGCCCTCGGGCCTTGAGTTTGACACCTGTGGTCTATACAATCCATCCATCCATTTTCTACAGCTTATTCCCTTTTGGGGTCGCGGGGGGCGCTGGCGCCTATCTCAGCTACAATCGGGCAGAAGGCGGCGTACACCGTGGAGAAGTTGCCCCCTCATTGCAGGGCCAACACAGATAGACAACATTCACACTCAAATTCACACACTAGGGCCAATTTAGTGTTGCCAATCAACCTATCCCAAGGTGCATGTCTTTGGAAGTGGGAGGAAGCCGGAGTACCCGGAGGGAACCCACGCATTCACGGGGAGAACATGCAAACTCCACACAGAAAGATCCCGAGCCTGGGATTGAACGCAGGACTGCAGGACCTTCGTATTGTGAGGCAGACGCACTAACCCCTCTGCCACCGTGAAGCCTATACAAAACAAAACATATTGAAGGGAGAATGCGGGCCCCTTGGTCGATAGCTTTTTGGAAAAGTGGCCCCTGAAACAACTAACCTTGAAACCCTAATCCTCGACTATACTCTTCAACTAATATTTTGTTGATGCTTGAAGCTCCCCTCCTGGGCCTGCAGCGTTGAAAGCAAGCGTCCAGGCCTTGCGGACCAACATGTGTTGGAGTTCCTCATCTCCTCCCCAGGCCACCCCCCCGTGTCATACTTCCTGTACCCAGAGAAAGGGCTCCTTTTACCGGCCTCAGGTGGCTCTCCCAAGAACCAGGGGAGCGCGATCAGCACCACACGCTTGCAGGCCTGCAGCCAAGTAAGAAGACAAAGTCTTGCAAGAGAGGAAGTGATTGTTTTTAAGTGAATGAACGGTGATTTGTTCAGGATGGGACTCTGGTGCCGCTGACACTCCTGCACGGAGCAAAGTGCAGCAAAGAGACACCTGTGCTGGTGCACGTCTACGGAGCTTACGGCAGGGACGTCAACATGGACTTCTGCCTGGAGAAAAGGCTTCTGCTGGAGCGCGGCTGGGCTCTAGCCTACTGTCATATCAGGTAATGCCCGCTACCAACAAAAGGCGGCCATGTTGTTACCTCCATTGTGTCGCCAGAGGGGGTGGAGAGCTCGGATTGTCCTGGCAAAGAGGAGCTCACGTGGAGGGGAAGGTCAAAGGCGTGGAGGACCTACAAGCCTGCCTCCATCACCTCTTCTCCTCAGGGGTCTCCAGCCCCTCGCTGACCGCCCTCACGGCCTGCAGCGCCGGCGCCGTGCCGGTGGGGGCTCTGTGCAACAGGCAGCCAGACATGATGCAGGCGGTCGTACTGCAGGTGTGTTCCATGTTGCGGGGTTAAAGTATTTTGATAAATGTCCCAGACTTTTTTAGAGTCCTTTTCTGGACGTGCTCGGAGCGATGGAGGATGCCCAGCTGCCTCTCACCGTGGAGGACAGGGAAGAGTGGGGGGACCCCGTCGGTAACCCAAAACACAGACTCGCCATCGCCTCCTATTGCCCAGTTCACAACATTACACCTCAGGTAAAAAAAACTATCACAATTAGACAGCAGGTGGTGATAGTAATGATATTACTATCCAAATACACACAAAACATGCTCATTGCTACGACCAAAATGTCCGGTTTGTAACATTACCAGTTAATTATCGGTATAGCTCGGTTGGTAGAGTGAACTTAAGGGTTGCAGGTTCGATCCCCGCTTCCGCCATCCTAGTCACTGCCGTTGTGTCCCTGGGGCAAGACACTTTACCAATCTGCTCCCAGTGCCACCCACACTGGTTTAAATGTAATTTCGATATTGGGTTTCACTATGTAGGCTTCACGGTGGCAGAGGGGTTAGTGCGTCTGCCTCACAATACGAAGGTCCTACAGTCCTGGGTTCAAATTCAGGCTCGGGATCTTTCTGTGTGGAGTTTGCATGTTCTCCCCGTGAATGTGCGGGTTCCCTCCGGGTACTCCGGCTTCCTCCCACCTCCAAAGACATGCACCTGGGGATAGGTTGATTGGCAACACTAAAATGGTCCCTAGTGTGTGAGTGTGAATGTTGTCTGTCTATCTGTGTTGGCCCTGCGATGAGGTGGCGACTTGTCCAGGGTGTACCCCGCCTTCCGCCTGATTGTAGCTGAGATAGGCGCCCGCGACCCCGAAAGGGAATAATCGGTAGAAAATGGATGGATGGAGGGTTTCACTATGTAAAGCGCTTTGAGTCACACGAGAGAAAAAGCGCTATATAAATATAATTCACTTCACTTCAATTATCAAGCAAAAATATTCATTACTGCCACCTAATGTCCGGTTTATAACATTACTAGTTAATTATCAAGCAAAAAAATTCATTACTGCCACCTAATATTTGAATTTCAAAATTACTGAATTAGAAGCAAAAAATACTTAATGACACCTAACATTATTCATCAATTCAAAGCAAAAAAGACCTCTTAATGCCACCTAAAGTCTGTTTACTCATCACTTACAAGCAAAAATATTTATTACTGCCACTGTCTAATTGATAGCATTACTAGTCAAATACATACTCATTACTGCCACCTAATGTCTGATTAATTGCATTATTAGTCAATTAGAAGATGAGACGTACTCATTACTGCCACCTAAAGTCTATTTTGTAACGTTACTCATCAATTACAAGCAAAAATATTCATCACTGCCACCTAAAGTGGCCTGGTGGTTAGAGTGTCCGCCTGGTGATCAGTAGGTTGTGAGTTGAAACCCCGGCCAAGTCATACCAAAGACTATAGAAATGGGACCATCACCTCCCTGCTTGACACTCAGCATCAAGGTTTGGAATTGGGGGTTAAATCACCAAAATTAATCCTGGGCGTGGGCACCGCTCCTGCTCACACCTCACTCACTTCCCAGGGGGGTGATCAAGGGTGATGGGTCTAATGCAGATTATAATTTCATCACAATTGGTGTGTGTGTAACAATCATTGGTAGTTTAAGTTAAAGTCTGATTGATTGCATAACTACTCATTAAGAAGCCAATACATACTCATTACTGCACCTAATGTCTGATTGATTGCATTTCTAGGCAATTAGTTGCCCTTTTTGTCCAAGAAAACTTTTTTTTGAATGTTAAAACATTTGAAAGTAATATTTGATGTGAAGTCATTGGAGCCTTAAACATCTCAATAATTCAAAACAACATTGATTTTAATTCATTATTTTTTGAGCAATGACAGTTTAAAATAAAATACGTAAATAAAAATTCTTAGGGATCCCAAAGGGTCTTACTCATAGGTGTTAAAAATATACCTTTTTTTTTTTTTAACTTTATTTTGCCCTTTTTGTTTAAGAAAACTTTTTTTTTTCATTTTAAAAACACAAAATATACAATATTTTACTTCAAAACCATTTCAAAGTGCCCTGCCTGTGATGAGGTTGCGACCTGTCCAGGGTGTACCCCGCCTACCGCCTGAATGCAGCTGAGATAGGCTCCAGCGACCCCAAGAGGGGCAAGTGGTAGAAAATGAATGGATGGATAGAAGATGGTACGTCCTCATTAATGCCACCTTAAGTCTAGTTAATAACATTACTCATCAATTCAAAGCAAAGAATACTCATTGCCACCAACTAATGTCCGGTTAGTAAAATTACTCGTAAATTAGAAGCAAAAAATGTTCAATACAGCCGGCTAGTGTCTGATTAGAAAATGATACATACTCATTACTGCCACCTAATGTCTGGTTTGTAACACGACTCATCAAGTAGAAGCAGAAAACACTAAATGACACCTAATAATCAATTCGAAGGAAAAATACTTTTTACTGCCACCTAATGTATGTTTTTTTAATATTACAAGTCAATTAGAAGCAAAAATATTCATTACTGCCACCTAACATGTATCAATTAGAAGCAAAAAAAATACTCATTACTGCCACCTTATGTCTGATTGATAGCATTAGTTGTCAATTAGAAGATGATAAATATTCGTTACTGCCACTTATTGTCTGATTGATAGCATGACTAGTCAATTAGAAGCCATTTTTTTAATGCAATTGTCAGCATATTTTGATGTCAAAAAAGAAAAAAATCAGTTACATAAATTCAGTGTACAAAAAAAAACAGTCGTAAAATAAAGACAAATTAACCTCCATAAAGAAGCCTTACAGACTTATTACTGCCACCTCATATTCGCATGATAATTACTGACCCGCTTACTTGATCGTCCGTAACATTCAAACTTCGTTCACCAAATATCACCTCAGAAAACAAACACTTGGCTATACCACAATGTGCCACCATAATAACCAACACTAAAATACAGTAGCGTAATAGGCCTAAGTATTCATTCAAACAAGGCGGATGTTTTATTTAACAAGTATATTTAATGTTTTGGCCACTGTAACATTACAGGTTTTAAAGTACTGCTGTGATTGAATACAGGAACACAAAACACTGTACTTGAAAAAATTAAATAAAAAAAAATGTTTTGATTTATTATTCAAGCGATTCTTTGGTGTACCACTAGCTGGCGCACACGTACCCTTTTTGAGAATTGCTGACCTAAAGTAAATTTTGTAATATTAAACAATACTTAGACACACTACTAACATATGGGACAGCGTGGCGAAGTTGGGAGAGTGGCCGTGCCAGCAATCTGAGGGTTACTGGTTCAATCCCCACCTTCTACCATCCTAGTCACGTCCGTTGTGTCCTAGGGCAAGACACTTCACCCTTGCTCCTGATGGGTCCTGGTTAGAGCCTTGCATGGCAGCTCCCGGCATCAGTGTGTGAATGTGTGTGTGAATGGGTGAATGTGGAAATACTGTCAAAGCGCTTTGGGCTCCTTAAAAAGGGGTAGAAAGGCGCTATACAAGTACAATCATTTACCATTTATATCACTGCCCCCTATTGTGTCCTTGTTGGCATTACTAGTCAATTAGAAGCAAAACACGGTCATTACTGCCTAATTCGTAACATTAAATTAGCCTAATAATACTCATTACTGCCACCTAATGTCTAGTTTGTAATATTTTTTTCAGTCCTATCACTGTCCCCTATTGTCAAGTTTATAGTATCATTAATCAATTTGAAGCAATACAGATTTATTACTGCACCTTAATGTTTAGTTTAACAAATAAAAGGTGCCATATGTCGTAATGGCTTCACGGTGGAAGAGGGGTTAGTGCGTCTGCCTCACAATACGAAGTTCCTGCAGTCCTGGGTTCAAATCCAGGCTCGGGATCTTTCTGTGTGGAGTTTGCATGTTCTCCCCGTGAATGCGTGGGTTCCCTCCGGGTACTCCGGCTTCCTCCCACTTCCAAAGACATGCACCTGGGGATAGGTTGATTGGCCACACTAAATTGGCCCTAGTGTGTGAATGTGAGTGTGAATGTTGTCTGTCCATCTGTGTTGGCCCTGTGATGAGGTGGCGACTTGTCCAGGGTGTACCCTGCCTTCCGCCCGATTGTAGCTGAGATAGGCGCCAGCGCCCCCCGCGACCCCAAAAGGGAATAAGCGGTAGAAAATGGATGGATGGATATGTCGTAATGTGGCCAGAAATGGGACTGCAATTACTTTCAAAATTCTGTAGTCCTCTCCCACTCCCCATTACCGAGGTTGCCAGATACGCAGCCGAATCCTAATCCTACTCCAAGGAACTTCAAATGGCAATCAACAAATCGTACGCTGTAGGTTTCTCTTGTTTATGCTTCTTGCAAGATGGTTTACTAAGTAGTTATGCCACATCTTACTGATGTCCATTTGCCAAATGTATTTGAAAAGTTACGCAGCAATATATATATTATATATCGCATAGGCCTAATTCGCTGGCAAGCCAAGGGCAACAGTAAAATCGCCACCACATGTTGTTCAGCATAATCCAATGTTGCATCCAACCTGACACACTGCATTCTCTTCCATGTATACACATCACCATCTTTCAGTGCAGAATGTGATTCTATGAGCCAACTCACGTGACGCAAAAACCACGTTACGCATAAACCATATAGCCTATTACCATGTCAATACACAAAGTAGACAATCATTACATGTAATGCATTATGTTGTGCTAAGCAAATACCACCCCATATGTGTTTGATGCACATACAGTACTAGAAACCGCAATTAACAGTGCTAATGATGGAGATCCCTTTCCTCAGCGAGAATGAACTCGGCACTGACATTACCCATATCCGCATAGGGAAAAGTATATTTTCAACAAATAAAACCTGTCAGTTGGATGACACATCGACATGCATGCTAACGTTCATATATTTCCCCTGATACCCTATATGTCGATGTGTCATTGACCGGGCTAGCATGCTTAGCATTAAACTAGGAGCTGAGCACCATCACACTAAGCATTCGTTGTACAAACATACTAGCTTTGTTAGATAACATCGTACTGTATTGGACAATATAGTTTACATACGAAATGTCCATTTCCATTTATTACACGTAATAAGAAAACGAAAATGCCTTACTTACTGTACCTATTAAGGAGGAAATTAGCAAATTTGGCATCAGATTAAAAAAATGGTCTCCAACTTTCAAAGGCATCCCGATACAAAACATTGTTTGGTTCTTGGCTTTGTCATGAATAAGTTGATAATCGTAACGACGCCTTTTAGATTGACCAAGGTATCACATGTTTAGTAACTTTACCAGTGGCAGTAGCTCGACGAAGAGGGCAGTGCGTAACTGGCAACCTGGATGTGACACGCTCACTGACTTTCTAACTGGTCAAACAGTGGAGGGCGGGGCATCGAAATGAAAACAATATTGTGGGGTTGTAAATTTCATTTCGAAATGAGCATATCTGTCTGACCTACCATTATCAGTTATAAAATTATTCCAAAACAACATAATTTATTAATGCCTTTTGACATATCAGGGCCTTTTTATGACGACTTCACATTAAATTATTACAGTATTTTTCGAACTACAAGTCGCAGTTTTTTTCATAGTTTGGCCAGGGGTGCGACTTATACTCAGGAGCGACTTATGTGTTAAATTATTAACACCTTACCGTAAAATATCAATATTATTTAGCTCATTCACGTAAGAGACTAGACGTATAAGATTTCATGGGATTTAGCAATTAGGAGTGACAGATTGTTTGGTAAACGTATAGCATGTTCTATATGTTATAGTTATTTGAATGACTCTTACCATAATATATTATGTTAACATACAAGGCACCTTCTCAGTTGGTTATTTATGCGTCATATAACGTACACTTATTCAGCCTGTTGTTCACTATTCTTCATTTTAAATTGCCTTTCAAATGTCTCTTCTTGGTGTTGAGTTTTATCAAATAAATTTCCCCCCAAAATGCGACTTATGCTCCTGTGCGACTTATATGTTTTTTTCCTTTTTTATTATGCATTTTCGGCATGTGCGACTTATACTCCGAAAAATACAGTACATATGGCTCCTTTAGCATTCATTTTTGCCATCATTTTGACTCACGGTTGCCCCCTAAAGTGTATTTTACAGCATTGCTCTTCAGGGGGGGAAAAGATTAATGCCACTTATTGTCACCAGTGAGAATGACCAGCAAATTATTTCATCAATCCAGAGATCTAAAGATGTGTATGAGCTAACTGGGCAGTGGACATTTTACGTCATTTTTTTTATGCTTCCACAACCTGTAGAAAGGATGGTCCCTGGTATGGTGAAGATAAGGTCCTTTTTTTATTTTATAAATAAAATAAAAAAGATAAATGAAAAAAAAAAATGTCTTGGATAAAAAAGAAAGTAAAATAATATAAAACAATTACATAAAAAAAATAGTAATTAATGATAATGTTAGTGGACCGGCGGCACACACAATCATGTGTGTTTCAGGGACTGTGTCCCTTGCAGACTGTGCTATATATGTTGTGGGAACCAGAATTTTGGTAGCAGAAAGAAACAACCCTTCTTTGTGTGAGTGGGTGTGGTTGAGTGTGAATGGGGATGGGAGAGGGGTTGATGCACTAATTGAAAGTGTATCTTGTATATTTTTATGTTGATTTAATTAAAAAAGAAAAAAAAGGGTGGTTCCCACAAGTGATGATCAAAAACTTGGTCCCCATTCCAAATGATAACCCTGTGTGTGTGTGTGTGTGTGTGTGTGTGTGTGTGTGTGTGTGTGTGTGTGTGTGTGTGTGTGTGTGTGTGTGTGTGTGTGTGTGTGTGTGTGTGTGTGTGTGTGTGTGTGTGTGTGTGTGTGTGTGTGTGTGTTAGCGCTACCCGTCCATGCTGCTGACGGCCTACAGCGCGGACAGCAGGGTGCCTCTGGCCGGTGTCCTGAAGTACGTCGAGAAGCTGAAGGAAGCGGCGGCGAAAATAGGTACTGTACATTTGGCAAACAAATTGTGCACATCCGCGCCTGCCATTGTGCGCATTGTGTCTTTTTGGATTGAGGCGCTTTAATGGCTCTTTTCAGTACGCGTCAACGTAACCAAAGTAGTCATTTAAAGGCCTACTGAAACCCACTACTACCGACCACGCAAGTCTTATAGTTTATATATCAATGATGAAATACTAACATTGCAACACATGCCAATACGGCCTTTTTAGTTTACTAAATTGCAATTCTAAATTTCCCGGGAGTTTTGTCTTCGAAATGTCGTAATAATGACGTGTACGCAAGATGTCATGGGTTTTTAGGAAGTATGAGCGCTACGCGCACACACAGCTAAATGTCGTCTGCTTTAATGGCATAATTAAACGGTATTTTGGACATCTTGTGTTGCTGAATCTTTTGCAATTTGTTCAATTAACATTGGAGAAGTGAAAGTAGAAAGATGGAGTTGGGAAGCTTTAGCCTTTAGCCACACAAACACACGGTGATTCCTTGTTTAAAATTCCTGGAGGTGAAACTTTCCTATGGATCACAGCGGTCAAGCGAACATGGATCCCGACCACATGTCAACCAGCAGGTTTTGGTGAGATAATTGTGGTTAAAAAGTCAGTTCTTACCGGAGAAAACCTGGGCTTGTGCCGTCCATAGCTGCCGTCGACTCCCCTGAGACAAATCGCGTCAAGACACCTGTGGAGACACCCTTCCGAGTATCAGGTACTATTTAACTCACTAAAACACTAGAAACACAATAGAAAGATAAGGGATTTCCCAGAATTAACCTAGTAAATGTGTCTAAAAACATCGGAATCCGTCCCAATGCAATCGCGTTTTTTTTTTCTAGTCCCTCGCTATCAATATCCTCAAACACGATGCTTTCATCCTCGCTCAAATTAATGGGGAAATTGTCGTTTTCTCAGTCAGAATAGCACTTTTGTGTAGGCTCCCATTAAAAACAATGTGAATATGTGAGGAGCCATCAAACGTGACTTCGTCTGCGACTTCCGGTAGAGGCAGGGCTTTTCTCTTAGCACCGAAAGTTGCGAACTTTATCGTGGATGTTCTCTACTAAATCCTTTCAGCAAAAATATGGCGATATAGCGAAATGATCAAGTATGACACATAGAATGGACCTGCTATCACCGTTTATATAAGAAAATCTCATTTCAGTAGGCCTTTAAAGTACGACATATAGCACAGGTCACCTTGCAGTACTGCATGTGTGTGAGTGTGTGCGCACGCTCTAATTGCACTCATTCCCCCATAGACAGGCTCTTTCACCCTCTCGCTTCTAATCGGACCTCATCACATCAGCGGTACTCGCCCGGCTGCTGTTGTTCATACGCCCTCGGCGGCGTGCGTGATGGACGGATGGGTTGAGGGGGGGCGGTTCCGTGGCGAGCAAACGTCTAATCGGACTCTCTCGGCGCTCTGGAGTCTATTTGATAAAGTGCTGATGGCGCACGGAGGCGGGCGGTTAAAGGCCCATTAGCATGGTAAAGAGATAGCGTATCAGCGCGGGAGATTAGACGGCGCAGACTGGGGAGCTGTCAAGGTCAAGACCGCGCTTGTGAAACAGTGAGGACGGGGAAGGCGGCGGGCCGGGCGAGATCAGCTCAATTAAGGGGGACGGATTGGAGAGGAAGCAGAGAGGCGGGTCTGGGGGGTAAGGGGGAGGGGGTGAGCTGGACAGGAAGTGGAGTAGCCTTGACTAGTGTGTTGTCTTTACAGAACATGAACCAAACATTGTTGTGAATATCAAACATGGAGGAGATCACCTGGAAGCAGAAGACTGGGACTTGATGCTGGAGGAGGTAAAAGCTTTGTTGAAGATGACCACAATGTCCATCCATCCATTTTCTACCGCTTGTCCTTTTTTGGGGTAGCGGGGGGTTGCTGGAGCTTCTCTCCGCTGCATTTGGGCGGAAGGAAGTGTACACCCTGGACAAGTCGCCACCTCATCACAGTGATCACAATGTATCCCACAAATAATTTAGAGTGCAACTGCACATTTTGACTATTATTCACAATCCCTATGTAAGACAAGAACACATTTTTCTTCTTTTTATGCATTCTAAGTCGTAAAATACGGCAAGTAGGAGGTGGCGAACAATGCAGCTAATAGGAGTACTCTAATGCAGTGTTTTTCTACCACTGCCGCAGCACACTAGTGCAGGGGTTCTCAACCTTTTTTCAGTGATGTACCCCCTGTGAATTTTTTTTTAATTCAAGTACCGCCCAATCAGAGCAAAGCATTTTTGGTTGAAAAAAAAGAGATAAAAAAGTAAAATACAGCACTATGTTATCAGTTTCTGATTTATTAAATTGTATAACAGTGCAAAATATTGCTCATTTGTAGTGGTCTTTCTTGAACTATTTGGAAAAAGATATTAAAAATAACTAAAAACTTGTTGAAAAATAAACAAGTGATTCAATTATAAATTAAAGCTGCAAGCAGCGATGGACGGGACCGATTGGGCTGCTGCCCCCGTGACCCAAGCGGTAGAAGATGAATGGATGGATTACTACACAGAGAAAAAGTTGTATACACATGTATTATACATCAGTCCCTTAGATTTGTTATACATTTTTTCATCAACTTTTAAACAGAAGGGTTCAATCTGTGTCCTGTGCTTATTTGAAGCCGAGACAACAAACGTGCTCAAAGGAGATGATGTTTGAAAAAACTGTTTTTACACAACTTTTGTTTTGAAGGGGGAATTGCAAACTTCCTGTTGATTTTCGCTGGGGGTTGTCAGTGTATGAAATATAGGTCTAACTGAGACCAACATAGAAGTTTTTGTTACATATGTCTATGACATTCTTACTGTGAGTTAGAGGCAGTTTTGTCTGTGTTTTCTTCCTAGGGTGCGCTAGAGCGCAATTTTGAGGGGTTTGGTTTTTAGATTAGATCGCAATTTTCGCCAGTCCTGATGTTTGTATCAAATTTGGTGAGTTTTAAAGCATGTTAAGGGGGTCAAATTACAGGTCAAAGAGGCGGCGTATAATAATAATAAAGAATAATAATAAAACGCTAAAAATTCTATAGGGTCCTCTGTCTCAAAGGGACAGCCGTCCCTAATAAAGATTTCTACACATAGAAGTAATCATCAACCTAAAGTGCCCCCTTTGGGGATTGTAATAGAGAACCATCTGGATTCATGAACTTAATTCTAAACATTTCTTCACAAAAAAACATTTATGTCCACAAAAAATCTAGCCGTCAACACTGAATATTGCATATTTGCATTTCTTTTCACAGTTTATGAACTTACATTCATATTTTTTTGAAGTATTAGTCAATAAATATATTTATAAAATATTTTTGAATTGTTGTTAGTTTTAGAATATTAAAAAAAAAATCTCACGTACCCCTTGGCATACCTTCAAGTACCCCCAGGGGTACGCGTACCCCCATTTGAGAACCACTGCACTAGTGCACCGTGAGATATTGTCTGGTGTGCCGTGGGAGATTATGTAATTTCACCTAATTGGGTTAAAATTATTTTTTGCAAACCAGTAATTATAATTCGCAAATGTGCCGTTGTGGAGTGTCTGTGCTGTCGAGAGCTCAGCAGAGTAACAATGTGATACTCTTCCATATCAGTAGGTGGCAGCAGGTAGATAATTGCTTTGTAGACGCCGGGAACGAAGACGATGGTTTGCAGGTAAAAAGTTATCTAATGCTTAAACCAAAAATAAACAAAATGCAAGTGCCGCTAAGAAAAGGCATTGAAGTTCAGGGAAGGCTATGCAAAACGAAGCTAAAACTGAACCGGCTGCAAAGTAAACAAAAACAGAATGCTGGACGACAGCAAAGACTTACAGCGGGTGGAGCAGATGGCGTCCACAAAGTACATCCGTACATGCCATGACAAACACCAAAATAGGACCGCAAGACAAGAACTAAAACACTACACACAGGAAAAACTCAAAAAAAGTCACGGCATGATGTATCAGGTGGTGACAGTACACCTACTTTAGAGACAAGCTATGATGATGCATGCTTTGTTATGGTTTGTATTCATATTCAACAATTGCGAGAACGACTTAACTGTCAATATCGGCTGCTGAGTTCCATCTTTTAATGTTTTCTACTGGTGGTGTGCCCCGGGATTTTTTCAATGAAAAAAAATGTGCCTTGGCTCAGAAAAGGTTGAAAAACACTGCTGTAATGCACCCATACTGAGCAATACCAAGTTTTAAGATTATTATTACAAGTGCTAATGTTGAGGAACTACTTTTAGCGGTGCAGTGATCACAGAGCGCTAACTAGCTTGTGCTGCTATATTGACATACTGTGCTGCTACATTCATCACTTTTGAAGTGGTGAAAGTTAATTCTAGGTTATAAATTGTGCCTCTCACCTGGATAAAAGGTTAAATCAATGTTTGTGTAGCACCTTACAACATCTACAGAACAAATAATTTAAATTTTGGGGTCCCACATCTGCGGTCCTCTCTAAGGTTTCTCATTGTCCCATTGGGTTGAGTTTTTCCTTGCCCTGATATGGGATCTGAACCGAGGATGTCTTTGTGGCTTGTGCAGCCCTTTGAGACCCTCGTGATTTAGGGCTATATAAATAAACATTAATTGATTGATTTGAGAGCAAGTAAAACCACACACATTAAAAACAGTAAAAAATAAATACTTATAGCAATTGTTACTTAAAAAACAATTCAATAAATGGTGTTTTTAGTTGAGATTTACAAGCTTCTAGCTCCTTGATGGCTCGCAACTCAGGTGGGAGGGAGTTCCATAACTTGGGTGTCGATGGGTAAAAACACATTCAACTTATACCTGACACAAAAGAACACTCTTTGCACCTCCTTTTTTTTTTTACCCGTTGTAAGGTTTATGATTAATTCCTCATCTAAAGGAGAATATATAAACAACTTATCAGTCGACATCCAAGTGAGAGCAGACATTGTACAGTAAGCAACTGTTTTATTATGTTCATAGATTGTAGTTCTTGTTTAGCACTGAGCAATGCTGCTAGATGAAGCTTAGTGTTTTACTAAAGATGGCTCTGTAGCGTACATCTTATAAAATTTTTAGCTCATCCTCCTTAAGTTCAGACTCAAAAATATGAGTTTCTGGATCATCATTTGTCCAAAAGTAGTCATTGTTGTCCCTTATGAAGTCTGCATGATTAGTAGTGTTGTCATGCATCTGTGAAATGAATATGCCAATGTATGCTTAAAATTTGCAAAATATGTATATATTACATATTATGAATATTACTACTTTGTATGTATACTTGCAGAGGGTATAGAAAACATTGATGGAGGTTTTTAAGATCACTTTAGGGCGGAATAAAGCGATTTCCATTGACTCCATTGTTAGCTGACTTTTACTAATGTTTATTTAAGATTTAGAATGATTGAAAAAATAAAAACGTATGTGATCTTGTCCTACGTAAGGATTGTGAATGATAGGCAACATTTCCCCAAAAAAGTTCTCCTTTAAATACACTAGTAGATAAAAACCCAGCGACGGTACTTTTGCATCAGTGCATTTCTTCTAGTCTTGAGGTACTGATTGGAGAACTTGTAAAAAAAATAACTTAAGTTGTCACTTGTATGCATCAGATTGTTATATTGCTATATCTCATAAAAGTAAACCATCACATTTTAGCAAACATGTTATATATTGTCAAGAGACAATACTGTTGAAAAAGAATCAGTGCACAGCTTGTAGAGTGAACAATATTTTTTTTCAGATTAATCGCATTATTCATTTTTAATCTTAATGAACGCTGGTTTTTTTGAGTCAAGAAAGAACGTAATGTATATGTTTGTCAAACATCATGTTCATGTTATGAAAAAACATGTTTTTAAAGGAGTTTTTTTTTTTCAAATAATGGGGTTGGTGTGTGAGCCTGGGAACCACACTTTATCAGTATCATGCTTTACACCTCGCTCCGAAAAGCTGTTCTCTACAAAACATGCTCATTGTAGCCAGTAATCCTGACATCCTCATTTTTAATTGGAACAAATGAGCATAAATGTATTTTTGTTATGTAGGTTAAAGGGCTGATCAATTTGAATTATTTGAGGGTTTTTTTTTATTTTTCAGTATTAAAAATGTTCAAGTCAGTCAAAAGTATTTGTAGTTTAAGTAGGGATTGAATATATTATTTTTAATTTCAGGCAAATTGATGTGCTTTAGATATTTTCTGGTAAGACTAAACATAATGTGAATTATTCATTAGTGTAAGTTGATTAACTTACATTTTTTTCTATTTTCATTAATGTTCAGAGGTGTACTTGTAACAATTCTGCACTGCCGATGTGTTGATCAATAATGATGGATTATATTGCATTATTGCCTTCATTTTGTCTGCGATGAGGTGGCGACTTGTCCAGGGTGTACTCTGCCTTCCGCCCGATTGTAGCTGATATAGGCACCAGCGCCTCCCGCGACCCCAAAGGGAATAAGTGGTAGAAAATTGATGGATGTGCCTTAATTTTGTGAAGTAGATTCCACTGAAAATGTGTCAACACATAATAATTGTCTAAATAGCTGGCAACACAAGTGAGTAGCAAAATAATTGTCTCTTGCTCAATACCAAGCACGGCGCATGAGTGCTGCCAAAACTGGAGAGCTGAGGTTCGTTGAGGGGAAACACATCCGACATGGACTGGCTCTAAAAGCAAGTAAGGAAGGTGGAGTGTCATGATAGAGGATTCCACTAACAGCTCTGATCATGTCCACATCCAAGAGGATTAAGGCAGTGCTAGTCAACAATGATGTTAACAGTAGGGTTGTATATCGGATCGGCCGCCGATATTTGCCCAAAAATACGTATCGGCAAGGCATGTGAAAATGCCGAACCAGATCCAGTTTTTAAAAAAAACTCCATTCCGTGTTTTCCAAAGCACCGATTCAAATAATACATTCCACTCTTCTGCTGCTCCCTAAACTCCGTTCCGTATTTTCCAGCACACCTTCAAAAATTCCAAAGGTCTGCGTTCTAACCGTTCAGACGGCCGTGTGAATTAAAAGTTACGGTAAAAATGTCAGCTGTGTGGGATTATTTTACCCATCAAAACGAAAAAGATGAAGAGGTGGAGTGCAAAACATGCCACAATAAAGTCAAGCGTGGTGGTAAAGTTGTAAGACATTTTAATGACTCTTGCGAGTGAGAGGGTTCTTAGCACTCATCATAGATGAACACAGGAGCAGACTGACACCTGGGCATATTGAATTGCTTGTCTTTGTTAGAAAGAATCTCCCCATCATGCTTGGACTTCAATTGTTTACCCCCCCTGACTGGGGCGAACAATTGAAGGGAGTGTGTAGATATATATTTTTTTAAGTTTACACTTGTTCAAGATCAATTATTGATGCTGAGTTATAAACATTTTATCCCACTCAGGTTGTGTGTTTTGCTTTTTTTAAATAATGTTTACAGCATTATTTGCACTTTATACTGTTTACTTTTTTTACTGTTTAATGATGCCATTTCTGTTTGTCATGTATAATTTTTGATATTTTGTGTTTATCCTTGAATACCAACTATTGTGTATTATTCAAACTCACCTAATTCAGCTGGCTAGTTGTTATCAAAAGTACTAAAAATCATTTTCAGCATGAATCTGACAACTAAGTAGGCTAAATAACTTTAAACTTTAATACATGCTCGGATAGGCCAGTATCGGTTTCGGATCGGAAGTGCAAAAACAATATCGATATCGGATCGGAAGTGCAAAAACCTGGATCGGGACATCCCTAGTTAACAGCAACCACACTATTAGGACATTTATTTATATGATGTCTGTGTTTTGACCCATTTTTCAGTAGATCGTAAATCTATACGGTTATACAACCTGTACACAGACTACTTTAAAGTGTACTTTCAATTGTATTAATCAAATCAAAATGTTATATAGAACTTGTTCATATACAGGCAAGTTTTAATCCAAGGTGCTTTACACCGGTCTATAAGGCACGGACAATAACAACGTGATAAAAACATATTTTTGTCATAATTGTTAGTCAGAACTCACAACCAGATTTGTTGTAGATTGTATTGGTTGACAACTATAGTGTCAAAGTCAAGGCCCGCGGGCCAGATCCGGCCTGCAAATTAATTATCTATGGCCACTGAGATGATATTTGATTAGTATTAGAACCGGCCCGCAGGCCACAGCCGCCTGCTGCTGTTTTGCATGCACCAATACTCCATCAGTGTTGGCGCTAGGAATTTTCAAAATGGGGTCACAGAGATCCCATCAAGTCTTATAATTGGGTTCCCACAGTAAATTTTTGGGGTCCTGCTTTTTTGTAAGCGTTTTGAAAACAAATGATGAATGTATGCATTATCCTGTTAGTCTTAAAAATGGGTTCCCACAGTAAATTTTTGGGGTCCCACTTTTTTGTAACCGTTTTGAAAACAAATGATAAAATGTATGCATTATCCTTTTTTTGTAACCGTTTTGAAAACAAATGATAAAATGTATGCATTATCCTGTTATATCTCACATTCTATATTGTGTTTTGGAAAAAGGTTGTCCTAAATGTTACTTAATTCATTAAGAAAAATAATACAAAAGAAAATACATTTTCATGCATATGTACAAACATTCATTCACTTTCTTCTTTCCTTCATGGTTCTAAACTTTACTGCTGCCGGTATTTTAAAAAATATTTATATGGTAATATTTTCAGAATGTGTTTGTTCTATTTTTGGCCAAAGTAAGGCAAAGAAAACAATCTGAAGTTGTTTTTATTATTTTGTTTTAATGCCATAATTTTAATAGTCTGGCACACATTTTCCTCCATGCGGCCCCTGAGCTAAAATGAGTTTGACACTCCTGGTTTAAAGCAGAGCTGTCCAAAGCTTATTTTTTAACGACTTTGTAAAAATATTATTACAAACCCCGTTTACATATGAGTTGGGAAATTGTGTTAGATGTAAATATAAACTGAATACAATGATTTGAAAATCATTGTATCATTTTAACATTTTTTTTTTGCAAATAATCATTAACTTTAGAATTTGATGCCAGCAACACGTGCCAAAGAAGTTGGGAAAGGGGGCAATAAATACTGATAAAGTTGAGGAATGCTCATTAAACACTTATTTGGAACATCCCACAGGTGTGCAGGCTAATTGGGAACAGGTGGGTGCCATGATTGGGTATAAAAACAGCTTCCCAAAAAATGGCTCAGTCTTTCACAAGAAAGGATGGGGCGAGGTACACCCCTTTGTCCACAACTGCGTGAGCAAATAGTCAAACAGTTTAAGAACAACGTTTCTCAAAGTGCAATTGCAAGAAATTTAGGTATTTCAACATCTATGGTCCATAATATCATCAAAAGGTTCAGAGAATCTGGAGAAATCACTCCACTTAAGCGGCATGGCAGGAAACCAACATTGAATGACCGTGACCTTCGGTCCCTGTATCAAAAACCGACATCAATCTCTAAAGGATATCACCACATGGGCTCAGAAACATTTCATAAAACCACTGTCACTAAATACAGTTTGTCGCTACATCTGTAAGTGCAAGTTAAAGCTCTACTATGCAAAGCGAAAGCCATTTATCAACAACATCCAGAAACGCCGCCGGCTTCTCTGGGCCCGAGATCATCTAAGATGGACTGATGCAAAGTGGAAAAGTGTTCTGTGGTCTGACATGTTTGACACTAATAACACAAAACTACCTTGCTGTCTGCTTTTTTTTAATTTTTTTTTTTTTTTTACTGTCACCTAAAGGGTATTTGTTGGTTCTGTGTCACAAAGAGACGCTGATGCTTTGTCTCGATTAAAAATAATGGGACCTAAAATAGAACCTTGGGGAACCCCAGACCTTGTTTCATGGACTCCTAAGGAGCATGTGTCCATACTCACATAAAAACAATGTTTTTGAGACAAGAGCGGAAGCAGTAAAATACGACCTGGTACTATTAGTATTGTCCCTTGACAAGATGGAACAAAATGTGAGTGCTGTACTCACTTCTCTCAGGTCTAAATTTATGTTCTCCTCTACGCAGGAAGCCTTCACGCTAGCGTTTCTCTACAAGGAGCTGGGCCTGGATCCTCCTCCCCCATCTTCACGACGCAGGAGGACCAGATAAAACTGTGGATGTGAAGAACTGGAAAGTTTGCACTTTAGTGAAAGATGGAAGAAGGGAAGTCATTGCAGTGATGCTTTCTTATTGAGTCAGACATGAAACAATAACATTAGAAGATGGTGTTAGCAGGTATAGAGAATGTCCATGACACTTAAATAACAGGCCTTCTCAGACACGTAACACTGGTCGGGATGGTTGGTGTTAAACCGAGCGTGGGCCGAGAACCGCATCAGCAAACCCTCTCCAGCCTGGGTCCGGATCTGAGATTTGTGCACCGCTTTGTGGTCGTTGGCCACCTCGGTGCTAATCAAAACCTCCAGCTGCTCGGGCAGCTCGCCGACAGCGGAGAGATCCGTGACGGCCGACTCCCTGCCGAAATTGAGCACCAGGAGGAAGGCAAGGTCCAGCCCGTCCAGTTCTCGGATGTAGGAGAAGACGTGGTGGTCCGCGTGGACGTAGCAGAACCAGCCTCGTTGAAGAGCCATCTCCGACTGACGCAGCGTGTTGAGGAGTCGGTACCGGAACAGGAGCGAGCCCTCGTCTTGCTTCTGGTCCTGAGTGAGGACACATGGAAACACTCAACGCACCGTTAGGAATGAAGAAATAAGAAAGTGATGTGTTGTATGTATACCTCCACATTGACGTTGCTGTAGTCGGGGTGCACGGGCAACCAGGTGGTGTTGGTTCTGTTGGTGAAGCCTGCGTTGGATGCAGAACTCCACTGCATGGGAGAACGCTGAGGGTCTCTACTGGCGCTCTGCAGCAAACACACAATCCAACAAATTGTAATCCAGTTCAGAAATGCAAGTGACACTCCCTGTACCACTCAGGTTTAAAATATTTTATTTTTGTTAGCGATTAGGCATGCTAGCCACCAGCTAGCAATTAGCGCACCGGTGCTATGCTCTACCTCAGGGGTCACCAACCTTTTTGAAACCAAGAGCTACTTCTTGGGTACTGATTAATGTGAAGGGCACATTACCAGTTTGATACACAAATAAATTGCCAGAAATAGCCAATTTGCTCAATTTACCTTTAATAAATAAATCTATATATACATTTTTTAAAATGAGTATTTCTGTCTGTCATTCCGTAGTACATTTTTTTTTCCTTTTATGGAAGGTTTTTTGTAGAGAATAAATTATGAAAAACACACTTAATTGAACGGTTTAAAAGAGGAGAAAACACGAGAAAAAAATGAAAATTAAATTTTGAAACATAGTTTATCTTCAATTTCGACTCTAAAATTCAAACGAAAAATATGGAGAGAAAAACTAGCTAATTCGAATCTTTTTGAAAAAAATAAAGCAAAGAATTTATAGAACATCATTAGTTATTTTTCCTGATTAAGATTAATTTTAGAATTTTGATTACATGTTTTAAATAGGTTAAAATCCAATCTGCACTTTGTTAGAATAT
This sequence comes from Nerophis ophidion, assembly GCF_033978795.1. Lineage (NCBI taxonomy): Eukaryota > Metazoa > Chordata > Actinopteri > Syngnathiformes > Syngnathidae > Nerophis > Nerophis ophidion. Next base: position 51,591,100 of record NC_084619.1, on the reverse strand, counting down.
ATAACAAATTGGACCAAGTTATATTTCTAACAAAGACAAATCATTATTTCTTCTAGATTTTCCAGCCCAAAATTTTAAAAGAAATTTAAAAGACTTCGAAATAAGATTTAAAATTGATTCCACGGATTTTCTAGATTTGCCAGAATCATTTTTTCGAATTTGAATCATAAGTTTGAAGAAATATTTCACAAATATTCTTCGTCGAAAAAACAGAAGCTAAAATGAAGAATTAAATTAAAATGTATTTCTTATTCTTTACAATAAAAAAAAAAATACTTGAACATTGATTTAAATTGACAGGAAAGAAGAGGAAGGAATTTAAAAGGTAAAAAGGTATATGTGTTTGAAAATGCAAAAATCATTTTTAGGGTTGTATTTTTTCTCTAAAATTGTCTTTCTGAAAGTTATAAGAAGCAAAGTAAAAAAAATAAATGAATTTATTCAAACAAGTGAAGACCAAGTCTTTAAAATATTTTCTTGGATTTTCAAATTCTATTTGAGTTTTGTCTCTGTTAGAATTAAAAATGTCAAGCAAAGCGAGACCAGCTTGCTAGAAATAAATACAATTTAGAAAATAGAGGTAGTTCACTGGTAAGTGCTGCTATTTGAGCTATTTTTAGAACAGGCCAGCGGGCCACTCATCTGGTCCTTGCGGGCTACCTGGTGCCCGCGGTCACCACCTTGGTGACCCCTGCTCTAACCTGTATAATGTGAAAATCTTAGTTTTGCACAATAACAAGGAGCTTGCAGGACCAGTTTAAATAAAAATTCAATTATATACAAGATATTTAAGTAGGGGGTCCTTGACCTGGAACATGTTGAAGACCCTTGATTGACAAAGATGTGAAGTGAATTATATTTATATAGCGCTTTTCTCTAATGACTCACAGCAGTGGTTCTCAACCTTTCTTCAGTGATGTACCCCCTGGGAACATTTTTTAAATTCAAGTACCCCCTAATCAGAGCAAAGCTTTTTTGGTTGAAAAAAAAGAGATGAAGTAAAATACAACACTATGTCATCAGTTTCTGATTCATTAAAGGGTATAACAGTGCAAAATATCGCTCATTTGTAGTGGTCTTTCTTGAACTATTTGGAAAAAAAGATATAAAAATAACTAAAAACCTGTTGAAAAATTGACAAGTGATTCAATTATAAGTAAAGATTTCTACACAAAGAAGTAATCATCAACTTAAAGTGCCCTCTTTGGGGATTGTAATAGAGATCCATTTGGATTCATCAACTTAATTCTAAACGATTCTCCATAAAAAAATTAATCTTTAACAATATTTGTGGAACATGTCCACAAAAAAATCTAGCTGTCAACACATTTCTTTTCACAGCTTATGAACTTAAATTCATATTTTGTTGATTATTCAATACATATATTTATAAAGGATTTTTGAATTTTTGCTTTTTTTATAATATCTCACATACCCCTTGGCATACCTTCAAGTACCCCCTAGGGGTACGCGTAACCCCGATTTGAGAACCACTGATTTAAAGCGCTGTACATAGTGAAACCCAATATCTAAGTTACGTTTAAACCAGTGTGGGTAAAGTGTCTTGCCTAAGGACACAACGGCGGTGACTGGGATGGCAGAAGCGAGAATCGAACCCGGAACTCTCAAGTTCAATCAATCAATCAATCAATGTTTACTTATATAGCCCTAAATCACTAGTGTCTCAAAGGGCTGCACAAACCACCACGACATCCTCGGTAGGAAAACTCACACCCAGTGGGACATCGGTGACAATAATGACCCAGTGGGACGTCGGTGACAATGATGACTATGAGAACCATAGACAGGAGGAAAGCAATGGATGTCGAGCGGGTCTAACATGATACTGTGAGAGTTCAATCCACAATGGATCCAACACAGTCGCGAGAGTCCAGTCCAAAACGGATCCAACACAGCAGCGAGAGTCCCGTTCACAGCGGAGCCAGCAGGAAACCATCCCAAGCGGAGGCGGATCAGCATCGCAGAGATGTCCCCAGCCGATACACAGGCAAGCAGTACATGGCCACCGGATCGGACCGGACCCCCTCCACAAGGGAGAGTGGGACATAGAAGAAAAAGAAAAGAAACGGCAGATCAACTGGTCTAAAAAGGGAGTCTATTTAAAGGCTAGAGTATACAAATGAGTTTTAAGGTGAGACTTAAATGCTTCTACTGAGGTGGCATCTCGAACTGTTACCGGGAGGGCATTCCAGAGTACTGGAGCCCGAACGGAAAACGCTCTATAGCCCACAGACTTTTTTTGGGCTTTGGGAATCACTAACAAGCCGGAGTCCTTTGAACGCAGATTTCTTGCCGGGACATATGGTACAATACAATCGGCAAGATAGCATGGAGCTAGACCGTGTAGTATTTTATACGTAAGTAGTAAAACCTTAAAGTCACATCTTAAGTGCACAGGAAGCCAGTGCAGGTGAGCCAGTACAGGCGTAATGTGATCAAACTTTCTTGTTCTTGTCAAAAGTCTAGCAGCCGCATTTTGTACCAACTGTAATCTTTTAATGCTAGACATGGGGAGACCCGAAAATAATACGTTACAGTAGTCGAGGCGAGACGTAACAAACGCATGGATAATGATCTCAGCGTCTTTAGTGAACAGAATGGAGCGAATTTTTGCGATATTACGGAGATGAAAGAAGGCCGTTTTTTTTTACTTAAAAAAGTTAATAGTTTTAAATAAATAAATAGTTTTAAAAAGTTGCTGGTACGGCCACTCTACCAACCGAGCTATACAGCCCCGAGATAATCAAGCTGACATTTAATCAGCAATGTAACAATGTGTTCATTATTATAGTGCTAGTATTTTGTAGCGGAATGAGATAACTGTAATATTAGCACAAACAGTTTTAACCTCATGGGTTTTTCCTAGCGGTGAGAGGATCCCATGTACCAGTACTACTGACATGATCATTTGAGTTTTTATTGAATGGTTATATATATAAATTAAATTAAAAAATGAAATGTTTTGTTCAGACTTATATGAATTGTAATCATTTACAGAAACATACAAAAAAGTCCAAATGTAAAATACACAAAATTAAGCTTTACTGTATTATTTTGGTGTCCATTATATTCTAATTCCATGGTTCTCGCCCGGAAATGGCTGGAGTGCCAACTCCGGGTTGGGGAGGAGATATTGCCCCAAGTGGAGGAGTTCAAGTACCTAGGAGTCTTGTTCACGAGTGAGGGAAGAGTGGATCGATAGATCGACAGGCGGATCGGTGCGGCGTCTTCAGTAATACGGACACTGTATCGATCCGTTGTGGTGAAGAAGGTGTTGAGCCGGAAGGCAAAGCTCTCAATTTACCAGTCGATCTACGTTCCCATCCTCACCTATGGTCATGAGCTTTGGGTTATGACCGAAAAGACAAGATCACATGTACAAGCGGCCGAAATGAGCTTCTTCCACGAAGTGACATGGCTCTCCCTTAGAGATAGGGTGAGAAGCTCTGTCATCCAGGAGGAACTCAAAGTAAAGCCGCCGCTCCTCCACATCGAGAGGAGCCGGATGAGGTGGTTCGGGCACCTCGGGATCCCCCAAGAGGAGCTACACGAAGTAGCTGGGGAGAGGGAAGGCTGTGCTTCCCTGCTTAGGCTGCTGCCCCCGCGACCCGACCTCGGATAAGCGGAAGTAGATGGATGGATGTATTATAATTGGATTTTGAACAGCTCTCTCTACCAGATGCCATGGGATTGTGCTGGTGTACCTAATAAAATGTCTGGCGAATGCACTCATTTTTTTTGTCTGCTTAGCTTGATATCAGCAAATGTAATGTACAGTATTTACATATTTCTAATTTGTATCATTACCAAATAGTGATGTATTTACACAAATCAAACGTATGTTCCTCGCAAATTGGGAAAAATGTAGCTGCATTGGATCTATAATGTTACAAAGTTGTAATATATCCACATAGATCAAACATGTATTATTACCAAATTGCAATGTAAACACATGGATCAAATCTGTATTTTTACCCAATTGTTATATATTTGCTTGATTAAATCTGTATTTTTACATTTACAAAATTGTAATGTAGTTACATAAATCAAATCTGTATTATCAAATTGTAATATATTTACATACATTATATCTGTATCATTACCAAATTGTAATATATTTACATAATCAATTCATAGCACTATGAAATTGTAATATATCTATATTAAATCAATCTGTATTAAATACCAAATTGTAATGTATTTACACAATAATATCTGTATTACTGTATTTTTCGGACTATAAACCTGTACTTTTTTCCTAAACTTTGGACCCTGCAGTCAATAAAACGGTGTGGCTAATTTATGGATTTGTCTTCGCTAACAGCCATAGTGTTTTGTATTCAACAAATAGTTTTCATATACCAAAAGAAACACTGAAAAAGTGTGTTACTGCTACGGCGCCATCCTTTGGACGAATTCGCTCACTGCAGATGCTGCGTGTTGAGAATGTACCTCCTGTTTCGTGCCTTGAACTGAAACTATAAGTCCTTTTTTGTCTACTGTTCTGCTCGAAACAATTCTTCATTAAAAACGCCAAGCAATGTTTGTAAGTTTTACAATATAACTAAAACAATTCATACTTACTAAAGCGTGGAGTGTTGTCTTGCACATTTGTACGTGCATTTTTTTAGTGATGTTAGCATTAGCAAATATGCTAACATGTTTACAAGTGTCAGTGCTAGTATTATTAACTTGCAGTAACATTCTTTTTGTATTGTTTAAGTTTCATAAATTCACCAAGATGTCACCAACACTGAGTCAGTCTATTTAGCTGATGGGAGAGCGAGCTTCCGCAGTGTCCATGACGATGACTTCTGAATTTTTATACACTGACTTTTTATAGCATGAATTTTGAACTCTGATTTTTTTAAGCACTGAATTTATAACTATTGAATTTTTATACCATTCATTTTTACACACTAAATTTGTATACGCGGAATTTTTAAACACTGCATTTATAAATACTGACTTTTTATACACTGACTTTTTACACACTACATTAAATACTGACTTTTTACACCATACATTAAATACTGAATTTTTAAACATTGACTTTTCAAACACTGAATTTTTCATGCACTAAATTTTTAAACATTGGAATTGTATACACAAAATTTTTATACACTGAATTTATAAACACTGAATTTTCATACTATGCATTTTTTCACACTGAATTCATAAACACTAAATTTTAATACATTTTTTTTTTAAATAATGAATTTAAATTTATATACCATTACTTTTTACACAATCATTTTTTGAACGCTGCATTTATAAACACCAAATTTCTATACCATTAATTTTTACACACTACATTTTTATACACTGAATTAATAAACATTACCTTTTTATACACTGACTTTTTATACACTAAAATTTTAAACATTGAAATTGTATACACAACATTTTTATACACTGAATTTTTAAACACCGAATTTTTGTACCATGCATTTTTACACACTAAACCTTTACACCATAAACTTTTATACACTGAATTTTTACACACTGAATTTATAAACACTGAATTGGCTTCACGGTGGCAGAGGGGTTAGTGCGTCTGCCTCACAATACGAAGGTCCTGCAGTCCTGGGTTCAAATCCAGGCTCGGGATCTTTCTGTGTGGAGTTTGCATGTTCTCCCCGTGAATGCGTGGGTTCCCTCCAGGTACTCCGGCTTCCTCCCACTTCCAAAGACATGCACCTGGGGATAGGTTGATTGCCAACACTAAAATTGGCCCTACTGTGTGAATGTGAGTGTGAATGTTGTCAGTCTATCTGTGTTGGCCCTGCGATGAGGTGGCGACTTGTCCAGGGTGTACCCCGCCTTCCGCCCGATTGTAGCTGAGATAGGCGCCAGCACCCCCCGCGACCCCGAAAGGGAATAAGCGGTAGAAAATGGATGGATGGATGGATGAATTTTTACCATTTAATTTATAAACACTACATTTTTAACAACATTTTTATACCATTAATTTCTACAAGCTAAATTTTATACACTACATTTTTAAACATTGCATTTTTAAACACTGAATTTTTATACCATGAATACAGAATTGTATACACTGATTTTTTATACCGTACATTTTACACATGGAATTTTTAAACACTGAATTTTTACACATTAAACTTTTATACCATAATTTTTTACACACTAAATTCATAAACACTTTTTTTTTTAAACACAGGATTTTTACCATGAATTTATAAAGGCTGAATTTTAAAACACAGAATTTTTAAAGACACACGTTTTGCTGACACATTTGTATTCATTGAAACTGTCAGCCTAATTTGATGTGAAAAAATAAATTTACAAAATTTAAATGCAAAAAATTAAGGTACATAAGTTCAGTGTCAAAAAGGCTTTCGTAATAAAGACACAAATTAACCTCCATAATTAATGTATGTATATTACAATTGAATAAATCTGTATAATTACCGCATTGTATCTGCCTGCAGGGTCTTGAATCTGACTCTGGGTCACGTTGATGTTCTCCATGCCGATCTCCTCGCCATAGTAGGTGGTCGGCGTGCCAGGAAGTGTCAGCAGGAGCATGTTGATGACGCCAACATAGCGCTGACCCGCGGTGGAGGCGATGCGAGGCTTGTCGTGGTTCCCTACCTGATCACAGGGAGGAGGATGAAGGACCGTGTTGTCGATGTGAAGTGAGTGCAGGGACTGACCAGCCAGTTGGGCCACTGTCCTTCGGGCATGTTTCCCATCCAGAGGTGGACCAGATGTTTGAGCCTCACGCCGCTGCTGTTGCCAGGCAGGTCCATGAGGTAGAAGTTGAAGGGAAAGTCGCTCTCTTTCACCTGCGGTGTCCCGTAGTACATCATGGTTTTGTCCACCTCCTGGTCATCGTAGGACTCGGTCACCATCAGCCTGGAGCAAAGACCACAACAACTTCATTCACCGTCCTGAAGAAGAAAAAAAAATCATGAACTTTTCAAGTACCGGTATCTGCCAGGCTCTCGGCTGTAGACATCCATGTGAGCCCTCCACTCCCTCAGCAGGTCATGCAGGCCCAGCTGAGTGGTGGTGTAGTCATGGTGGAGCTCCCACTCGGAGGTCACCAACTCCTAGAGCAGACGTAACGCAAAGTAAGAGGAAACCAAGAGTGCCTGTCTGGTGTGCTGACTGAAACATTAGGCACACCTACACAGTCACATTACAAGAACTTTGCCTTTATTTTTTTATAACAATGCTAAACTTTGATTGATTTTTGAATGAATCACGATTCTTCTTTGTAAAGCAAAATAAAAAAAATAAAAAAAAAATATATATATATATATATGTATATACATACGGTAGTTATTTATTTGTATACACACACAATATGGTGTATATATATATATATACACACAATGTAGTGTGTATATATATATACAGACACACCATATATATATGATTTCACACCCTTTTAAAAAAAAAAAAAGTGTATTGACTCACATGGAGTTACCGCTACTACCTCTGATTGGCTGCAGAGTGAGGTAAATGCACGTTAAAGTGAAGCATGAATTGTGTCTCACGGAGTAGTCAATTACAGCTTGTCCATGAGTATGAGTGACATCCTGCGGTGTAATACTGTTGCAGTGTGGCGAGGTAACACTGAAAATATGCCTCTTATCTCTCCGGATGTGACAAATAACTCCTGTCTTTCCGTGAAAATCTGTATACACTTATTTCAGGCAGAAAAAAACAGCAATCCTTGAATAACAGCACAGGAGCGTGAGCGTGAACTCTCCCACGCGTTTGCTATAAAAGAAGGAGCTCCGTCCCACACGACTGTTCACTCGTTAAAATTTGGACTCTGACACGGTACATTATGCAAGTCGACAAAATCAAATACAAATCATACTTGTGATTACGCAATAAAATAGCTGCACTACTCTTTGGTTTTCAGTGGCTTACAAATGCCTTGTTTAACAAAGTTAAATTATAAAATACATTTCTTACACGTACCATTATCACAGGAGGACAAAGGGACAAGGAATAGTTCAACATGCAACACGAAACACCATAGGGGGACACAATAAAGCGAGATTACTTGCTTGAATGTAAACAGGGGTGGGCGGATTGATACAAATAATCAACAGTAACTATACCAAGTTTAGATGATACTACAGTTATTAGATCAATATTTTTCATGATCACAAACATTTTTTTTCCCTTTTTATTTAATATAAACTCAGGAAATAACAGCCACTAGTAGAAATAGTTATTTTGCACTATTGACTTTATTATAAGCGGTAGAAAATGGATGGATGGATGGCTAAATGTGTATGTAATAAAAGGGAATAAGGAAATAATGAACAATACTGCCCTTGTTACTACTTTATCAAAATCCAAATTACTTAAAACTAGTATAAAGTATTAAACAACGGAAGAATAAGTGATTATTACATTTTAACAGAAGTGTAGATAGAATATGTTAAAAGAGAAAGAAAGCAGATATTAACTGTAAATGCACAAGTAGATTAATAGTTTTGATAAAATAATACAACTGTAAATGATGTACTATGTTGCTGCATACATCAGCAGCTAAATTAGAAGAATTAAATTAGAATTGTAACCCATTTAAAAAGAAATGTATCATCCATCCATCCCTTTTCTACCGCCTATTCCCTTTCGGGATCGCAGGGGGCATTTATATGCTAAATAATACATTGTGATATACATCATTATTGTAAAAAGTTGCAATATACCGTGTATTGACATAGATTTTAGGCCTCATCGCCCTTCTGTAAATGTCATTCGTTGTAGTGAATACTACCTATACATGTTGCAATTTTAAATGTGTTCAACGAGTGGATGTCGTAAAATCATTTTGTTCATTAGTAGTGAATACTACCTATACATGTTGCAATTTTAAGTGTGATCAATGAGTGCATGTTGTTAAATCAAATCATATATTTGTAGTGAATACTACCTATACGTGTTGCAATTTTAAATGTGATCAATGGTGCATGTTGTTAAAGTCATATCATTTATTAGTAGTGCAATTTTAAATGTGTTCAATGAGTGCATGTCATAAAATCGTAGCCTTCATTAGTAGTGAACACTATCTATACATGTTGGGATTTTATGTATGTTCAATGAGTGCATGTCATAAAATCCTATCGTTCATTAGTAGTGAATGCTACCTATACGTGTTGCAATTTTTAAATAATCAATGAGTGCATGTCGTGAAATCATAATTTATTAGTAGTGAATTCTCCCTATACATGTTGTAATTTATAATTTATTAGTAGTGAATACTCCCTAAACATGTAATTTTAAATGTGTTCAATGAGTGCATGTCGTTATATCATGTCATAGTCGTGAATACTACCTATACAGGTTGCAATTTTAAATGTGTTCAATGAGTGCATGTCGTTAAATCATATTGTTCATTAGTATTGAGTAATACTTATACATGTTGCAATTTTATGTACAGTGGGGCAAAAAAGTATTTAGTCAGCCACCGATTGTGCAAGTTCTCCCACTTAAAATGATGACAGAGGTCTGTAATTTTCATCATAGGTACACTTCAACTGTGAGACAGAATGTGAAAAAACAATCCAGGAATTCACATTTTAGGAATTTTAAAGAATTTATTTGTGAATTATGGTGGAAAATAAGTATTTGGTCAACTATTCAAAGGTCTCACTGATGGAAGGAGGTTTTCGGCTCAAAATCTCACGATACATGGCCCTATTCATTATCGTGAGATTTTGAGCTAAAACTTCCTTCCATCAGTGAGAGCTTTGAATGGTTGACCAAATATTTATTTTCCACCATAATTTACAAATAAATTATTTAAAATTCCTACAATGTGAATTCCTGGATTTTTTTTAACATTCTGTCTCTCACAGTTGAAGTGTACCTATGATGAAAATTACAGACCTCTGTCATCATTTTAAGTGGGAGAACTTGCACAATCGGTGGCTGACTAAATACTTTTTTGCCCCACTGTATGTTCAATGAGTGCATGTCATAAAATCGTATCGTTCATTAGTAGTCAACAATACCGCTACGTGTTGCAATTTTAAATGTGTTAAATTAATAGGACGTGATGTCATCGCCCCCCCCCGTCCAGGCAATAATTAACAGTCTTGCTTCAGGGTCTGTCCCAAAAAATATTTGAGGCAAGCTGGTGTGAAACTTCTGCTGAAGAAACCAAACTTAGATCCCTCTATTTTATCACATTTTAGACCCATTTCAAAACCTGATTTTATTTCATAGATTATACAAAAAGCTGGGCTTTTTACAATCTTGATATCTTGACGGGCACGCGATTCTTGAGGATTTTTAGTACGTTTTTAAAGCCTTTCATAGCACTGAATCTACTATCCTTACTTTAATCCTGTTTTTAAATATTAACTACTGTGCAGCACTTTGTGATACCTTTGATTGTTTTTTAAATGGGCTATATAAAAAAAAGGGGGATAGGATTAGAGTATTTAAGTCATATTATAGGATGTAGTGTCAAAAATATGGGTGCGCAAATAGCGTGGATCTACTGCATTGTTAAATTCTCTAGCCATGTCATCAATCAAACCGGAATATTCTTATCTGAAAGTGATACAGCTGTACCTAATCATGTGTGCCGCATTTATGCCTTAAATTGCAATAGGTTATAATGCTTTTCTAAAAGAGTCATAAGACTCAGCGGCCATTTCCCTTCACCAAAGTGAGGCAAAACTCACAGGCGGCTCGTGTGGGTCCACCTGGGGTTCATCCCTCAGGTGTGCGGCCTCCAGCAGGCGCTTGACCGCACCCATTCGGAAGCCGTCCACCCCCTTCTCCAGCCAGAAACTCATGATATCCTGAAAAAAAAAGAGCTTACGTTTTACGAAGTCAGTCACAAGAACAACCTGCTGACTTGCACTTTGAGCTGCACATGACAGCAGTTCAAAACACGCCAACGTGAAGTTAATGTGTAATATTGTCAACAGGGTTGTACTGCAATGTGGACGACAAAACAATCACCATTAAATGTGTTTCTGAAGGCCTTAGGATGTATATAGTTAGCGCTTAATGAGGAAACTGATAAACATCTAAATACAAGACTAAAAGGTGTTGAAAATCTGCATGGATGTACTAGAAAATTTTCCTTGCAGGCAAACTTTAGGGCCCGTTTCTTCCAGGCACTGCTCCTGAGTCAGCATGAAGAAGAACATTAAGTGCTGCTGTTATCTTACAAGCATCTCTTGGCGGACATGAAGGTTCCTCAAGTTCAGGTCGGGTTGTTCTTTGAGGAACTGGTGCAGGTAACACTGTCCTCGAACTTCGTCGTATGTCCAGGACGAGTTCCCAAACTCGCTCACCTGAACAGAGAGGGAATCAAAGGGGGAATTAACCTTTAACTTTGTGTCTTGAAGAGGGCGATGAACTCACCCAGTTGTTGGGCTTGGGTCCGGTGGCATTGCAGTCAGCCCAGACGTAGTAGTCCTCATAGTGTGGATCTCTGGCGCGGCTCAGGTTGAACCAGCGGTGTTTGTCGCTGGTGTGATTGGGGATGAAGTCCATAATCAGCTTCAAACCTGGCGGGGGAAAAACAATTTTAAAATAAGATGCCACCATTATTTATTTTTCAAAACTGCACTTTTACCTAATTTCTGCATTTCAGCCAAGAGGTCCTCAAAGTCCCGCATGGTCCCGAAAACAGGGTCGATGGCGCGGTAATCTTCCACGTCGTAGCCAAAGTCTTTCATGGGAGAGCGGTAGAAGGGGGCGATGCACACCGACTTGATGTTCAGGTACTCGAAATGACCCAGCTTCTCCTGAATGCCTGCACCCACACAAACACACACACACAAAAGCCCACACAAATAATGATCATCTACACAACTATTAACGTTAAACATTTATTCTAGGAAAAGTCCCGCAAACAAAGCAGAGAAAGGACATTGAGATACGACAGACAAACAAACAGTAGGACTAAATAAATAAATGGGTTGTACTTGTATAGAGCTTTTCTACCTTCAAGGTACTCAAAGCGCTTTGACACTACTTCCACATTTACCCATTCACACACACTCTCACACACTGACGGGGGGAGCTGCCATGCAAGGCGCTAACCAGCACCCATCAGGAGCAAGGGTGAAGTGTCTTGCTCAAGGACACAAGGGACGTGACGAGGTTGGTAGTAGGTGGAGATTGAACCAGGGACCCTCGGGTTGCGCACGGCCACTCTCCCACTGCGCCACGCAAAAGGGTTCAAAATAGTCCTAATTATAAAAAGATTGTGACTTTAATTTTGAAAACATTTTGTACAGCACAGGTGTCAAACTCCAGGCCCAGGGGCCTGATCTGGCCCGCCACGTTATTTTCTACGACCCGCGGAAGCCTGGAAATAACACGCTTCAATAACATACCTTTTCTTACTAAACGTTTTCGTTCTTTCCATTGTGACAGAAAAAATATACATGCAATTGCCATATGTTTTGAACTTTGATATTAACTAATATCTCATTTTATTTTTTGTAATAACTTAAATATTAAAAGTTAAAGTACCCATGATTGGCACACACATTCGGTTACCACGTGTGCAAACTATAAAATCGCATGTACTATCAGTGGGCATGTTGCATGTGATCTACTAAGACTGTTTTTACAATTGATAAACAAGTGCAAAAATAATGCAGACCACCTATCTAAATTATGATTTTGCTTGTACTAACGGCATTATGTGCCCATTGAAACACTCATTTTCCTCCACATTCATGTTATTATGCTCTCAAACCTGTGGGGTTTTGCAATTTTGAACTAGCAGCACACATCTATAACATGTTACATGTTTTCTGCATTATAACATCGCAATCTAGACACAGAAACTATTCGAAGCACGCTGTGATGACCCACTCTGCTGGGTGGCGGTGTATCATCACAACACTGTAGTGCATTCATGTGTTTGAAATGATCCAAATGCAAGAAAATGCATATTGCAAGATGTTTCTAATATAGGAAATATATTATAGCTAATTATTTTTTAAATGGGGGAAAGTAAAACACACCACTTAAAAAAAAGCTGGGAGACATACAAACGCAATTCAATTCATTTCAATCAGCCCCTTAAGTCATCCAGCGGTTATAAAATTATATCGCTAAATAGTAGAGGTGTCAACATTTTTTTTAATTAATCGCGATTCTTATTTATTTTTATAATGTTAATGTCAATGATCATATATGCTGTACAGATTTAATTTCAAGAGAAGTGTTGGGTACTTCTCTTGTTGCCTTATTTGAATTTGAATGTATTAAATGTTTGGGAATTAAAAAAAAAAAAATTGTAAACAAAACCAGTTTTTTTAAAAGAATATAGAAATGTGTTAGAACTGTTTTATCATTTTATGGAGGGATGTTGTTAAGGAGGGATGTTGTTAATCATACAACTCGCACCCAATGTTATTAAAAAAGAATTAATTGTGAATCAACAATCGTTTTGAATCGAGAATCGTTTCGGATTCTATTCGAAAGAAGTACACATCTGTACCAATATTCAGTACTTTTAAAGGCGTTCATGTGGTAATAAAAGTTCATTTGTTTGATAATAACTAAAAATTGTAACGTTTTGATTGAGAGGTGTTGAAATCAAGTAAAATTGCTAATGCTAATCCAATGCAAATTAGAATCAAGCTAACGCATTTTAAAAAGTGTAACCTTAGTTTTAAGTTATTTCTGTTAGGCATGCTTGCTTTGTTGGTATGAAAAATTGCAAAATTACCCACAGGTAGTTTGCCTGCCAAGTGCTGGACGATGTTAAGTTAAGTGCAACAAAAAAGTACCCTTTTTCTAGGGGATACTGATGGAATTCAGTCAATAAATACTGTACAAAAGTACCAAATTCGGTGTGGCTTTCATTTGCCGTTTTTGTTTGAACAGGGGCACAAATGACAGTGCCCCACTGAGTTCTTCCGCCCAGCAACAATGTGTGATGGTGGTGTAATACATTTTGAACCTTGCTCACCTTTAAGGTCTCCGACGCCGTCTCCGTCCGAGTCTCGGAAGGAGCGTGGGTAGACCTGGTAAACGGGGGACACCTGCCACCAACTAAGGCAACGTGGGGACAGCGCCACCACGGTGATAGTGAGCGCCACCAGTGCCAGTGTGCAAGCTATTGTCAGCCAGAACAGGACCTCTCTCGGGACTCTGTAGCAGGCCTGGGAGGAGTAGAGGAGCAGAACCTCCTTGGGCATGCCGGCGTACGGCTTGATCTGGGTGTACTCCTCCAACGGTTCAAAGCTCTCCTTGAGGGACTCTGACACCACCTTCTCCCCTGGTTCAATCATGGTGCTGCTGTTCTCCATTTGCTCGCTGCCCTCCACATCCTCAAAGGCCGGATTCACGGTGCCCTTTTCCAGCTCCATGTTGCCTTAACTGCAGTTTATGAATGCACCGGAGTGGCTTCTTCTTTCAAGTGTGAAGGGAAGAGGGCAGAAGTCTCTCCCTTTTCTTTATCTGGCCAACGCGCAGGCGCACTATAACCTGTGGAATGCGGGGAGAATGCTTTAGAGATTAATTTTCTCTCTGCACAAACACCACCGGAGAAAGTCACATGAAGATTAAGATCATCTAAATATTGATGCAGTTCTACACCAAAATCACAAAGAACTACTGTATTTCTACAGGCACAATATTGTATTTGTATTGATATAAATATAAGACACCTCATCTTTATATATGTATATACTGTATTTTTTGGACTATAAGGCACACTTAAAATCCTTCCATTTAGTCAAAAATCAACAGTGCACCTTATAACCCGGTGCGCCCAATGTACGGAATAATTCTGGTTGTGCTTACTGACCTCGAAGCAATTTTATTTGGTACATGGTGTAATGATAAGTGTGGCCAGTCGATGGTAGTCACACAGATACGTGTAGACTGCAATATGACGCCAGTAAACATCACCAAAACTTTAAACGTTCCATTGAAAATAAAGAACATTACACTCTGCACTCAAAAGTCTGTCAAAATGTTTCAGTATGACTTTGAAGAGCAACGCTTGATGGATTGTTGGCCCATTACTTAGTCAGAGATACAAGTGTTACTATGGTGTGTGTATAAAGCCTGCAAAATGCTACCTATTTGCAGACATGTTATCTGGTGTTCTGTTTCACAATATTATGCAAAACCAGCTTTTTTTTTACCTTCTGGTACCTGCTGATGTGTATTTGAGATCTGCATGAATCCTGAAAATTTGAGCACCTCCGCCACTGTAGCCCCTGCGGATACCGTAGTCGATAAGCTTCTTCTTTTTCCACTATCTTCTTTTTTTTGTCCTGTCCAGCTTCTCAGGCAAATCATATAGTTTAGTTAGAGAGTTCCGGTTGGACGGTTTTTCACGGGACACATTTCCGGCATTGTTGCCTTAGTGAGCCACGGATGATATGCTCCTGCGTTGTTGATTTTTAAGTAAAGTCTGTCCATCTATTGACACTTCTTCAACTCTTGTCCTTGCACGCTACACCGCTACAAAGATGCCAGGGAGAAGACGCTGTCGAAGGTGAGCCACGTAAATAAGACCGCCCATGAAACGGCGCATCCTGAAACGACTGTAAGAAAGCGACTTGAAGATTATCTGTAAAACATAATCTATGCAACAATTTGATCAAAGAACCACCATCACATGTTATATAGACCACAAGGAAGTGTTTTCAATTTAGAAAAAAAATCATCCTTTAACGCGCCTTATAATCCGGTGCGCCCTATGATCCAGAAAATACGGTATTGTAGCGGTTGCTTGAAGGACATAATTCACCACACCTGTTTACTTGACTTTGTCGTCATTATTCACGGTCATTGTTCTATTGTGCACATAAAGTTTTTCTTGTTTAGCATTCATATACAGTATGCAGTTAAGAGTGAGTAATTCGGTGCGGCCCCTTTACGTGACCGTCAGGAGATTTACCCAAAGGTGGGGGTTTCTTGTGATCGCCATTTTAAGTCACTTTGATGAAAGCAGCATAGTCTGGTCTTTATTGGAATAAGTGGCGCACACGTTTGTGTGTGTCAAGACACTTGAAGTTATCTTGTTTTTGCATTAAAAGCGCAACAGTATATATATTATATACATACACACACACACACATATATAGATATTTACATATATATGTATATATACACACACAGTGTATATATATATATATATATATATATATATATATATATATATGTGTATAAACATATATATACATATATGTATATATACACTATGTATATACACACTATATATATATATATATATATATATATATATATATATATATATATATATATATATATATATATACTTGTTAGTCACAAAAAACATTCATGAAGTTTGGATCTTTTATGAAATTAGTATGAGTCTTTTGAAAATGTGACCAAATCTACTGGGTTAAAAGTATACATACAGCAATGTTAATATTTGGTTACATGTCCCTTGGCAAGTTTTACTGCAATAAGGCGCTTTTGGTAGCCATCCACAAGCTTCTGGCAGGCTTCTGCTTGAATTTTTGACCACTAAATTTGTTGGTTTTCTGACATGGACTTGTTTCTTCACCATTGTCCACAAGCATTGTCAGGACTTTGGGAAGGCCGACCTAAAACTTTACTTTTAGCCGGATTAAGCCATTCCTTTACCACTTTTGACATGTGTCTGGGGTCATTGTCACGTTGGAACACTCAAGACCCAACCTCCGGGCTGATGGTTTTCGGTTTTCCTGAAGAGTTTAGAGGTAATTCTCCTTTTTCATTGTCCCATTTACTGTCTGTAAAGCACCAGTTGTATACAAATATATACATATATAAATACATATATATGTATACACATATATACATATATATGTATACACATATATACATATATATGTATACACATATATATGTATACACATATATACATATATGTATACACATATATATGTATACACATATATACATATATGTATACACATATATACATATATATGTTTACAAATATATACACATATATGTATACACATATATACACATATATATACATATATGTATACACATATATACATATATGTATACATATATATACATATATGTATACACATATATACACATATATATACATATATGTATACACATATATACATATATAGAGACATATATGTATACACATATATACACATGTATATACATATATGTATACACAAAAATACATATATACATATATGTATACACACATATATATACATATATATGTATACACATATATACATATATATGTATACACATATATACATATATATGTATACACATATATACATATATATGTATACACATATATACATATATATGTATACACATATATACATATATATGTATACACATATATATGTATAAACATATATACATGTATACACATATATACATATATACACATATATATGTATACACATATATACATATACATATATATGTATACACATATATACATATATATATGTATACACATATATACATATATATGTATACACATATATACATACATATATATATGTATACACATATATATGTATACACATATATACGTATACATATATATGTATACACATATACACGTATACATATATATGTATACACATATATATACACATATATGTATACATATATATGTATACACATATATATATACATATATATATGTATACACACAAATATATATACATATATATACATGTATATATATACATATATATGTATACACATATATATACATACGTATGTATACACATATATATACATATATATGTATACACATATATATATACATATATATGTATACACATATATATACATATATATATGTATACACATGTATATACAAATATATGTATACACATGTATATACATATATATGTATACACATATATATATGCATATATATGTATACACACATATATATACATATATATGTATACATATATATATATACATATATATGTATACAAATATATGTATACACATATATATGTATACAAATATATATATACATATATGTATACACATATATATACATATATATGTATGCATATATATATACATATATATGTATACACATATGTATATATATACATTTATATGTATACATATATATATGCATATATATGTATACACATATATATATATATACATATATATGTATACACATATAAATACATATATATGTATACATATATATACATATATATGTATACACATATATATATATATACATATATATGTATACATATATATACATATATATGTATACACATATATATATATATATATATATGTATACACGTATATATACATATATATGTATACACACATATATACATATATACGTATACACATATATATGTATACACATATATACATATATATGTATACTCATATATACATATACACATATATATACATATATATGTATACACATATATATACATATATATACATATATATGTATACTCATATATACATGCATATATATGTATACACACATATATATACATATATATGTATACACACATATATACCTATATATGTATACACACATATATACATATATATGTATACACATATATACATACATATATATGTATTCACATATATACATATATACACACATATATATATATATATACATATATATGTATACACATATATACATATATATGTATACACATACATATATATGTATACACATATATATATACATATATATGTATATATATATGTATGTATATGTGTATACATATATATATGTATATATATTAGTATATATATAGATGTATATATGTGTATGCATATATATGTATATATATGTTTATACATATATATGTGTATACATATATATGTATATATATGTGCATACATATATATGTATATATATGTATACACTTATATACACACATATATATGTATATATATATGTGTATACATATACATATATATATATATATGTATGCACATATATATACATATATATGTATACACATATATATGTATAAACATATATATACATATATATGCATACACATATATACATCTATATATATACGAATATATATACATATATGTATACACATATATACACATATATATACATATATGTATACACATATATACATATATAGATACATATATGTATACACATATATACACATGTATATACATATATGTATACACAAAAATACATATATATACATATATGTATACACACATATATATACATATATATGTATACACATATATACATATATATGTATACACATATATACATATATATGTATACACATATATACATATATATGTATACACATATATACATATATATGTATACTCATATATACATATACACATATATATACATATATATGTATACACATATATATACATATATATACATATATATGTATACTCATATATACATGCATATATATGTATACACACATATATATATACATATATATGTATACACACATATATACCTATATATGTATACGCACATATATACATGTATATGTATACACACATATATATACATATATATGTATACATATATATATATACATATATATGTATACATACATATGTATACACATATATATACATATATATGTATACACATATATACATATATATGTATACACATATATATGTATACACATATATACATACATATATATGTATACACATATATACATACATATGTATACACATATATACATACATATATATATATATATGTATACACATATATACATACATATATATATGTATACACATGTATGTATACACATATATACATACATATATATGTATACACATATATACTGTATGTATACACATATATACATACATATATATGTATACACATATATACATACATATATATGTATACACATATATACATACAAATATATGTATACACATATATACATACAAATATATGTATACACATATATACATACATATATATATATGCACATATATACATATATATGTATACACATATATACATATATGTATACACATATATACATATAAATATATATGTATACACATATATACATACATATATATGTATACACATACATACATATATATGTATACACATATATACATATATATGTATACACATATATACATATACATATATATGTATACACATATATACATATACATATATATGTATACACATATATACATATACATATATATGTATACACATATATATGTATACATATATGTATACACATATACACATATATGTATGCACATATATATACACATATATGTATACATATATATGTATACACATATATATACATATATATGTATACACATATACATGTATACACATGTATATACATATATATGTATACACATATATATACATATATATGTATACAAATATATATATACACATATATATACATATATATGTATACACATATATATACATATATATATGTATACACATATATATATACATATATATGTATGCACATATATATACATATATATGTATACACATATATACATATACATATATATGTATACACATATATATACACATATATATGTATACACATATATATATACATATATATGTATACATATATATACATGTATATGTATACACATATATTTACATGCATATGTATACACATATATATATATACATATATATGTATACATATATATACACATATATATGTATACACATATATATACATACATATATATGTATACACGTAAATAGATACATATAAATGTATACACATATATATATACATATATACGTATACACATATATATGTATACACATATATACACACATCTATATGTATATATATATATATATATATATATATATATATATGTGTATGCATATATATACACATATATATACATATATATGTATGCACATATATATATACATATATGTATACACATATATATACATATGTATACACATATATACATAAATGTTTCCACATATATACATATATATACACATATATATACATACATATATATGTATACACATATATACATATATATGTATACACATATATATACATATATATGTATACACATATATATATATACATATATATGTATGCACATATATATACATTTATATATATACTCATATATACATACATATATATGTATACACACATATATATATACATATATATGTATACACACATATATACATATATATGTATACACACATATATACATATATATGTATACATATATATATACATATATATGTATACATATATATACATATATATGCATACACATATATATACATATATATGTATACACATATATATGTATACACGTATATATATATATACATATATATGTATACACATATATATACAGATATATATGTATACACATATTTATCTACATCTATATGTATACACATATATATACATCTATATGTATACATATGTATACATATAAGTATACACATATATACATATATATATACACACATATATATGTATACACATATATACATATATATGTATATACATATATATATATATGTATACACATATATATGTACATATATATGTGATGGCGGTGACAATGATGACTATGAGAACCTTGGAGAGGAGGAAAGCAATGGATGTCGAGCGGGTCTAACATGATACTGTGAAAGTTCAATCCAGAATGGATCCAACACATTCGCAAGAATCCAGTCCAAAGCGGATCCAACACAGCAGCGAGAGTCCCGTTCACAGCGGAGCCAGCAGGAAAACATCCCTAGCGGAGGCGGATCAGCAGTGCAGAGATGTCCCCAGCCGATACACAGGCGAGCAGTATATGGCCACCGGATCGGACCGGACCCCCTCCACAAGGGAGAGTGGGACATAGGAGAAAAAGAAAAGAAACGGCAGAAACGGAAGACTAGAGTATACAAATGAGTTTTAAGGTGAGACTTAAATGCTTCTACTGAGGTGGCCTCTCGAACTTTTACCGGGAGGGCAGTCCAGAGTACTGGAGCCCGAAATGAAAACGCTCTATAGCCCACAGACTTTTTTTGGGCTTTGGGAATCACTAATAAGCATAAATATGTATACACATATATACATATATATATATATATATATATACATATATATGTATACACATATATATGTATACACATATATATGTATATATATATATACATATATATGTATACACATATATACATATATATGTATATATGTGTATACATATATATGTATATATGTATACACATATATACGTATACATATATATGTGTACACATATATATATATACATACATATGTATACACATATATACATATATATGTATACACATATATATATATACATATATATGTATATATATATACATATATATGTATACACATATATATATATATATATACATATATATACATATATATGTATATATATATACATATATATGTATACACATACATACATATATATATATATGTATACACATATATATATATATGTATACACATATACATATATATATGTATACACATATACATATATATATGTATACACATATATATACATATATATGTATACACATATATGTATACACATATATATACATATATATGTATACACATATATGTATACACATATATATACATTTATATGTATACACATATATATACATATATATGTATACACATATATATGTATACACATAAATACATATATATGTGTATACATATATATGTATACACATATATGTGTATACATATATATGTATACACATATATATACATATATATGTATACACATATATATATATGTATACACATATATATACATATATATGTATACACATATATATACATATATATGTATACACATATATGTATACACATATATATGTATACACATATATACATATATATGTATACACATATATATACATATATATATAGATAGATAGATAGATAGATAGACAGATAGATGGATAGATAGATAGATAGTACTTTATTGATTCCTTCAGGAGAGTTCCTTCAGGAAAATTAAAATTCCAGCAGCAGTGTACAGAGTTGAGATCAATTTAAAGAAAAAAGTAAAAAGTAAATAATGGGGGTTTAAATGGAAACAAAATAGAGAAATATTACAAAAGAATAAAAACAATGGGAATAACAATATAACAGTAAAATAAGAATATAACAAGACAAAGTAGGCAGTAGTGACCATGTTATGAAAACGTATTGCACTGTTAATGTTTTGCATCCCCTGTCATCCTAATACCCCCCGTCCCCCGTCCCAGAGAGGAGTTGTACAGTCTAATGGCGTGTGGGACAAAGGAGTTCTTGAGTCTATTAGTCCTGCACTTGGGATGAAGCAGTTTAGCACTGAACAGGCTCCTCTGGCTACTGATAACGCTATGCAGAGGGTGACTGGCATCATCCAGGATGCTCACTAGTTTGTCAACAGTCCTCTTCTCTGCCACCGTCGCCAGTGAGTCCAGTTTCATTCCGATTGTAGAACCGGCCCGCCTGATCAGTTTCTCAAGTCTGGAGCTGTCCTTCTTAGATGTACTGCCCCCCCAGCACACTACCATGTAGAACAGAACACTGGCAACCAGAGACTGGTAGTACATCCACAGGAGTTTTCTACAAATGTTGAAGGAGTGCAGTCTCCTGAGGAAGTACAGCCTGCTCTGTCCTTTCTTGTACTGGTGGTCCGTGTTAACAGTCCAGTCCAGCTTATTGTCCACCCAAACCCCGAGGTACTTGAATGAGTCCACGGTGTGTACCTCAACTCCCTCGATCACAATAGGTTGTGACTGTGGACTCGACCTCCCAAAGTCAATGACCAGCTCCTTGGTCTTTGACGGATTGAGCTGCAAGACGTTCGTGTGGCACCAGACAACAAAGTCCCTCACCAGGTTCCGAAACTCCTCCTCTCTGCCGTCCCTGATGCACCCGACGATGGCTGTGTCATCCGCGTACTTCTGGATGTGACACAGCTCTGAGTTGTAGCAGAAGTCAGTGGTGTACAGGGTGAAGAGAAGAGGGGCCAGCACCGTTCCCTGCGGTGCTCCGGTGCTGCTGATCACAGTGTCAGACGTGATGTCCTTCAGTCTGACGTACTGTGGCCTGTCGGTGAGGTAGTTTGAAATCCAGGCAACCAGGCAGGGGTCCACTTGCATTTTGTAGAGCTTGTCCTGAAGGAGGCGGGGCTGGATGGTATTAAAGGCACTCGAGAAGTCCAGGAACAGGATCCTCACAGTGCCATTTCCCTTATCCAGGTGTGAGTGGGCTCGATGCAGCAGGTAAAGGATAGCATCCTCCACACCAACGCCTTACTGTATACACATATATATACATATATATATGTAAACACATATATACATATATATATGTAAACACATATATACATATATATATATATGTATACACAGATATATATATACATATATATATATATATGTATACACATATATATACATATATATGTATACACATATATACATATGTATACACATATATACATATGTATACACATATATACATATATATGTATACACATATATACATATATATGTATGTATACACATATATATATATATATATATATATATATATACATATATATGTATACACATATATACATATATATGTATACACATATATACATATATATGTATACACATATATACACATATACATATATATGTATACACATATATACATATATGTGTATACATATATCTGTATACACATATATACATACATACACATATATACATATACGTGTATACATATATATGTATATATACGTATATATGTGTATACATATATATGTATATATGTGCATACATACACATATATGTGTATACATATGTATATATGTGTATACATATATATGTATATATACATATATATGTATATATATGTATATATGTGTATACATATATATGTATACACACATATACATATATATGTATACACACATATATACACATATATATACATATATGTACATATATGTATACACATATATATATACATATATATGTATACACACATATATACACATATATATACATATATGTACATATATGTATACACATATATATATATACATATATATGTATACACATATATACATATGTATACACATATATACATATATATGTATACACATATATACATATATATGTATACACATATATACATATATATGTATACACATATATACATATATACATATATATGTATACACATATATACATATATACGTATACACATATATACATATATACGTATACACATATATACATACATATATATGTATACATATATATACATGTATACACATATATATGTATACACATATATACATATATATGTATACACATATATACATACATATATGTATACACATATATATACATATGTGTATACATTGATTGATATATATGTGTATATATATGTATACATATGTGTATACATATATATGTATATATGTGTATACATATATATATGTATACACATATATGTGTATACATATATATGTATATACATATATATGTATATATGTGTATACATATATGTATATATATATGTATACACACATATACATATATATTCTCATATACATATATATATACATATACATGTATATGTACATATATGTATACATATATACATATATATGTATACACATATATACATACATATATATGTAGACACATATATACATATATATACACACATTTATGTAGACACATATATACATATATATACGCATATATATGTATACACATATATACATATATATATACACATATATATGTATACACATATATATCAATCAATCAATCAATCAATCAATCAATCAATGTTTACTTATATAGCCCTAAATCACTAGTGTCTAAAAGGGCTGCACAAACCACTACGACATCCTCGGTAGGCCCACATAAGGGCAAGGAAAACTCACACCCAGTGGGACGTCGGTGACAATGATGACTATGAGAACCTTGGAGAGGAGGAAAGCAATGGATGTTGAGCGGGTCTAACATGATACTGTGAAAGTTCAATCCAGAATGGATCCAACACAGTCGCAAGAGTCCAGTCCAAAGCGGATCCAACACAGCAGCGAGAGTCCCGTTCACAGCGGAGCCAGCAGGAAAACATCCCAAGCGGAGGCGGATCAGCAGTGCAGAGATGTCCCCAGCCGATACACAGGCGAGCAGTATAAGGCCACCGGATCGGACCGGACCCCCTCCAGAAGGGAGAGTGGGACATAGGAGAAAAAGAAAAGAAACGGCAGATCAACTGGTCGAAAAAGGGAGTCTATTTAAACACTAGAGTATACAAATGAGTTTTAAGGTGAGACTTAAATGCTTATACTGAGGTGGCATCTCGAACTTTTACCGGGAGGGTATTCCAGAGTACTGGAGCCCAAAATGAAAACGCTCTATAGCCCACAGACTTTTTTTGGGCTTTGGGAATCACTAATAAGCATATATATGTATACACATTATATATATATATATATATACACACATATATATATATGTATACACATATATGTATACATATATATATATATATACACACATATATATATATGTATACACATATATGTATACATATATATATGTATACACATATATGTATACACATATATATACATATATATGTATACACATATATATACATATATATGTATACACATATATATACATATATATGTATACACATATATATACATATATATGTATACACATATATATACATATATATGTATACACATATATATACATATATATGTATACACATATATATACATATATATGTATACACATATATATACATATATATGTATACACATATATATACATATATATGTATACACATATATATACATATATATGTATACACATATATATACATATATATGTATACACATATATATACATATATATGTATACACATATATATACATATATATGTATACACATATATACATATATATGTATACACATATATACATATATATGTATACACATATATATACATATATATGTATACACATATATATACATATATATGTATACACATATATATACATATATATGTATACACATATATATACATATATATGTATACACATATATATACATATATATGTATACACATATATATACATATATATGTATACACATATATATACATATATATGTATACACATATATACATATATATGTATACACATATATATACATATATATACGTATACACATATATACATATATATACGGATACACATATATATACATATATACACATATATACGGATACACATATATATACATATATACACATATATATACATTTATACATATATATATACACATATATACATATATATGTATACACATATATACATATATATGTATACACATATATACATACATATATACATATATATGTATACACATATATACATATATATATATACATATATATGTATACACATATATATATACATATATATGTATACATATAT